>NW_027138418.1:1026759-1369012 GCF_035084215.1 Heptranchias perlo
CAGCTCGCTGAAATATGTTCATTTGCTGAAAACCATCAAAACCACGAAAAGTTCTTGTATTTGAAGATAAAATCTTTTTGCTTTGAGGAAGAAAGATCTAGCTGACTGAAATAAGTTCATTAGATGAAAACCAACAAAAATTGACAAGAACCACGAAAAGTTCTTGTATTTTAAGATAAAATCTTACTCTGTTAAAGAAAAAACTCCCAGCTCGCTGAAATATGTTCATTTGCTGAAAAACAACAAAACCGCGAAATGTTCTTGTATTTGAAGATAAAATCTTTTTGCTTTGAAGAAGAAAGATCTCGCTGACTGAAATAAGTTCATTGGATGAAAACCAACAAAAATTGACAAGAACCACGAAAAGTTCTTGTATTTTAAGATAAAATCTTACGCTATTGAAGAAAAAACTTCCAGCTCGCTGAAATATGTTCATTTGCTGAAAACCAACAAAACCACGAAAAGTTCTTGTATTTGAAGATAAAATCTTTTTGCTTTGAAGAACAAAGATCCAGCTGACTGAATTAAGTTCATTAGATGAAAACCAACAAAAATTGACAAGAACCACGAAAAGTTCTTGTATTTTAAGATAAAATCTTACTCTATTCAGGAAAAAACTTCCAGCTCGCTGAAATATGTTCATTTGCTGAAAACCATCAAAACCACGAAAAGTTCTTGTATTTGAAGATAAAATCTTTTTGCTTTGAAGAAGAAAGATCTAGCTGACTGAAATAAGTTCATTAGATGAAAACCAACAAAAATTGACAAGAACCACGAAAAGTTCTTGTATTTTAAGATAAAATCTTACTCTATTAAGGAAAAAACTTCCAGCTCGCTGAAATCTGTTCATTTGCTGAAAACCAACAAAACCACCAAAAGTTCTTGTATTTGAAGATAAAATCTTTTTGCTTTGAAGAAGAAAGATCGAGCTGACTGAAATAAGTTCATTAGATGAAAACCAACAAAAATTGACAAGAACCACGAAAAGTTCTTGTATTTTAAGATAAAATCTTAGGCTATTAAAGAAAAAACTTCCAGCTCACTGAAATCTGTTCATTTGCTGAAAACCATCAAAACCACGAAAAGTTCTTGTATTTGAAGATAAAATCTTTTTGCTTTCAAGAAGAAAGATCCAGCTGACTGAAATAAGTTCATTAGATGAAAACCAACAAAAATTGACAAGAACAAGAAAAGTTCTTGTATTTTAAGATAAAATCTTACTCTATTAAGGAAAAAACTTCCAGCTCGCTGAAATATGTTCATTTGCTGAAAACCATCAAAACCACGAAAAGTTCTTGTATTTGAAGATAAAATCTTTTTGCTTTGAGGAAGAAAGATCTAGCTGACTGAAATAAGTTCATTAGATGAAAACCAACAAAAATTGACAAGAACCACGAAAAGTTCTTGTATTTTAAGATAAAATCTTACTCTGTTAAAGAAAAAACTCCCAGCTCGCTGAAATATGTTCATTTGCTGAAAAACAACAAAACCGCGAAAAGTTCTTGTATTTGAAGATAAAATCTTTTTGCTTTGAAGAAGAAAGATCTAGCTGACTGAAATAAGTTCATTGGATGAAAACCAACAAAAATTGACAAGAACCACGAAAAGTTCTTGTATTTTAAGATAAAATCTTACTCTATTAAGGAAAAAACTTCCAGCTCGCTGAAATCTGTTCATTTGCTGAAAACCAACAAAACCACCAAAAGTTCTTGTATTTGAAGATAAAATCTTTTTGCTTTGAAGAAGAAAGATCGAGCTGACTGAAATAAGTTCATTAGATGAAAACCAACAAAAATTGACAAGAACCACGAAAAGTTCTTGTATTTTAAGATAAAATCTGACGCTATTAAAGAAAAAACTCCCAGCTCGCTGAAATATGTTCATTTGCTGAAAACCAACAAAACCACGAAAAGTTCTTGTATTTGAAGATAAAATCTTTTTTCTTTGAAGAAGAAAGATCTAGCTGACTGAAATAAGTTCATTAGATGAAAACCAACAAAAATTGACAAGAACCACGAAAAGTTCTTGTATTTTAAGATAAAATCTTACTCTATTCAGGAAAAAACTTCCAGCTCGCTGAAATATGTTCATTTGCTGAAAACCATCAAAACCACGAAAAGTTCTTGTATTTGAAGATAAAATCTTTTTGCTTTGAAGAAGAAAGATCTAGCAGACTGAAATGAGTTCATTAGATGAAAACCAACAAAAATTGACAAGAACCACGAAAAGTTCTTGTATTTTAAGATAAAATCTTAGGCTATTAAAGAAAAAACTTCCAGCTCACTGAAATCTGTTCATTTGCTGAAAACCATCAAAACCACGAAAAGTTCTTGTATTTGAAGATAAAATCTTTTTGCTTTGAAGAAGAAAGATCTAGCTGACTGAAATAAGTTCATTAGATGAAAACCAACAAAAATTGACAAGAACCACGAAAAGTTCTTGTATTTTAAGATAAAATCTTACTCTATTAAGGAAAAAACTTCCAGCTCGCTGAAATCTGTTCATTTGCTGAAAACCAACAAAACCACCAAAAGTTCTTGTATTTGAAGATAAAATCTTTTTGCTTTGAAGAAGAAAGATCGAGCTGACTGAAATAAGTTCATTAGATGAAAACCAACAAAAATTGACAAGAACCACGAAAAGTTCTTGTATTTTAAGATAAAATCTGACGCTATTAAAGAAAAAACTCCCAGCTCGCTGAAATATGTTCATTTGCTGAAAACCAACAAAACCACGAAAAGTTCTTGTATTTGAAGATAAAATCTTTTTTCTTTGAAGAAGAAAGATCTAGCTGACTGAAATAAGTTCATTAGATGAAAACCAACAAAAATTGACAAGAACCACGAAAAGTTCTTGTATTTTAAGATAAAATCTTACTCTATTCAGGAAAAAACTTCCAGCTCGCTGAAATATGTTCATTTGCTGAAAACCATCAAAACCACGAAAAGTTCTTGTATTTGAAGATAAAATCTTTTTGCTTTGAAGAAGAAAGATCTAGCAGACTGAAATGAGTTCATTAGATGAAAACCAACAAAAATTGACAAGAACCACGAAAAGTTCTTGTATTTTAAGATAAAATCTTACTCGATTCAGGAAAAAACTTCCAGCTCGCTGAAATATGTTCATTTGCTGAAAACCATCAAAACCACGAAAAGTTCTTGTATTTGAAGATAAAATCTTTTTGCTTTGAAGAAGAAAGATCTAGCTGACTGAAATAAGTTCATTAGATGAAAACCAACAAAAATTGACAAGAACCACGAAAAGTTCTTGTATTTTAAGATAAAATCTTACTCTATTAAGGAAAAAACTTCCAGCTCGCTGAAATATGTTCATTTGCTGAAAACCATCAAAACCACGAAAAGTTCTTGTATTTGAAGATAAAATCTTTTTGCTTTGAAGAAGAAAGATCTAGCTGACTGAAATAAGTTCATTAGATGAAAACCAACAAAAATTGACAAGAACCACGAAAAGTTCTTGTACTTTAAGATAAAATCTTACGCTATTAAAGAAAAAACTCCCAGCTCGCTGAAATATGTTCATTTGCTGAAAACCAACAAAACCACGAAAAGTTCTTGTATTTGAAGATAAAATCTTTTTGCTTTCAAGAAGAAAGATCCAGCTGACTGAAATAAGTTCATTAGATGAAAACCAACAAAAATTGACAAGAACAAGAAAAGTTCTTGTATTTTAAGATAAAATCTTACTCTATTAAGGAAAAAACTTCCAGCTCGCTGAAATATGTTCATTTGCTGAAAACCATCAAAACCACGAAAAGTTCTTGTATTTGAAGATAAAATCTTTTTGCTTTGAGGAAGAAAGATCTAGCTGACTGAAATAAGTTCATTAGATGAAAACCAACAAAAATTGACAAGAACCACGAAAAGTTCTTGTATTTTAAGATAAAATCTTACTCTGTTAAAGAAAAAACTCCCAGCTCGCTGAAATATGTTCATTTGCTGAAAAACAACAAAACCGCGAAAAGTTCTTGTATTTGAAGATAAAATCTTTTTGCTTTGAAGAAGAAAGATCTAGCTGACTGAAATAAGTTCATTGGATGAAAACCAACAAAAATTGACAAGAACCACGAAAAGTTCTTGTATTTTAAGATAAAATCTTACTCTATTAAGGAAAAAACTTCCAGCTCGCTGAAATCTGTTCATTTGCTGAAAACCAACAAAACCACCAAAAGTTCTTGTATTTGAAGATAAAATCTTTTTGCTTTGAAGAAGAAAGATCGAGCTGACTGAAATAAGTTCATTAGATGAAAACCAACAAAAATTGACAAGAACCACGAAAAGTTCTTGTATTTTAAGATAAAATCTGACGCTATTAAAGAAAAAACTCCCAGCTCGCTGAAATATGTTCATTTGCTGAAAACCAACAAAACCACGAAAAGTTCTTGTATTTGAAGATAAAATCTTTTTTCTTTGAAGAAGAAAGATCTAGCTGACTGAAATAAGTTCATTAGATGAAAACCAACAAAAATTGACAAGAACCACGAAAAGTTCTTGTATTTTAAGATAAAATCTTACTCTATTCAGGAAAAAACTTCCAGCTCGCTGAAATATGTTCATTTGCTGAAAACCATCAAAACCACGAAAAGTTCTTGTATTTGAAGATAAAATCTTTTTGCTTTGAAGAAGAAAGATCTAGCAGACTGAAATGAGTTCATTAGATGAAAACCAACAAAAATTGACAAGAACCACGAAAAGTTCTTGTATTTTAAGATAAAATCTTAGGCTATTAAAGAAAAAACTTCCAGCTCACTGAAATCTGTTCATTTGCTGAAAACCATCAAAACCACGAAAAGTTCTTGTATTTGAAGATAAAATCTTTTTGCTTTGAAGAAGAAAGATCTAGCTGACTGAAATAAGTTCATTAGATGAAAACCAACAAAAATTGACAAGAACCACGAAAAGTTCTTGTATTTTAAGATAAAATCTTACTCTATTAAGGAAAAAACTTCCAGCTCGCTGAAATCTGTTCATTTGCTGAAAACCAACAAAACCACCAAAAGTTCTTGTATTTGAAGATAAAATCTTTTTGCTTTGAAGAAGAAAGATCGAGCTGACTGAAATAAGTTCATTAGATGAAAACCAACAAAAATTGACAAGAACCACGAAAAGTTCTTGTATTTTAAGATAAAATCTGACGCTATTAAAGAAAAAACTCCCAGCTCGCTGAAATATGTTCATTTGCTGAAAACCAACAAAACCACGAAAAGTTCTTGTATTTGAAGATAAAATCTTTTTTCTTTGAAGAAGAAAGATCTAGCTGACTGAAATAAGTTCATTAGATGAAAACCAACAAAAATTGACAAGAACCACGAAAAGTTCTTGTATTTTAAGATAAAATCTTACTCTATTCAGGAAAAAACTTCCAGCTCGCTGAAATATGTTCATTTGCTGAAAACCATCAAAACCACGAAAAGTTCTTGTATTTGAAGATAAAATCTTTTTGCTTTGAAGAAGAAAGATCTAGCAGACTGAAATGAGTTCATTAGATGAAAACCAACAAAAATTGACAAGAACCACGAAAAGTTCTTGTATTTTAAGATAAAATCTTACTCGATTCAGGAAAAAACTTCCAGCTCGCTGAAATATGTTCATTTGCTGAAAACCATCAAAACCACGAAAAGTTCTTGTATTTGAAGATAAAATCTTTTTGCTTTGAAGAAGAAAGATCTAGCTGACTGAAATAAGTTCATTAGATGAAAACCAACAAAAATTGACAAGAACCACGAAAAGTTCTTGTATTTTAAGATAAAATCTTACTCTATTAAGGAAAAAACTTCCAGCTCGCTGAAATATGTTCATTTGCTGAAAACCATCAAAACCACGAAAAGTTCTTGTATTTGAAGATAAAATCTTTTTGCTTTGAAGAAGAAAGATCTAGCTGACTGAAATAAGTTCATTAGATGAAAACCAACAAAAATTGACAAGAACCACGAAAAGTTCTTGTACTTTAAGATAAAATCTTACGCTATTAAAGAAAAAACTCCCAGCTCGCTGAAATATGTTCATTTGCTGAAAACCAACAAAACCACGAAAAGTTCTTGTATTTGAAGATAAAATCTTTTTGCTTTCAAGAAGAAAGATCCAGCTGACTGAAATAAGTTCATTAGATGAAAACCAACAAAAATTGACAAGAACAAGAAAAGTTCTTGTATTTTAAGATAAAATCTTACTCTATTAAGGAAAAAACTTCCAGCTCGCTGAAATATGTTCATTTGCTGAAAACCATCAAAACCACGAAAAGTTCTTGTATTTGAAGATAAAATCTTTTTGCTTTGAGGAAGAAAGATCTAGCTGACTGAAATAAGTTCATTAGATGAAAACCAACAAAAATTGACAAGAACCACGAAAAGTTCTTGTATTTTAAGATAAAATCTTACTCTGTTAAAGAAAAAACTCCCAGCTCGCTGAAATATGTTCATTTGCTGAAAAACAACAAAACCGCGAAAAGTTCTTGTATTTGAAGATAAAATCTTTTTGCTTTGAAGAAGAAAGATCTAGCTGACTGAAATAAGTTCATTGGATGAAAACCAACAAAAATTGACAAGAACCACGAAAAGTTCTTGTATTTTAAGATAAAATCTTACGCTATTAAAGAAAAAACTTCTGGCTCGCTGAAATATGTTCATTTGCTGAAAACCAACAAAACCACGAAAAGTTCTTGTATTTGAAGATAAAATCTTTTTTCTTTGAAGAAGAAAGATCTAGCTGACTGAAATAAGTTCATTCGATGAAAACCAACAAAAATTGACAAGAACCACGAAAAGTTCTTTTGTTTTAAGATAAAATCTTACTCTATTCAGGAAAAAACTTCCAGCTCGCTGAAATATGTTCATTTGCTGAAAACCATCAAAACCACGAAAAGTTCTTGTATTTGAAGATAAAATCTTTTTGCTTTGAAGAAGAAAGATCTCGCTGACTGAAAAAAGTTCATTAGATGAAAACCAACAAAAATTGACAAGAACCACGAAAAGTTCTTGTATTTTAAGATAAAATCTTAGGCTATTAAAGAAAAAACTTCCAGCTCGCTGAAATCTGTTCATTCGCTGAAAACCATCAAAACCACTAAAAGTTCTTATATTTGAAGATAAAATCTTTTTGCTTTGAAGAAGAAAGATCTAGCTGACTGAAATAAGTTCATTAGATGAAAACCAACAAAAATTGACAAGAACCACGAAAAGTTCTTGTATTTTAAGATAAAATCTTACTCTATTAAGGAAAAAACTTCCAGCTCGCTGAAATATGTTCATTTGCTGAAAACCATCAAAACCACGAAAAGTTTTTGTATTTGAAGATAAAATCTTTTTGCTTTGAAGAAGAAAGATCTAGCTGACTGAAATAAGTTCATTAGATGAAAACCAACAAAAATTGACAAGAACCACGAAAAGTTCTTGTATTTTAAGATAAAATCTTACGCTATTAAAGAAAAAACTCCCAGCTCGCTGAAATATGTTCATTTGCTGAAAACCAACAAAACCACGAAAAGTTCTTGTATTTGAAGATAAAATCTTTTTGCTTTCAAGAAGAAAGATCCAGCTGACTGAAATAAGTTCATGAGATGAAAACCAACAAAAATTGACAAGAACAAGAAAAGTTCTTGTATTTTAAGATAAAATCTTACTCTGTTAAGGAAAAAACTTCCAGCTCGCTGAAATATGTTCATTTGCTGAAAACCATCAAAACCACGAAAAGTTCTTGTATTTGAAGATAAAATCTTTTTGCTTTGAGGAAGAAAGATCTAGCTGACTGAAATAAGTTCATTAGATGAAAACCAACAAAAATTGACAAGAACCACGAAAAGTTCTTGTATTTTAAGATAAAATCTTACTCTGTTAAAGAAAAAACTCCCAGCTCGCTGAAATATGTTCATTTGCTGAAAAACAACAAAACCGCGAAAAGTTCTTGTATTTGAAGATAAAATCTTTTTGCTTTGAAGAAGAAAGATCTCGCTGACTGAAATAAGTTCATTGGATGAAAACCAACAAAAATTGACAAGAACCACGAAAAGTTCTTGTATTTTAAGATAAAATCTTACGCTATTAAAGAAAAAACTCCCAGCTCGCTGAAATATGTTCATTTGCTGAAAACCAACAAAACCACGAAAAGTTCTTGTATTTGAAGATAAAATCTTTTTTCTTTGAAGAAGAAAGATCTAGCTGACTGAAATAAGTTCATTAGATGAAAACCAACAAAAATTGACAAGAACCACGAAAAGTTCTTGTATTTTAAGATAAAATCTTACTCTATTCAGGAAAAAACTTGCAGCTCGCTGAAATATGTTCATTTGCTGAAAACCATCAAAACCACGAAAAGTTCTTGTATTTGAAGATAAAATCTTTTTGCTTTGAAGAAGAAAGATCTAGCTGACTGAAATAAGTTCATTAGATGAAAACCAACAAAAATTGACAAGAACCACGAAAAGTTCTTGTATTTTAAGATAAAATCTTAGGCTATTAAAGAAAAAACTTCCAGCTCGCTGAAATCTGTTCATTCGCTGAAAACCATCAAAACCACGAAAAGTTCTTATATTTGAAGATAAAATCTTTTTGCTTTGAAGAAGAAAGATCTAGCTGACTGAAATAAGTTCATCAGATGAAAACCAACAAAAATTGACAAGAACCACGAAAAGTTCTTGTATTTTAAGATAAAATCTTACTCCATTGAGGAAAAAACTTCCAGCTCGCTGAAATATGTTCATTTGCTGAAAACCATCAAAACCACGAAAAGTTCTTGTATTTGAAGATAAAATCTTTTTGCTTTGAAGAAGAAAGATCTAGCTGACTGAAATAAGTTCATGAGATGAAAACCAACAAAAATTGACAAGAACCAAGAAAAGTTCTTGTATTTTAAGATAAAATCTTACGCTATTAAAGAAAAAACTCCCAGCTCGCTGAAATATGTTCATTTGCTGAAAACCAACAAAACCACGAAAAGTTCTTGTATTTGAAGATAAAATCTTTTTGCTTTGAAGAAGAAAGATCTAGCTGACTGAAATAAGTTCATTAGATGAAAACCAACAAATATTGACAAGAACCACGAAAAGTTCTTGTATTTTAAGATAAAATCTTACTCTATTCAGGAAAAAACTTCCAGCTCGCTGAAATATGTTCATTTGCTGAAAACCATCAAAACCACGAAAAGTTCTTGTATTTGAAGATAAAATGTTTTTGCTTTGAAGAAGAAAGATCCAGCTGACTGAAATAAGTTCATTAGATGAAAACCAACAAAAATTGACAAGAACCATGAAAAGTTCTTGTATTTTAAGATAAAATCTTACGCAATTAAAGAAAAAACTCCCAGCTCGCTGAAATATGTTCATTTGCTGAAAACCAACAAAACCACGAAAAGTTCTTGTATTTGAAGATAAAATCTTTTTGCTTTGAAGAAGAAAGATCCAGCTGACTGAAATAAGTTCATTAGATGAAAAACAACAAAAATTGACAAGAACAAGAAAAGTTCTTGTATTTTAAGATAAAATCTTACTCTATTAAGGAAAAAACTTCCAGCTCGCTGAAATATGTTCATTTGCTGAAAACCATCAAAACCACGAAAAGTTCTTGTATTTGAAGATAAAATCTTTTTGCTTTGAGGAAGAAAGATCTAGCTGACTGAAATAAGTTCATTAGATGAAAACCAACAAAAATTGACAAGAACCACGAAAAGTTCTTGTATTTTAAGATAAAATCTTACTCTGTTAAAGAAAAAACTCCCAGCTCGCTGAAATATGTTCATTTGCTGAAAAACAACAAAACCGCGAAATGTTCTTGTATTTGAAGATAAAATCTTTTTGCTTTGAAGAAGAAAGATCTCGCTGACTGAAATAAGTTCATTGGATGAAAACCAACAAAAATTGACAAGAACCACGAAAAGTTCTTGTATTTTAAGATAAAATCTTACGCTATTAAAGAAAAAACTCCCAGCTCGCTGAAATATGTTCATTTGCTGAAAACCATCAAAACCACGAAAAGTTCTTGTATTTGAAGATAAAATCTTTTTGCTTTGAAGAAGAAAGATCCAGCTGACTGAAATAAGTTCATTAGATGAAAACCAACAAAAATTGACAAGAACCACGAAAAGTTCTTGTATTTTAAGATAAAATCTTACTCTATTCAGGAAAAAACTTCCAGCTCGCTGAAATATGTTCATTTGCTGAAAACCATCAAAACCACGAAAAGTTCTTGTATTTGAAGATAAAATCTTTTTGCTTTGAAGATGAAAGATCTAGCTGACTGAAATAAGTTCATGAGATGAAAACCAACAAAAATTGACAAGAACCACGAAAAGTTCTTGTATTTTAAGATAAAATCTTAGGCTATTAAAGAAAAAACTTCCAGCTCACTGAAATCTGTTCATTTGCTGAAAACCATCAAAACCACGAAAAGTTCTTGTATTTGAAGATAAAATCTTTTTGCTTTGAAGAAGAAAGATCTAGCTGACTGAAATAAGTTCATTAGATGAAAACCAACAAAAATTGACAAGAACCACGAAAAGTTCTTGTATTTTAAGATAAAATCTTACTCTATTAAGGAAAAAACTTCCAGCTCGCTGAAATCTGTTCATTTGCTGAAAACCAACAAAACCACCAAAAGTTCTTGTATTTGAAGATAAAATCTTTTTGCTTTGAAGAAGAAAGATCGAGCTGACTGAAATAAGTTCATTAGATGAAAACCAACAAAAATTGACAAGAACCACGAAAAGTTCTTGTATTTTAAGATAAAATCTGACGCTATTAAAGAAAAAACTCCCAGCTCGCTGAAATATGTTCATTTGCTGAAAACCAACAAAACCACGAAAAGTTCTTGTATTTGAAGATAAAATCTTTTTTCTTTGAAGAAGAAAGATCTAGCTGACTGAAATAAGTTCATTAGATGAAAACCAACAAAAATTGACAAGAACCACGAAAAGTTCTTGTATTTTAAGATAAAATCTTACTCTATTCAGGAAAAAACTTCCAGCTCGCTGAAATATGTTCATTTGCTGAAAACCATCAAAACCACGAAAAGTTCTTGTATTTGAAGATAAAATCTTTTTGCTTTGAAGAAGAAAGATGTAGCTGACTGAAATGAGTTCATTTGATGAAAACCAACAAAAATTGACAAGAACCACGAAAAGTTCTTGTATTTTAAGATAAAATCTTACTCGATTCAGGAAAAAACTTCCAGCTCGCTGAAATATGTTCATTTGCTGAAAACCATCAAAACCACGAAAAGTTCTTGTATTTGAAGATAAAATCTTTTTGCTTTGAAGAAGAAAGATCGAGCTGACTGAAATAAGTTCATTAGATGAAAACCAACAAAAATTGACAAGAACCACGAAAAGTTCTTGTATTTTAAGATAAAATCTTAGGCTATTAAAGAAAAAACTTCCAGCTCGCTGAAATCTGTTCATTTGCTGAAAACCATCAAAACCACGAAAAGTTCTTGTATTTGAAGATAAAATCTTTTTGCTTTGAAGAAGAAAGATCTAGCTGACTGAAATAAGTTCATTAGATGAAAACCAACAAAAATTGACAAGAACCACGAAAAGTTCTTGTATTTTAAGATAAAATCTTACTCTATTAAGGAAAAAACTTCGAGCTCGCTGAAATATGTTCATTTGCTGAAAACCATCAAAACCACGAAAAGTTCTTGTATTTGAAGATAAAATCTTTTTGCTTTGAAGAAGAAAGATCTAGCTGACTGAAATAAGTTCATTAGATGAAAACCAACAAAAATTGACAAGAACCACGAAAAGTTCTTGTATTTTAAGATAAAATCTTACGCTATTAAAGAAAAAACTCCCAGCTCGCTGAAATATGTTCATTTGCTGAAAACCAACAAAACCACGAAAAGTTCTTGTATTTGAAGATAAAATCTTTTTGCTTTCAAGAAGAAAGATCCAGCTGACTGAAATAAGTTCATTAGATGAAAACCAACAAAAATTGACAAGAACAAGAAAAGTTCTTGTATTTTAAGATAAAATCTTACTCTATTAAGGAAAAAACTTCCAGCTCGCTGAAATATGTTCATTTGCTGAAAACCATCAAAACCACGAAAAGTTCTTGTATTTGAAGATAAAATCTTTTTGCTTTGAGGAAGAAAGATCTAGCTGACTGAAATAAGTTCATTAGATGAAAACCAACAAAAATTGACAAGAACCACGAAAAGTTCTTGTATTTTAAGATAAAATCTTACTCTGTTAAAGAAAAAACTCCCAGCTCGCTGAAATATGTTCATTTGCTGAAAAACAACAAAACCGCGAAAAGTTCTTGTATTTGAAGATAAAATCTTTTTGCTTTGAAGAAGAAAGATCTCGCTGACTGAAATAAGTTCATTGGATGAAAACCAACAAAAATTGACAAGAACCACGAAAAGTTCTTGTATTTTAAGATAAAATCTTACGCTATTAAAGAAAAAACTCCCAGCTCGCTGAAATATGTTCATTTGCTGAAAACCAACAAAACCACGAAAAGTTCTTGTATTTGAAGATAAAATCTTTTTTCTTTGAAGAAGAAAGATCTAGCTGACTGAAATAAGTTCATTAGATGAAAACCAACAAAAATTGACAGGAACCACGAAAAGTTCTTGTATTTTAAGATAAAATCTTACTCTATTCAGGAAAAAACTTCCAGCTCGCTGAAATATGTTCATTTGCTGAAAACCATCAAAACCACGAAAAGTTCTTGTATTTGAAGATAAAATCTTTTTGCTTTGAAGAAGAAAGATCTAGCTGACTGAAATAAGTTCATTAGATGAAAACCAACAAAAATTGACAAGAACCACGAAAAGTTCTTGTATTTTAAGATAAAATCTTACTCTATTAAGGAAAAAACTTCCAGCTCGCTGAAATATGTTCATTTGCTGAAAACCATCAAAACCACGAAAAGTTCTTGTATTTGAAGATAAAATCTTTTTGCTTTGAAGAAGAAAGATCTAGCTGACTGAAATAAGTTCATTAGATGAAAACCAACAAAAATTGACAAGAACCACGAAAAGTTCTTGTATTTTAAGATAAAATCTTACGCTATTAAAGAAAAAACTCCCAGCTCGCTGAAATATGTTCATTTGCTGAAAACCAACAAAAACACGAAAAGTTCTTGTATTTGAAGATAAAATCTTTTTGCTTTCAAGAAGAAAGATCCAGCTGACTGAAATAAGTTCATTAGATGAAAACCAACAAAAATTGACAAGAACAAGAAAAGTTCTTGTATTTTAAGATAAAATCTTACTCTATTAAGGAAAAAACTTCCAGCTCGCTGAAATATGTTCATTTGCTGAAAACCATCAAAACCACGAAAAGTTCTTGTATTTGAAGATAAAATCTTTTTGCTTTGAGGAAGAAAGATCTCGCTGACTGAAATAAGTTCATTAGATGAAAACCAACAAAAATTGACAAGAACCACGAAAAGTTCTTGTATTTTAAGATAAAATCTTAGGCTATTAAAGAAAAAACTTCCAGCTCGCTGAAATCTGTTCATTTGCTGAAAACCATCAAAACCACGAAAAGTTCTTGTATTTGAAGATAAAATCTTTTTGCTTTGAAGAAGAAAGATCTAGCTGACTGAAATAAGTTCATTAGATGAAAACCAACAAAAATTGACAAGAACCACGAAAAGTTCTTGTATTTTAAGATAAAATCTTACTCTATTAAGGAAAAAACTTCGAGCTCGCTGAAATATGTTCATTTGCTGAAAACCATCAAAACCACGAAAAGTTCTTGTATTTGAAGATAAAATCTTTTTGCTTTGAAGAAGAAAGATCTAGCTGACTGAAATAAGTTCATTAGATGAAAACCAACAAAAATTGACAAGAACCACGAAAAGTTCTTGTATTTTAAGATAAAATCTTACGCTATTAAAGAAAAAACTCCCAGCTCGCTGAAATATGTTCATTTGCTGAAAACCAACAAAACCACGAAAAGTTCTTGTATTTGAAGATAAAATCTTTTTGCTTTCAAGAAGAAAGATCCAGCTGACTGAAATAAGTTCATTAGATGAAAACCAACAAAAATTGACAAGAACAAGAAAAGTTCTTGTATTTTAAGATAAAATCTTACTCTATTAAGGAAAAAACTTCCAGCTCGCTGAAATATGTTCATTTGCTGAAAACCATCAAAACCACGAAAAGTTCTTGTATTTGAAGATAAAATCTTTTTGCTTTGAGGAAGAAAGATCTAGCTGACTGAAATAAGTTCATTAGATGAAAACCAACAAAAATTGACAAGAACCACGAAAAGTTCTTGTATTTTAAGATAAAATCTTACTCTGTTAAAGAAAAAACTCCCAGCTCGCTGAAATATGTTCATTTGCTGAAAAACAACAAAACCACGAAAAGTTCTTGTATTTGAAGATAAAATCTTTTTGCTTTGAAGAAGAAAGATCTCGCTGACTGAAATAAGTTCATTGGATGAAAACCAACAAAAATTGACAAGAACCACGAAAAGTTCTTGTATTTTAAGATAAAATCTTACGCTATTAAAGAAAAAACTCCCAGCTCGCTGAAATATGTTCATTTGCTGAAAACCAACAAAACCACGAAAAGTTCTTGTATTTGAAGATAAAATCTTTTTTCTTTGAAGAAGAAAGATCTAGCTGACTGAAATAAGTTCATTAGATGAAAACCAACAAAAATTGACAGGAACCACGAAAAGTTCTTGTATTTTAAGATAAAATCTTACTCTATTCAGGAAAAAACTTCCAGCTCGCTGAAATATGTTCATTTGCTGAAAACCATCAAAACCACGAAAAGTTCTTGTATTTGAAGATAAAATCTTTTTGCTTTGAAGAAGAAAGATCTAGCTGACTGAAATAAGTTCATTAGATGAAAACCAACAAAAATTGACAAGAACCACGAAAAGTTCTTGTATTTTAAGAAAAATCTTACTCTATTAAGGAAAAAACTTCCAGCTCGCTGAAATATGTTCATTTGCTGAAAACCATCAAAACCACGAAAAGTTCTTGTATTTGAAGATAAAATCTTTTTGCTTTGAAGAAGAAAGATCTAGCTGACTGAAATAAGTTCATTAGATGAAAACCAACAAAAATTGACAAGAACCACGAAAAGTTCTTGTATTTTAAGATAAAATCTTACGCTATTAAAGAAAAAACTCCCAGCTCGCTGAAATATGTTCATTTGCTGAAAACCAACAAAAACACGAAAAGTTCTTGTATTTGAAGATAAAATCTTTTTGCTTTCAAGAAGAAAGATCCAGCTGACTGAAATAAGTTCATTAGATGAAAACCAACAAAAATTGACAAGAACAAGAAAAGTTCTTGTATTTTAAGATAAAATCTTACTCTATTAAGGAAAAAACTTCCAGCTCGCTGAAATATGTTCATTTGCTGAAAACCATCAAAACCACGAAAAGTTCTTGTATTTGAAGATAAAATCTTTTTGCTTTGAGGAAGAAAGATCTCGCTGACTGAAATAAGTTCATTAGATGAAAACCAACAAAAATTGACAAGAACCACGAAAAGTTCTTGTATTTTAAGATAAAATCTTACTCTGTTAAAGAAAAAACTCCCAGCTCGCTGAAATATGTACATTTGCTGAAAAACAACAAAACCGCGAAAAGTTCTTGTATTTGAAGATAAAATCTTTTTGCTTTGAAGAAGAAAGATCTAGCTGACTGAAATAAGTTCATTGGATGAAAACCAACAAAAATTGACAAGAACCACGAAAAGTTCTTGTATTTTAAGATAAAATCTTACGCTATTAAAGAAAAAACTCCCAGCTCGCTGAAATATGTTCATTTGCTGAAAACCAACAAAACCACGAAAAGTTCTTGTATTTGAAGATAAAATCTTTTTGCTTTGAAGAAGAAAGATCCAGCTGACTGAAATAAGTTCATTAGATGAAAACCAACAAAAATTGACAAGAACCACGAAAAGTTCTTGTATTTTAAGATAAAATCTTACTCTATTAAGGAAAAAACTTCCAGCTCGCTGAAATCTGTTCATTTGCTGAAAACCAACAAAACCACGAAAAGTTCTTGTATTTGAAGATAAAATCTTTTTGCTTTGAAGAAGAAAGATCCAGCTGACTGAAATAAGTTCATTAGATGAAAACCAACAAAAATTGACAAGAACCACGAAAAGTTCTTGTATTTTAAGATAAAATCTTAGGCTATTAAAGAAAAAACTCCCAGCTCGCTGAAATCTGTTCATTTGCTGAAAACCAACAAAACCACGAAAAGTTCTTGTATTTGAAGATAAAATCTTTTTGCTTTGAAGAAGAAAGATCCAGCTGACTGAAATAAGTTCATTAGATGAAAACCAACAAAAATTGACAAGAACCACGAAAAGTTCTTGTATTTTAAGATAAAATCTTACTCTATTAAGGAAAAAACTTCCAGCTCGCTGAAATCTGTTCATTTGCTGAAAACCAACAAAACCACGAAAAGTTCTTGTATTTGAAGATAAAATCTTTTTGCTTTGAAGAAGAAAGATCCAGCTGACTGAAATAAGTTCATTAGATGAAAACCAACAAAAATTGACAAGAACCACGAAAAGTTCTTGTATTTTAAGATAAAATCTTAGGCTATTAAAGAAAAAACTTCCAGCTCGCTGAAATCTGTTCATTTGCTGAAAACCATCAAAACCACGAAAAGTTCTTGTATTTGAAGATAAAATCTTTTTGCTTTGCAGAAGAAAGATCTAGCTGACTGAAATAAGTTCATTAGATGAAAACCAACAAAAATTGACAAGAACCACGAAAAGTTCTTGTATTTTAAGATAAAATCTTACTCCATTGAGGAAAAAACTTCCAGCTCGCTGAAATATGTTCATTTGCTGAAAACCATCAAAACCACGAAAAGTTCTTGTATTTGAAGATAAAATCTTTTTGCTTTGAAGAAGAAAGATCTAGCTGACTGAAATAAGTTCATTAGATGAAAACCAACAAAAATTGACAAGAACCAAGAAAAGTTCTTGTATTTTAAGATAAAATCTTACGCTATTAAAGAAAAAACTCCCAGCTCGCTGAAATATGTTCATTTGCTGAAAAACAACAAAACCGCGAAAAGTTCTTGTATTTGAAGATAAAATCTTTTTGCTTTGAAGAAGAAAGATCTAGCTGACTGAAATAAGTTCATTAGATGAAAACCAACAAAAATTGACAAGAACCACGAAAACTTCTTGTATTTTAAGATAATATCTTACGCTATTAAAGAAAAAACTTCTGGCTCGCTGAAATATGTTCATTTGCTGAAAACCAACAAAACCACGAAAAGTTCTTGTATTTGAAGATAAAATCTTTTTGCTTTGAAGAATAAAGATCCAGCTGACTGAAATAAGTTCATTAGATGAAAACCAACAAAAATTGACAAGAACCACGAAAAGTTCTTGTATATTAAGATAAAATCTTACTCTATTAAGGAAAAAACTTCCAGCTCGCTGAAATCTGTTCATTTGCTGAAAACCATCAAAACCACGAAAAGTTCTTGTATTTGAAGATAAAATCTTTTTGCTTTGAAGAAGAAAGATCGAGCTGACTGAAATAAGTTCATTAGATGAAAACCAACAAAAATTGACAACAACCACGAAAAGTTCTTGTATTTTAAGATAAAATCTTAGGCGATTCAAGAAAAAACTTCCAGCTCGCTGAAATCTGTTCATTTGCTGAAAACCATCAAAACCACGAAAAGTTCTTGTATTTGAAGATAAAATCTTTTTGCTTTGAAGAAGAAAGATCTAGCTGACTGAAATAAGTTCATTAGATGAAAACCAACAAAAATTGACAAGAACCACGAAAAGTTCTTGTATTTTAAGATAAAATCTTACTCTATTCAGGAAAAAACTTCCAGCTCGCTGAAATACGTTCATTTGCTGAAAACCATCATAACCACGAAAAGTTCTTGTATTTGAAGATAAAATCTTTTTGATTTGAAGAAGAAAGATCTAGCTGACTGAAATAAGTTCATTCGATGAAAACCAACAAAAATTGACAGGAACCACGAAAAGTTCTTGTATTTTAAGATAAAATCTTACTCTATTCAGGAAAAAACTTCCAGCTCGCTGAAATATGTTCATTTGCTGAAAACCATCAAAACCACGAAAAGTTCTTGTATTTGAAGATAAAATCTTTTTGCTTTGAAGAAGAAAGATCTAGCTGACTGAAATAAGTTCATTAGATGAAAACCAACAAAAATTGACAAGAACCACGAAAAGTTCTTGTATTTTAAGATAAAATCTTACTCTATTAAGGAAAAAACTTCCAGCTCGCTGAAATATGTTCATTTGCTGAAAACCATCAAAACCACGAAAAGTTCTTGTATTTGAAGATAAAATCTTTTTGCTTTGAAGAAGAAAGATCTAGCTGACTGAAATAAGTTCATTAGATGAAAACCAACAAAAATTGACAAGAACCACGAAAAGTTCTTGTATTTTAAGATAAAATCTTACGCTATTAAAGAAAAAACTCCCAGCTCGCTGAAATATGTTCATTTGCTGAAAACCAACAAAACCACGAAAAGTTCTTGTATTTGAAGATAAAATCTTTTTGCTTTCAAGAAGAAAGATCCAGCTGACTGAAATAAGTTCATTAGATGAAAACCAACAAAAATTGACAAGAACAAGAAAAGTTCTTGTATTTTAAGATAAAATCTTACTCTATTAAGGAAAAAACTTCCAGCTCGCTGAAATATGTTCATTTGCTGAAAACCATCAAAACCACGAAAAGTTCTTGTATTTGAAGATAAAATCTTTTTGCTTTGAAGAAGAAAGATCTAGCTGACTGAAATAAGTTCATTAGATGAAAACCAACAAAAATTGACAAGAACCACGAAAAGTTCTTGTATTTTAAGATAAAATCTTACTCTATTCAGGAAAAAACTTCCAGCTCGCTGAAATACGTTCATTTGCTGAAAACCATCATAACCACGAAAAGTTCTTGTATTTGAAGATAAAATCTTTTTGATTTGAAGAAGAAAGATCTAGCTGACTGAAATAAGTTCATTCGATGAAAACCAACAAAAATTGACAGGAACCACGAAAAGTTCTTGTATTTTAAGATAAAATCTTACTCTATTCAGGAAAAAACTTCCAGCTCGCTGAAATATGTTCATTTGCTGAAAACCATCAAAACCACGAAAAGTTCTTGTATTTGAAGATAAAATCTTTTTGCTTTGAAGAAGAAAGATCTAGCTGACTGAAATAAGTTCATTAGATGAAAACCAACAAAAATTGACAAGAACCACGAAAAGTTCTTGTATTTTAAGATAAAATCTTACTCTATTAAGGAAAAAACTTCCAGCTCGCTGAAATATGTTCATTTGCTGAAAACCATCAAAACCACGAAAAGTTCTTGTATTTGAAGATAAAATCTTTTTGCTTTGAAGAAGAAAGATCTAGCTGACTGAAATAAGTTCATTAGATGAAAACCAACAAAAATTGACAAGAACCACGAAAAGTTCTTGTATTTTAAGATAAAATCTTACGCTATTAAAGAAAAAACTCCCAGCTCGCTGAAATATGTTCATTTGCTGAAAACCAACAAAACCACGAAAAGTTCTTGTATTTGAAGATAAAATCTTTTTGCTTTCAAGAAGAAAGATCCAGCTGACTGAAATAAGTTCATTAGATGAAAACCAACAAAAATTGACAAGAACAAGAAAAGTTCTTGTATTTTAAGATAAAATCTTACTCTATTAAGGAAAAAACTTCCAGCTCGCTGAAATATGTTCATTTGCTGAAAACCATCAAAACCACGAAAAGTTCTTGTATTTGAAGATAAAATCTTTTTGCTTTGAGGAAGAAAGATCTCGCTGACTGAAATAAGTTCATTAGATGAAAACCAACAAAAATTGACAAGAACCACGAAAAGTTCTTGTATTTTAAGATAAAATCTTACTCTGTTAAAGAAAAAACTCCCAGCTCGCTGAAATATGTACATTTGCTGAAAAACAACAAAACCGCGAAAAGTTCTTGTATTTGAAGATAAAATCTTTTTGCTTTGAAGAAGAAAGATCTAGCTGACTGAAATAAGTTCATTGGATGAAAACCAACAAAAATTGACAAGAACCACGAAAAGTTCTTGTATTTTAAGATAAAATCTTACGCTATTAAAGAAAAAACTCCCAGCTCGCTGAAATATGTTCATTTGCTGAAAACCAACAAAACCACGAAAAGTTCTTGTATTTGAAGTTGAAATCTTTTTTCTTTGAAGAAGAAAGATCTAGCTGACTGAAATAAGTTCATTAGATGAAAACCAACAAAAATTGACAAGAACCACGAAAAGTTCTTGTATTTTAAGATAAAATCTTACTCCATTGAGGAAAAAACTTCCAGCTCGCTGAAATATGTTCATTTGCTGAAAACCATCAAAACCACGAAAAGTTCTTGTATTTGAAGATAAAATCTTTTTGCTTTGAAGAAGAAAGATCTAGCTGACTGAAATAAGTTCATTAGATGAAAACCAACAAAAATTGACAAGAACCAAGAAAAGTTCTTGTATTTTAAGATAAAATCTTACGCTATTAAAGAAAAAACTCCCAGCTCGCTGAAATATGTTCATTTGCTGAAAAACAACAAAACCGCGAAAAGTTCTTGTATTTGAAGATAAAATCTTTTTGCTTTGAAGAAGAAAGATCTAGCTGACTGAAATAAGTTCATTAGATGAAAACCAACAAAAATTGACAAGAACCACGAAAACTTCTTGTATTTTAAGATAATATCTTACGCTATTAAAGAAAAAACTTCTGGCTCGCTGAAATATGTTCATTTGCTGAAAACCAACAAAACCACGAAAAGTTCTTGTATTTGAAGATAAAATCTTTTTGCTTTGAAGAATAAAGATCCAGCTGACTGAAATAAGTTCATTAGATGAAAACCAACAAAAATTGACAAGAACCACGAAAAGTTCTTGTATATTAAGATAAAATCTTACTCTATTAAGGAAAAAACTTCCAGCTCGCTGAAATCTGTTCATTTGCTGAAAACCATCAAAACCACGAAAAGTTCTTGTATTTGAAGATAAAATCTTTTTGCTTTGAAGAAGAAAGATCGAGCTGACTGAAATAAGTTCATTAGATGAAAACCAACAAAAATTGACAACAACCACGAAAAGTTCTTGTATTTTAAGATAAAATCTTAGGCGATTCAAGAAAAAACTTCCAGCTCGCTGAAATCTGTTCATTTGCTGAAAACCATCAAAACCACGAAAAGTTCTTGTATTTGAAGATAAAATCTTTTTGCTTTGAAGAAGAAAGATCTAGCTGACTGAAATAAGTTCATTAGATGAAAACCAACAAAAATTGACAAGAACCACGAAAAGTTCTTGTATTTTAAGATAAAATCTTACTCTATTCAGGAAAAAACTTCCAGCTCGCTGAAATACGTTCATTTGCTGAAAACCATCATAACCACGAAAAGTTCTTGTATTTGAAGATAAAATCTTTTTGCTTTGAAGAAGAAAGATCGAGCTGACTGAAATAAGTTCATTAGATGAAAACCAACAAAAATTGACAAGAACCACGAAAAGTTCTTGTATTTTAAGATAAAATCTTAGGCTATTAAAGAAAAAACTTCCAGCTCGCTGAAATCTGTTCATTTGCTGAAAACCATCAAAACCACGAAAAGTTCTTGTATTTGAAGATAAAATCTTTTTGCTTTGAAGAAGAAAGATCTAGCTGACTGAAATAAGTTCATTGGATGAAAACCAACAAAAATTGACAAGAACCACGAAAAGCTCTTGTATTTTAAGATAAAATCTTACGCTATTAAAGAAAAAACTCCCAGCTCACTGAAATATGTTCATTTGCTGAAAACCAACAAAACCTCGAATAGTTCTTGTATTTGGAGATAAAATATTTTTTCTTTGAAGAAGAAAGATCTCGCTGACTGAAATAAGTTCATTGGATGAAAACCAACAAAAATTGACAAGAACCACGAAAGGATCTTGTATTTTAAGATAAAATCTTACTCTATTCAGGAAAAAACTTCCAGCTCGCTGAAATATGTTCATTTGCTGAAAACCATCAAAACCACGAAAAGTTCTTGTATTTGAAGATGAAATCTTTTTGCTTTGAAGATGAAAGATCCAGCTGACTGAAATAAGTTCATTGGATGAAAACCAACAAAAATTGACAAGAACCACGAAAAGTTCTTGTATTTTAAGATAAAATCTTACGCTATTAAAGAAAAAACTCCCAGCTCGCTGAAATATGTTCATTTGCTGAAAACCAACAAAACCACCAAAAGTTCTTGTATTTGAAGATAAAATCTTTTTTCTTTGAAGAAGAAAGATCCAGCTGACTGAAATAAGTTCATTAAATGAAAACCAACAAAAATTGACAAGAACCACGAAAAGTTCTTGTATTTTAAGATAAAATCTTACTCTGTTAAGGAAAAAACTTCCAGCTCGCTGAAATATGTTAATTTGCTGAAAACCATCAAAACCACGAAAAGTTCTTGTATTTGAAGATAAAATCTTTTTGCTTTGAAGAAGAAAGATCCAGCTGACTGAAATAAGTTCATTAAATGAAAACCAACAAAAATTGACAAGAACCACGAAAAGTTCTTGTATTTTAAGATAAAATCTTACTCTGTTAAGGAAAAAACTTCCAGCTCGCTGAAATATGTTAATTTGCTGAAAACCATCAAAACCACGAAAAGTTCTTGTATTTGAAGATAAAATCTTTTTGCTTTGAAGAAGAAAGATCTAGCTGACTGAAATAAGTTCATTAGATGAAAACCAACAAAAATTGACATGAACCACGAAAAGTTCTTGTATTTTAAGATAAAATCTTACTCTATTAAGGAAAAAACTTCCAGCTCGCTGAAATCTGTTCATTTGCTGAAAACCATCAAAACCGCGAAAAGTTCTTGTATTTGAAGATAAAATCTTTTTGCTTTGAAGAAGAAAGATCTAGCTGACTGAAATAAGTTCATTAGATGAAAACCAACAAAATTTGACAAGAACCACGAAAACTTCTTGTATTTTAAGATAATATCTTACGCTATTAAAGAAAAAACTTCTGGCTCGCTGAAATATGTTCATTTGCTGAAAACCAACAAAACCACGAAAAGTTCTTGTATTTGAAGATAAAATCTTTTTGCTTTGAAGAAGAAAGATCCAGCTGACTGAAATAAGTTCATCAGATGAAAACCAACAAAAATTGAATAGAACAAGAAAAGTTCTTGTATTTTAAGATAAAATCTTACGCTATTAAAGAAAAAACTTCCAGCTCGCTGAAATCTGTTCATTTGCTGAAAACCATCAAAACCGCGAAAAGTTCTTGTATTTGAAGATAAAATCTTTTTGCTTTGAAGAAGAAAGATGTAGCTGACTGAAATGAGTTCATTTGATGAAAACCAACAAAAATTGACAAGAACCACGAAAAGTTCTTGTATTTTAAGATAAAATCTTACTCGATTCAGGAAAAAACTTCCAGCTCGCTGAAATATGTTCATTTGCTGAAAACCATCAAAACCACGAAAAGTTCTTGTATTTGAAGATAAAATCTTTTTGCTTTGAAGAAGAAAGATCGAGCTGACTGAAATAAGTTCATTAGATGAAAACCAACAAAAATTGACAAGAACCACGAAAAGTTCTTGTATTTTAAGATAAAATCTTAGGCTATTAAAGAAAAAACTTCCAGCTCGCTGAAATCTGTTCATTTGCTGAAAACCATCAAAACCACGAAAAGTTCTTGTATTTGAAGATAAAATCTTTTTGCTTTGAAGAAAGATCTAGCTGACTGAAATAAGTTCATTAGATGAAAACCAACAAAAATTGACAAGAACCACGAAAAGTTCTTGTATTTTAAGATAAAATCTTACTCTATTAAGGAAAAAACTTCCAGCTCGCTGAAATATGTTCATTTGCTGAAAACCATCAAAACCACGAAAAGTTCTTGTATTTGAAGATAAAATCTTTTTGCTTTGAAGAAGAAAGATCTAGCTGACTGAAATAAGTTCATTAGATGAAAACCAACAAAAATTGACAAGAACCACGAAAAGTTCTTGTATTTTAAGATAAAATCTTACGCTATTAAAGAAAAAACTCCCAGCTCGCTGAAATATGTTCATTTGCTGAAAACCAACAAAACCACCAAAAGTTCTTGTATTTGAAGATAAAATCTTTTTGCTTTCAAGAAGAAAGATCCAGCTGACTGAAATAAGTTCATTAGATGAAAACCAACAAAAATTGACAAGAACAAGAAAAGTTCTTGTATTTTAAGATAAAATCTTACTCTATTAAGGAAAAAACTTCCAGCTCGCTGAAATATGTTCATTTGCTGAAAACCATCAAAACCACGAAAAGTTCTTGTATTTGAAGATAAAATCTTTTTGCTTTGAGGAAGAAAGATCTAGCTGACTGAAATAAGTTCATTAGATGAAAACCAACAAAAATTGACAAGAACCACGAAAAGTTCTTGTATTTTAAGATAAAATCTTACTCTGTTAAAGAAAAAACTCCCAGCTCGCTGAAATATGTTCATTTGCTGAAAAACAACAAAACCGCGAAAAGTTCTTGTATTTGAAGATAAAATCTTTTTGCTTTGAAGAAGAAAGATCTCGCTGACTGAAATAAGTTCATTGGATGAAAACCAACAAAAATTGACAAGAACCACGAAAAGTTCTTGTATTTTAAGATAAAATCTTACGCTATTAAAGAAAAAACTCCCAGCTCGCTGAAATATGTTCATTTGCTGAAAACCAACAAAACCACGAAAAGTTCTTGTATTTGAAGATAAAATCTTTTTTCTTTGAAGAAGAAAGATCTAGCTGACTGAAATAAGTTCATTAGATGAAAACCAACAAAAATTGACAGGAACCACGAAAAGTTCTTGTATTTTAAGATAAAATCTTACTCTATTCAGGAAAAAACTTCCAGCTCGCTGAAATATGTTCATTTGCTGAAAACCATCAAAACCACGAAAAGTTCTTGTATTTGAAGATAAAATCTTTTTGCTTTGAAGAAGAAAGATCTAGCTGACTGAAATAAGTTCATTAGATGAAAACCAACAAAAATTGACAAGAACCACGAAAAGTTCTTGTATTTTAAGATAAAATCTTACTCTATTAAGGAAAAAACTTCCAGCTCGCTGAAATATGTTCATTTGCTGAAAACCATCAAAACCACGAAAAGTTCTTGTATTTGAAGATAAAATCTTTTTGCTTTGAAGAAGAAAGATCTAGCTGACTGAAATAAGTTCATTAGATGAAAACCAACAAAAATTGACAAGAACCACGAAAAGTTCTTGTATTTTAAGATAAAATCTTACGCTATTAAAGAAAAAACTCCCAGCTCGCTGAAATATGTTCATTTGCTGAAAACCAACAAAACCACGAAAAGTTCTTGTATTTGAAGATAAAATCTTTTTGCTTTCAAGAAGAAAGATCCAGCTGACTGAAATAAGTTCATTAGATGAAAACCAACAAAAATTGACAAGAACAAGAAAAGTTCTTGTATTTTAAGATAAAATCTTACTCTATTAAGGAAAAAACTTCCAGCTCGCTGAAATATGTTCATTTGCTGAAAACCATCAAAACCACGAAAAGTTCTTGTATTTGAAGATAAAATCTTTTTGCTTTGAGGAAGAAAGATCTCGCTGACTGAAATAAGTTCATTAGATGAAAACCAACAAAAATTGACAAGAACCACGAAAAGTTCTTGTATTTTAAGATAAAATCTTACTCTGTTAAAGAAAAAACTCCCAGCTCGCTGAAATATGTTCATTTGCTGAAAAACAACAAAACCGCGAAAAGTTCTTGTATTTGAAGATAAAATCTTTTTGCTTTGAAGAAGAAAGATCTAGCTGACTGAAATAAGTTCATTGGATGAAAACCAACAAAAATTGACAAGAACCACGAAAAGTTCTTGTATTTTAAGATAAAATCTTACGCTATTAAAGAAAAAACTCCCAGCTCGCTGAAATATGTTCATTTGCTGAAAACCAACAAAACCACGAAAAGTTCTTGTATTTGAAGTTGAAATCTTTTTTCTTTGAAGAAGAAAGATCTAGCTGACTGAAATAAGTTCATTAGATGAAAACCAACAAAAATTGACAAGAACCACGAAAAGTTCTTGTATTTTAAGATAAAATCTTACTCCATTGAGGAAAAAACTTCCAGCTCGCTGAAATATGTTCATTTGCTGAAAACCAACAAAACCACGAAAAGTTCTTGTATTTGAAGATAAAATCTTTTTGCTTTGAAGAAGAAAGATCGAGCTGACTGAAATAAGTTCATTAGATGAAAACCAACAAAAATTGACAACAACCACGAAAAGTTCTTGTATTTTAAGATAAAATCTTAGGCGATTCAAGAAAAAACTTCCAGCTCGCTGAAATCTGTTCATTTGCTGAAAACCATCAAAACCACGAAAAGTTCTTGTATTTGAAGATAAAATCTTTTTGCTTTGAAGAAGAAAGATCTAGCTGACTGAAATAAGTTCATTAGATGAAAACCAACAAAAATTGACAAGAACCACGAAAAGTTCTTGTATTTTAAGATAAAATCTTACTCTATTCAGGAAAAAACTTCCAGCTCGCTGAAATACGTTCATTTGCTGAAAACCATCATAACCACGAAAAGTTCTTGTATTTGAAGATAAAATCTTTTTGCTTTGAAGAAGAAAGATCGAGCTGACTGAAATAAGTTCATTAGATGAAAACCAACAAAAATTGACAAGAACCACGAAAAGTTCTTGTATTTTAAGATAAAATCTTAGGCTATTAAAGAAAAAACTTCCAGCTCGCTGAAATCTGTTCATTTGCTGAAAACCATCAAAACCACGAAAAGTTCTTGTATTTGAAGATAAAATCTTTTTGCTTTGAAGAAGAAAGATCTAGCTGACTGAAATAAGTTCATTGGATGAAAACCAACAAAAATTGACAAGAACCACGAAAAGCTCTTGTATTTTAAGATAAAATCTTACGCTATTAAAGAAAAAACTCCCAGCTCACTGAAATATGTTCATTTGCTGAAAACCAACAAAACCTCGAAAAGTTCTTGTATTTGGAGATAAAATATTTTTTCTTTGAAGAAGAAAGATCTCGCTGACTGAAATAAGTTCATTGGATGAAAACCAACAAAAATTGACAAGAACCACGAAAGGATCTTGTATTTTAAGATAAAATCTTACTCTATTCAGGAAAAAACTTCCAGCTCGCTGAAATATGTTCATTTGCTGAAAACCATCAAAACCACGAAAAGTTCTTGTATTTGAAGATGAAATCTTTTTGCTTTGAAGATGAAAGATCTAGCTGACTGAAATAAGTTCATTGGATGAAAACCAACAAAAAGTGACAAGAACCACGAAATGTTCTTGTATTTTAAGATAAAATCTTACGCTATTAAAGAAAAAACTCCCAGCTCGCTGAAATATGTTCATTTGCTGAAAACCAACAAAACCACCAAAAGTTCTTGTATTTGAAGATAAAATCTTTTTTCTTTGAAGAAGAAAGATCCAGCTGACTGAAATAAGTTCATTAAATGAAAACCAACAAAAATTGACAAGAACCACGAAAAGTTCTTGTATTTTAAGATAAAATCTTACTCTGTTAAGGAAAAAACTTCCAGCTCGCTGAAATATGTTAATTTGCTGAAAACCATCAAAACCACGAAAAGTTCTTGTATTTGAAGATAAAATCTTTTTGCTTTGAAGAAGAAAGATCTAGCTGACTGAAATAAGTTCATTAGATGAAAACCAACAAAAATTGACATGAACCACGAAAACTTCTTGTATTTTAAGATAAAATCTTACTCTGTTAAGGAAAAAACTTCCAGCTCGCTGAAATATGTTCATTTGCTGAAAACCATCAAAACCACGAAAAGTTCTTGTATTTGAAGATAAAATCTTTTTGCTTTGAAGAAGAAAGATCTAGCTGACTGAAATAAGTTCATTAGATGAAAACCAACAAAAATTGACAAGAACCACGAAAACTTCTTGTATTTTAAGATAATATCTTACGCTATTAAAGAAAAAACTTCTGGCTCGCTGAAATATGTTCATTTGCTGAAAACCAACAAAACCACGAAAAGTTCTTGTATTTGAAGATAAAATCTTTTTGCTTTGAAGAAGAAAGATCCAGCTGACTGAAATAAGTTCATTAGATGAAAACCAACAAAAATTGACAAGAACCACGAAAAGTTCTTGTATATTAAGATAAAATCTTACTCTATTAAGGAAAAAACGTCCAGCTCGCTGAAATCTGTTCATTTGCTGAAAACCATCAAAACCTCGAAAAGTTCTTGTATTTGAAGATAAAATCTTTTTGCTTTGAAGAAGAAAGATCGAGCTGACTGAAATAAGTTCATTAGATGAAAACCAACAAAAATTGACAACAACCACGAAAAGTTCTTGTATTTTAAGATAAAATCTTACTCTATTAAGGAAAAAACTTCCAGCTCGCTGAAATCTGTTCATTTGCTGAAAACCATCAAAACCACGAAAAGTTCTTGTATTTGAAGATAAAATCTTTTCGCTTTGAAGAAGAAAGATCTAGCTGACTGAAATAAGTTCATTAGATGAAAACCAACAAAAATTGACAAGAACCACGAAAAGTTCTTGTATTTTAAGATAAAATCTTACTCTATTAAGGAAAAAACTTCCAGCTCGCTGAAATCTGTTCATTTGCTGAAAACCATCAAAACCGCGAAAAGTTCTTGTATTTGAAGATAAAATCTTTTTGCTTTGAAGAAGAAAGATCTAGCTGACTGAAATAAGTTCATTAGATGAAAACCAACAAAATTTGACAAGAACCACGAAAACTTCTTGTATTTTAAGATAATATCTTACGCTATTAAAGAAAAAACTTCTGGCTCGCTGAAATATGTTCATTTGCTGAAAACCAACAAAACCACGAAAAGTTCTTGTATTTGAAGATAAAATCTTTTTGCTTTGAAGAAGAAAGATCCAGCTGACTGAAATAAGTTCATCAGATGAAAACCAACAAAAATTGAATAGAACAAGAAAAGTTCTTGTATTTTAAGATAAAATCTTACGCTATTAAAGAAAAAACTTCCAGCTCGCTGAAATCTGTTCTTTTGCTGAAAACCATCAAAACCACGAAAAGTTCTTGTATTTGAAGATAAAATCTTTTTGCTTTGAAGAAGAAAGATCTAGCTGACTGAAATAAGTTCATTAGATGAAAACCAACAAAAATTGACAAGAACCACGAAAACTTCTTGTATTTTAAGATAATATCTTACGCTATTAAAGAAAAAACTTCTGGCTCGCTGAAATATGTTCATTTGCTGAAAACCAACAAAACCACGAAAAGTTCTTGTATTTGAAGATAAAATCTTTTTGCTTTGAAGAAGAAAGATCCAGCTGACTGAAATAAGTTCATTAGATGAAAACCAACAAAAATTGACAAGAACCACGAAAAGTTCTTGTATATTAAGATAAAATCTTACTCTATTAAGGAAAAAACGTCCAGCTCGCTGAAATCTGTTCATTTGCTGAAAACCATCAAAACCTCGAAAAGTTCTTGTATTTGAAGATAAAATCTTTTTGCTTTGAAGAAGAAAGATCGAGCTGACTGAAATAAGTTCATTAGATGAAAACCAACAAAAATTGACAACAACCACGAAAAGTTCTTGTATTTTAAGATAAAATCTTACTCTATTAAGGAAAAAACTTCCAGCTCGCTGAAATCTGTTCATTTGCTGAAAACCATCAAAACCACGAAAAGTTCTTGTATTTGAAGATAAAATCTTTTCGCTTTGAAGAAGAAAGATCTAGCTGACTGAAATAAGTTCATTAGATGAAAACCAACAAAAATTGACAAGAACCACGAAAAGTTCTTGTATTTTAAGATAAAATCTTACTCTATTAAGGAAAAAACTTCCAGCTCGCTGAAATCTGTTCATTTGCTGAAAACCATCAAAACCGCGAAAAGTTCTTGTATTTGAAGATAAAATCTTTTTGCTTTGAAGAAGAAAGATCTAGCTGACTGAAATAAGTTCATTAGATGAAAACCAACAAAATTTGACAAGAACCACGAAAACTTCTTGTATTTTAAGATAATATCTTACGCTATTAAAGAAAAAACTTCTGGCTCGCTGAAATATGTTCATTTGCTGAAAACCAACAAAACCACGAAAAGTTCTTGTATTTGAAGATAAAATCTTTTTGCTTTGAAGAAGAAAGATCCAGCTGACTGAAATAAGTTCATCAGATGAAAACCAACAAAAATTGAATAGAACAAGAAAAGTTCTTGTATTTTAAGATAAAATCTTACGCTATTAAAGAAAAAACTTCCAGCTCGCTGAAATCTGTTCATTTGCTGAAAACCATCAAAACCACGAAAAGTTCTTGTATTTGAAGATAAAATCTTTTTGCTTTGAAGAAGAAAGATCTAGCTGACTGAAATAAGTTCATTAGATGAAAACCAACAAAAATTGACAAGAACCACGAAAAGTTTTTGTATTTTAAGATAAAATCTTACTCTATTAAGGAAAAAACTTCCAGCTCGCTGAAATCTGTTCATTTGCTGAAAACCAACAAAACCACCAAAAGTTCTTGTATTTGAAGATAAAATCTTTTTGCTTTGACGAAGAAAGATCTAGCTGACTGAAATAAGTTCATCAGATGAAAACCAACAAAAATTGACAAGAACCACGAAAAGTTCTTGTATTTTAAGATAAAATCTTAGGCTATTAAAGAAAAAACTTCCAGCTCGCTGAAATCTGTTAATTTGCTGAAAACCATCAAAACCACGAAAAGTTCTTGTATTTGAAGATAAAATCTTTTTGCTTTGAAGAAGAAAGATCTAGCTGACTGAAATAAGTTCATCAGATGGAAACCAACAAAAATTGACAAGAACCATGAAAAGTTCTTGTATTTTAAGATAAAATCTTACTCTATTCAGGAAAACACTTCCAGCTCGCTGAAATATGTTCATTTGCTGAAAACCATCAAAACCACGAAAAGTTCTTGTATTTGAAGATAAAATCTTTTTGCTTTGAAGAAGAAAGATCCAGCTGACTGAAATAAGTTCATTAGATGAAAACCAACAAAAATTGACAAGAACCACGAAAAGTTCTTGTATTTTAAGATAAAATCTTACTCTATTAAGGAAAAAACTTCCAGCTCGCTGAAATCTGTTCATTTGCTGAAAACCAACAAAACCACCAAAAGTTCTTGTATTTGAAGATAAAATCTTTTTGCTTTGACGAAGAAAGATCTAGCTGACTGAAATAAGTTCATGAGATGAAAAACAACAAAAATTGACAAGAACCACGAAAAGTTCTTGTATTTTAAGATAAAATCTTACGCTATTAAAGAAAAAACTCCCAGCTCGCTGAAATATGTTCATTTGCTGAAAACCAACAAAACCACGAAAAGTTCTTGTATTTGAAGATAAAATCTTTTTTCTTTGAAGAAGAAAGATCCAGCTGACTGAAATAAGTTCATTGGATGAAAACCAACAAGAATTGACAAGAACCACGAAAAGTTCTTGTATTTTAAGATAAAATCTTACTCTATTAAGGAAAAAACTTCCAACTCGCTGAAATATGTTCATTTGCTGAAAACCATCAAAACCACGAAAAGTTCTTGTATTTGAAGATAAAATCTTTTTGATTTGAAGAAGAAAGATCTAGCTGACTGAAATAAGTTCATTAGATGAAAACCAACAAAAATTGACATGAACCACGAAAACTTCTTGTATTTTAAGATAAAATCTTACTCTGTTAAGGAAAAAACTTCCAGCTCGCTGAAATATGTTCATTTGCTGAAAACCATCAAAACCACGAAAAGTTCTTGTATTTGAAGATAAAATCTTTTTGCTTTGAAGAAGAAAGATCCAGCTGACTGAAATAAGTTCATTAGATGAAAACCAACAAAAATTGACAAGAACCACGAAAACTTCTTGTATTTTAAGATAATATCTTACGCTATTAAAGAAAAAACTTCTGGCTCGCTGAAATATGTTCATTTGCTGAAAACCAACAAAACCACGAAAAGTTCTTGTATTTGAAGATAAAATCTTTTTGCTTTGAAGAAGAAAGATCCAGCTGACTGAAATAAGTTCATTAGATGAAAACCAACAAAAATTGACAAGAACCACGAAAAGTTCTTGTATATTAAGATAAAATCTTACTCTATTAAGGAAAAAACGTCCAGCTCGCTGAAATCTGTTCATTTGCTGAAAACCATCAAAACCTCGAAAAGTTCTTGTATTTGAAGATAAAATCTTTTTGCTTTGAAGAAGAAAGATCGAGCTGACTGAAATAAGTTCATTAGATGAAAACCAACAAAAATTGACAACAACCACGAAAAGTTCTTGTATTTTAAGATAAAATCTTACTCTATTAAGGAAAAAACTTCCAGCTCGCTGAAATCTGTTCATTTGCTGAAAACCATCAAAACCACGAAAAGTTCTTGTATTTGAAGATAAAATCTTTTCGCTTTGAAGAAGAAAGATCTAGCTGACTGAAATAAGTTCATTAGATGAAAACCAACAAAAATTGACAAGAACCACGAAAAGTTCTTGTATTTTAAGATAAAATCTTACTCTATTAAGGAAAAAACTTCCAGCTCGCTGAAATCTGTTCATTTGCTGAAAACCATCAAAACCGCGAAAAGTTCTTGTATTTGAAGATAAAATCTTTTTGCTTTGAAGAAGAAAGATCTAGCTGACTGAAATAAGTTCATTAGATGAAAACCAACAAAATTTGACAAGAACCACGAAAACTTCTTGTATTTTAAGATAATATCTTACGCTATTAAAGAAAAAACTTCCAGCTCGCTGAAATCTGTTCATTTGCTGAAAACCATCAAAACCACGAAAAGTTCTTGTATTTGAAGATAAAATCTTTTTGCTTTGAAGAAGAAAGATCTAGCTGACTGAAATAAGTTCATTAGATGAAAACCAACAAAAATTGACAAGAACCACGAAAAGTTTTTGTATTTTAAGATAAAATCTTACTCTATTAAGGAAAAAACTTCCAGCTCGCTGAAATCTGTTCATTTGCTGAAAACCAACAAAACCACCAAAAGTTCTTGTATTTGAAGATAAAATCTTTTTGCTTTGACGAAGAAAGATCTAGCTGACTGAAATAAGTTCATTAGATGAAAACCAACAAAAATTGACAAGAACCACGAAAAGTTCTTGTATTTTAAGATAAAATCTTAGGCTATTAAAGAAAAAACTTCCAGCTCGCTGAAATCTGTTAATTTGCTGAAAACCATCAAAACCACGAAAAGTTCTTGTATTTGAAGATAAAATCTTTTTGCTTTGAAGAAGAAAGATCTAGCTGACTGAAATAAGTTCATCAGATGGAAACCAACAAAAATTGACAAGAACCATGAAAAGTTCTTGTATTTTAAGATAAAATCTTACTCTATTCAGGAAAACACTTCCAGCTCGCTGAAATATGTTCATTTGCTGAAAACCATCAAAACCACGAAAAGTTCTTGTATTTGAAGATAAAATCTTTTTGCTTTGAAGAAGAAAGATCCAGCTGACTGAAATAAGTTCATTAGATGAAAACCAACAAAAATTGACAAGAACCACGAAAAGTTCTTGTATTTTAAGATAAAATCTTACTCTATTAAGGAAAAAACTTCCAGCTCGCTGAAATCTGTTCATTTGCTGAAAACCAACAAAACCACCAAAAGTTCTTGTATTTGAAGATAAAATCTTTTTGCTTTGACGAAGAAAGATCTAGCTGACTGAAATAAGTTCATGAGATGAAAAACAACAAAAATTGACAAGAACCACGAAAAGTTCTTGTATTTTAAGATAAAATCTTACGCTATTAAAGAAAAAACTCCCAGCTCGCTGAAATATGTTCATTTGCTGAAAACCAACAAAACCACGAAAAGTTCTTGTATTTGAAGATAAAATCTTTTTTCTTTGAAGAAGAAAGATCCAGCTGACTGAAATAAGTTCATTGGATGAAAACCAACAAAAATTGACAAGAACCACGAAAAGTTCTTGTATTTTAAGATAAAATCTTACTCTATTAAGGAAAAAACTTCCAACTCGCTGAAATATGTTCATTTGCTGAAAACCATCAAAACCACGAAAAGTTCTTGTATTTGAAGATAAAATCTTTTTGATTTGAAGAAGAAAGATCTAGCTGACTGAAATAAGTTCATTAGATGAAAACCAACAAAAATTGACAAGAACCACGAAAAGTTCTTGTATTTTAAGATAAAATCTTACTCTATTCAGGAAAAAACTTCCAGCTCGCTGAAATATGTTCATTTGCTGAAAACCAACAAAACCACGAAAAGTTCTTGTATTTGAAGATAAAATCTTTTTGCTTTGAAGAAGAAAGATCCAGCTGACTGAAATAAGTTCATTAGATGGAAACCAACAGAAATTGACAAGAACCACGAAAAGTTCTTGTATTTTAAGATAAAATCTTAATCTATTAAGGAAAAAACTTCCAGCTCGCTGAAATCTGTTCATTTGCTGAAAACCAACAAAACCACCAAAAGTTCTTGTATTTGAAGATAAAATCTTTTTGCTTTGACGAAGAAAGATCTAGCTGACTGAAATAAGTTCATTAGATGAAAAACAACAAAAATTGACAAGAACCACGAAAAGTTCTTGTATTTTAAGATAAAATCTTACGCTATTAAAGAAAAAACTTCCAGCTCGCTGAAATATGTTCATTTGCTGAAAACCAACAAAACCACGAAAAGTTCTTGTATTTGAAGATAAAATCTTTTTTCTTTGAAGAAGAAAGATCTAGCTGACTGAAATAAGTTCATTAGATGAAAACCAACAAAAATTGACAAGAACCTCGAAAAGTTCTTGTATTTTAAGATAAAATCTTAGGCTATTAAAGAAAAAACTTCCAGGTCGCTGAAATATGTTCATTTGCTGAAAACCATCAAAACCACGAAAAGTTCTTGTATTTGAAGATAAAATCTTTTTGCTTTGAAGAAGAAAGATCTAGCTGACTGAAATAAGTTCATTAGATGAAAACCAACAAAAATTGACAAGAACCACGAAAAGTTCTTGTATTTTAAGATAAAATCTTACTCTATTAAGGAAAAAACTTCCAGCTGGCTGAAATCTGTTCATTTGCTGAAAACCAACAAAACCACCAAAAGTTCTTGTATTTGAAGATAAAATCTTTTTGCTTTGACGAAGAAAGATCTAGCTGACTGAAATAAGTTCATTAGATGAAAACCAACAAAAATTGACAAGAACCACGAAAAGTTCTTGTATTTTAAGATAAAATCTTACTCTATTAAGGAAAAAACTTCCAGCTCGCTGAAATATGTTCATTTGCTGAAAAACATCAAAACCACGAAAAGTTCTTGTATTTGAAGATAAAATCTTTTTTCTTTGAAGAAGAAAGATCTAGCTGACTGAAATAAGTTCATTGGATGAAAACCAACAAAAATTGACAAGAACCACGAAAAGTTCTTGTATTTTAAGATAAAATCTTACTCTATTAAGGAAAAAACTTCCAACTCGCTGAAATATGTTCATTTGCTGAAAACCATCAAAACCACGAAAAGTTCTTGTATTTGAAGATAAAATCTTTTTGATTTGAAGAAGAAAGATCTAGCTGACTGAAATAAGTTCATTAGATGAAAACCAACAAGAATTGACAAGAACCACGAAAAGTTCTTGTATTTTAAGATAAAATCTTAGGCTATTAAAGAAAAAACTTCCAGCTCGCTGAAATCTGTTCATTTGCTGAAAACCATCAAAACCACGAAAAGTTCTTGTATTTGAAGATAAAATCTTTTTGCTTTGAAGAAGAAAGATCTAGCTGACTGAAATAAGTTCATTAGATGGAAACCAACAAAAATTGACAAGAACCATGAAAAGTTCTTGTATTTTAAGATAAAATCTTACTCTATTCAGGAAAACACTTCCAGCTCGCTGAAATATGTTCATTTGCTGAAAACCATCAAAACCACGAAAAGTTCTTGTATTTGAAGATAAAATCTTTTTGCTTTGAAGAAGAAAGATCCAGCTGACTGAAATAAGTTCATTAGATGAAAACCAACAAAAATTGACAAGAACCACGAAAAGTTCTTGTATTTTAAGATAAAATCTTACTCTATTAAGGAAAAAACTTCCAGCTCGATGAAATCTGTTCATTTGCTGAAAACCAACAAAACCACCAAAAGTTCTTGTATTTGAAGATAAAATCTTTTTGCTTTGACGAAGAAAGATCTAGCTGACTGAAATAAGTTCATTAGATGAAAAACAACAAAAATTGACAAGAACCACGAAAAGTTCTTGTATTTTAAGATAAAATCTTACGCTATTAAAGAAAAAACTCCCAGCTCGCTGAAATATGTTCATTTGCTGAAAACCAACAAAACCACGAAAAGTTCTTGTATTTGAAGATAAAATCTTTTTTCTTTGAAGAAGAAAGATCCAGCTGACTGAAATAAGTTCATTGGATGAAAACCAACAAAAATTGACAAGAACCACGAAAAGTTCTTGTATTTTAAGATAAAATCTTACTCTATTAAGGAAAAAACTTCCAACTCGCTGAAATATGTTCATTTGCTGAAAACCATCAAAACCACGAAAAGTTCTTGTATTTGAAGATAAAATCTTTTTGATTTGAAGAAGAAAGATCTAGCTGACTGAAATAAGTTCATTAGATGAAAACCAACAAAAATTGACAAGAACCACGAAAAGTTCTTGTATTTTAAGATAAAATCTTACTCTATTAAGGAAAAAACTTCCAGCTCGCTGAAATCTGTTCATTTGCTGAAAACCATCAAAACCACGAAAAGTTCTTGTATTTGAAGATAAAATCTTTTCGCTTTGAAGAAGAAAGATCTAGCTGACTGAAATAAGTTCATTAGATGAAAACCAACAAAAATTGACAAGAACCACGAAAAGTTCTTGTATTTTAAGATAAAATCTTACTCTATTAAGGAAGAAACTTCCAGCTCGCTGAAATCTGTTCATTTGCTGAAAACCATCAAAACCGCGAAAAGTTCTTGTATTTGAAGATAAAATCTTTTTGCTTTGAAGAAGAAAGATCTAGCTGACTGAAATAAGTTCATTAGATGAAAACCAACAAAATTTGACAAGAACCACGAAAACTTCTTGTATTTTAAGATAATATCTTACGCTATTAAAGAAAAAACTTCTGGCTCGCTGAAATATGTTCATTTGCTGAAAACCAACAAAACCACGAAAAGTTCTTGTATTTGAAGATAAAATCTTTTTGCTTTGAAGAAGAAAGATCCAGCTGACTGAAATAAGTTCATCAGATGAAAACCAACAAAAATTGAATAGAACAAGAAAAGTTCTTGTATTTTAAGATAAAATCTTACGCTATTAAAGAAAAAACTTCCAGCTCGCTGAAATCTGTTCATTTGCTGAAAACCATCAAAACCACGAAAAGTTCTTGTATTTGAAGATAAAATCTTTTTGCTTTGAAGAAGAAAGATCTAGCTGACTGAAATAAGTTCATTAGATGAAAACCAACAAAAATTGACAAGAACCACGAAAAGTTTTTGTATTTTAAGATAAAATCTTACTCTATTAAGGAAAAAACTTCCAGCTCGCTGAAATCTGTTCATTTGCTGAAAACCAACAAAACCACCAAAAGTTCTTGTATTTGAAGATAAAATCTTTTTGCTTTGACGAAGAAAGATCTAGCTGACTGAAATAAGTTCATCAGATGAAAACCAACAAAAATTGACAAGAACCACGAAAAGTTCTTGTATTTTAAGATAAAATCTTAGGCTATTAAAGAAAAAACTTCCAGCTCGCTGAAATCTGTTAATTTGCTGAAAACCATCAAAACCACGAAAAGTTCTTGTATTTGAAGATAAAATCTTTTTGCTTTGAAGAAGAAAGATCTAGCTGACTGAAATAAGTTCATCAGATGGAAACCAACAAAAATTGACAAGAACCATGAAAAGTTCTTGTATTTTAAGATAAAATCTTACTCTATTCAGGAAAACACTTCCAGCTCGCTGAAATATGTTCATTTGCTGAAAACCATCAAAACCACGAAAAGTTCTTGTATTTGAAGATAAAATCTTTTTGCTTTGAAGAAGAAAGATCCAGCTGACTGAAATAAGTTCATTAGATGAAAACCAACAAAAATTGACAAGAACCACGAAAAGTTCTTGTATTTTAAGATAAAATCTTACTCTATTAAGGAAAAAACTTCCAGCTCGCTGAAATCTGTTCATTTGCTGAAAACCAACAAAACCACCAAAAGTTCTTGTATTTGAAGATAAAATCTTTTTGCTTTGACGAAGAAAGATCTAGCTGACTGAAATAAGTTCATGAGATGAAAAACAACAAAAATTGACAAGAACCACGAAAAGTTCTTGTATTTTAAGATAAAATCTTACGCTATTAAAGAAAAAACTCCCAGCTCGCTGAAATATGTTCATTTGCTGAAAACCAACAAAACCACGAAAAGTTCTTGTATTTGAAGATAAAATCTTTTTTCTTTGAAGAAGAAAGATCCAGCTGACTGAAATAAGTTCATTGGATGAAAACCAACAAGAATTGACAAGAACCACGAAAAGTTCTTGTATTTTAAGATAAAATCTTACTCTATTAAGGAAAAAACTTCCAACTCGCTGAAATATGTTCATTTGCTGAAAACCATCAAAACCACGAAAAGTTCTTGTATTTGAAGATAAAATCTTTTTGATTTGAAGAAGAAAGATCTAGCTGACTGAAATAAGTTCATTAGATGAAAACCAACAAAAATTGACATGAACCACGAAAACTTCTTGTATTTTAAGATAAAATCTTACTCTGTTAAGGAAAAAACTTCCAGCTCGCTGAAATATGTTCATTTGCTGAAAACCATCAAAACCACGAAAAGTTCTTGTATTTGAAGATAAAATCTTTTTGCTTTGAAGAAGAAAGATCCAGCTGACTGAAATAAGTTCATTAGATGAAAACCAACAAAAATTGACAAGAACCACGAAAACTTCTTGTATTTTAAGATAATATCTTACGCTATTAAAGAAAAAACTTCTGGCTCGCTGAAATATGTTCATTTGCTGAAAACCAACAAAACCACGAAAAGTTCTTGTATTTGAAGATAAAATCTTTTTGCTTTGAAGAAGAAAGATCCAGCTGACTGAAATAAGTTCATTAGATGAAAACCAACAAAAATTGACAAGAACCACGAAAAGTTCTTGTATATTAAGATAAAATCTTACTCTATTAAGGAAAAAACGTCCAGCTCGCTGAAATCTGTTCATTTGCTGAAAACCATCAAAACCTCGAAAAGTTCTTGTATTTGAAGATAAAATCTTTTTGCTTTGAAGAAGAAAGATCGAGCTGACTGAAATAAGTTCATTAGATGAAAACCAACAAAAATTGACAACAACCACGAAAAGTTCTTGTATTTTAAGATAAAATCTTACTCTATTAAGGAAAAAACTTCCAGCTCGCTGAAATCTGTTCATTTGCTGAAAACCATCAAAACCACGAAAAGTTCTTGTATTTGAAGATAAAATCTTTTCGCTTTGAAGAAGAAAGATCTAGCTGACTGAAATAAGTTCATTAGATGAAAACCAACAAAAATTGACAAGAACCACGAAAAGTTCTTGTATTTTAAGATAAAATCTTACTCTATTAAGGAAAAAACTTCCAGCTCGCTGAAATCTGTTCATTTGCTGAAAACCATCAAAACCGCGAAAAGTTCTTGTATTTGAAGATAAAATCTTTTTGCTTTGAAGAAGAAAGATCTAGCTGACTGAAATAAGTTCATTAGATGAAAACCAACAAAATTTGACAAGAACCACGAAAACTTCTTGTATTTTAAGATAATATCTTACGCTATTAAAGAAAAAACTTCCAGCTCGCTGAAATCTGTTCATTTGCTGAAAACCATCAAAACCACGAAAAGTTCTTGTATTTGAAGATAAAATCTTTTTGCTTTGAAGAAGAAAGATCTAGCTGACTGAAATAAGTTCATTAGATGAAAACCAACAAAAATTGACAAGAACCACGAAAAGTTTTTGTATTTTAAGATAAAATCTTACTCTATTAAGGAAAAAACTTCCAGCTCGCTGAAATCTGTTCATTTGCTGAAAACCAACAAAACCACCAAAAGTTCTTGTATTTGAAGATAAAATCTTTTTGCTTTGACGAAGAAAGATCTAGCTGACTGAAATAAGTTCATTAGATGAAAACCAACAAAAATTGACAAGAACCACGAAAAGTTCTTGTATTTTAAGATAAAATCTTAGGCTATTAAAGAAAAAACTTCCAGCTCGCTGAAATCTGTTAATTTGCTGAAAACCATCAAAACCACGAAAAGTTCTTGTATTTGAAGATAAAATCTTTTTGCTTTGAAGAAGAAAGATCTAGCTGACTGAAATAAGTTCATCAGATGGAAACCAACAAAAATTGACAAGAACCATGAAAAGTTCTTGTATTTTAAGATAAAATCTTACTCTATTCAGGAAAACACTTCCAGCTCGCTGAAATATGTTCATTTGCTGAAAACCATCAAAACCACGAAAAGTTCTTGTATTTGAAGATAAAATCTTTTTGCTTTGAAGAAGAAAGATCCAGCTGACTGAAATAAGTTCATTAGATGAAAACCAACAAAAATTGACAAGAACCACGAAAAGTTCTTGTATTTTAAGATAAAATCTTACTCTATTAAGGAAAAAACTTCCAGCTCGCTGAAATCTGTTCATTTGCTGAAAACCAACAAAACCACCAAAAGTTCTTGTATTTGAAGATAAAATCTTTTTGCTTTGACGAAGAAAGATCTAGCTGACTGAAATAAGTTCATGAGATGAAAAACAACAAAAATTGACAAGAACCACGAAAAGTTCTTGTATTTTAAGATAAAATCTTACGCTATTAAAGAAAAAACTCCCAGCTCGCTGAAATATGTTCATTTGCTGAAAACCAACAAAACCACGAAAAGTTCTTGTATTTGAAGATAAAATCTTTTTTCTTTGAAGAAGAAAGATCCAGCTGACTGAAATAAGTTCATTGGATGAAAACCAACAAAAATTGACAAGAACCACGAAAAGTTCTTGTATTTTAAGATAAAATCTTACTCTATTAAGGAAAAAACTTCCAACTCGCTGAAATATGTTCATTTGCTGAAAACCATCAAAACCACGAAAAGTTCTTGTATTTGAAGATAAAATCTTTTTGATTTGAAGAAGAAAGATCTAGCTGACTGAAATAAGTTCATTAGATGAAAACCAACAAAAATTGACAAGAACCACGAAAAGTTCTTGTATTTTAAGATAAAATCTTACTCTATTCAGGAAAAAACTTCCAGCTCGCTGAAATATGTTCATTTGCTGAAAACCAACAAAACCACGAAAAGTTCTTGTATTTGAAGATAAAATCTTTTTGCTTTGAAGAAGAAAGATCCAGCTGACTGAAATAAGTTCATTAGATGGAAACCAACAGAAATTGACAAGAACCACGAAAAGTTCTTGTATTTTAAGATAAAATCTTAATCTATTAAGGAAAAAACTTCCAGCTCGCTGAAATCTGTTCATTTGCTGAAAACCAACAAAACCACCAAAAGTTCTTGTATTTGAAGATAAAATCTTTTTGCTTTGACGAAGAAAGATCTAGCTGACTGAAATAAGTTCATTAGATGAAAAACAACAAAAATTGACAAGAACCACGAAAAGTTCTTGTATTTTAAGATAAAATCTTACGCTATTAAAGAAAAAACTTCCAGCTCGCTGAAATATGTTCATTTGCTGAAAACCAACAAAACCACGAAAAGTTCTTGTATTTGAAGATAAAATCTTTTTTCTTTGAAGAAGAAAGATCTAGCTGACTGAAATAAGTTCATTAGATGAAAACCAACAAAAATTGACAAGAACCTCGAAAAGTTCTTGTATTTTAAGATAAAATCTTAGGCTATTAAAGAAAAAACTTCCAGGTCGCTGAAATATGTTCATTTGCTGAAAACCATCAAAACCACGAAAAGTTCTTGTATTTGAAGATAAAATCTTTTTGCTTTGAAGAAGAAAGATCTAGCTGACTGAAATAAGTTCATTAGATGAAAACCAACAAAAATTGACAAGAACCACGAAAAGTTCTTGTATTTTAAGATAAAATCTTACTCTATTAAGGAAAAAACTTCCAGCTGGCTGAAATCTGTTCATTTGCTGAAAACCAACAAAACCACCAAAAGTTCTTGTATTTGAAGATAAAATCTTTTTGCTTTGACGAAGAAAGATCTAGCTGACTGAAATAAGTTCATTAGATGAAAACCAACAAAAATTGACAAGAACCACGAAAAGTTCTTGTATTTTAAGATAAAATCTTACTCTATTAAGGAAAAAACTTCCAGCTCGCTGAAATATGTTCATTTGCTGAAAAACATCAAAACCACGAAAAGTTCTTGTATTTGAAGATAAAATCTTTTTTCTTTGAAGAAGAAAGATCTAGCTGACTGAAATAAGTTCATTGGATGAAAACCAACAAAAATTGACAAGAACCACGAAAAGTTCTTGTATTTTAAGATAAAATCTTACTCTATTAAGGAAAAAACTTCCAACTCGCTGAAATATGTTCATTTGCTGAAAACCATCAAAACCACGAAAAGTTCTTGTATTTGAAGATAAAATCTTTTTGATTTGAAGAAGAAAGATCTAGCTGACTGAAATAAGTTCATTAGATGAAAACCAACAAGAATTGACAAGAACCACGAAAAGTTCTTGTATTTTAAGATAAAATCTTAGGCTATTAAAGAAAAAACTTCCAGCTCGCTGAAATCTGTTCATTTGCTGAAAACCATCAAAACCACGAAAAGTTCTTGTATTTGAAGATAAAATCTTTTTGCTTTGAAGAAGAAAGATCTAGCTGACTGAAATAAGTTCATTAGATGGAAACCAACAAAAATTGACAAGAACCATGAAAAGTTCTTGTATTTTAAGATAAAATCTTACTCTATTCAGGAAAACACTTCCAGCTCGCTGAAATATGTTCATTTGCTGAAAACCATCAAAACCACGAAAAGTTCTTGTATTTGAAGATAAAATCTTTTTGCTTTGAAGAAGAAAGATCCAGCTGACTGAAATAAGTTCATTAGATGAAAACCAACAAAAATTGACAAGAACCACGAAAAGTTCTTGTATTTTAAGATAAAATCTTACTCTATTAAGGAAAAAACTTCCAGCTCGATGAAATCTGTTCATTTGCTGAAAACCAACAAAACCACCAAAAGTTCTTGTATTTGAAGATAAAATCTTTTTGCTTTGACGAAGAAAGATCTAGCTGACTGAAATAAGTTCATTAGATGAAAAACAACAAAAATTGACAAGAACCACGAAAAGTTCTTGTATTTTAAGATAAAATCTTACGCTATTAAAGAAAAAACTCCCAGCTCGCTGAAATATGTTCATTTGCTGAAAACCAACAAAACCACGAAAAGTTCTTGTATTTGAAGATAAAATCTTTTTTCTTTGAAGAAGAAAGATCCAGCTGACTGAAATAAGTTCATTGGATGAAAACCAACAAAAATTGACAAGAACCACGAAAAGTTCTTGTATTTTAAGATAAAATCTTACTCTATTAAGGAAAAAACTTCCAACTCGCTGAAATATGTTCATTTGCTGAAAACCATCAAAACCACGAAAAGTTCTTGTATTTGAAGATAAAATCTTTTTGATTTGAAGAAGAAAGATCTAGCTGACTGAAATAAGTTCATTAGATGAAAACCAACAAAAATTGACAAGAACCACGAAAAGTTCTTGTATTTTAAGATAAAATCTTACTCTATTCAGGAAAAAACTTCCAGCTCGCTGAAATATGTTCATTTGCTGAAAACCATCAAAACCACGAAAAGTTCTTGTATTTGAAGATAAAATCTTTTTGCTTTGAAGAAGAAAGATCCAGCTGACTGAAATAAGTTCATTAGATGAAAACCAACAAAAATTGACAAGAACCACGAAAAGTTCTTGTATTTGAAGATAAAATCTTTTTGATTTGAAGAAGAAAGATCTAGCTGACTGAAATAAGTTCATTAGATGAAAACCAACAAAAATTGACAAGAACCTCGAAAAGTTCTTGTATTTTAAGATAAAATCTTAGGCTATTTAAGAAAAAACTTCCAGGTCGCTGAAATATGTTCATTTGCTGAAAACCATCAAAACCACGAAAAGTTCTTGTATTTGAAGATAAAATCTTTTTGCTTTGAAGAAGAAAGATCCAGCTGACTGAAATAAGTTCATTAGATGAAAACCAACAAAAATTGACAAGAACCACGAAAAGTTCTTGTATTTTAAGATAAAATCTTACTCTATTAAGGAAAAAACTTCCAGCTCGCTGAAATCTGTTCATTTGCTGAAAACCAACAAAACCACCAAAAGTTCTTGTATTTGAAGATAAAATCTTTTTGCTTTGACGAAGAAAGATCTAGCTGACTGAAATAAGTTCATGAGATGAAAAACAACAAAAATTGACAAGAACCACGAAAAGTTCTTGTATTTTAAGATAAAATCTTACGCTATTAAAGAAAAAACTCCCAGCTCGCTGAAATATGTTCATTTGCTGAAAACCAACAAAACCACGAAAAGTTCTTGTATTTGAAGATAAAATCTTTTTTCTTTGAAGAAGAAAGATCCAGCTGACTGAAATAAGTTCATTGGATGAAAACCAACAAAAATTGACAAGAACCACGAAAAGTTCTTGTATTTTAAGATAAAATCTTACTCTATTAAGGAAAAAACTTCCAACTCGCTGAAATATGTTCATTTGCTGAAAACCATCAAAACCACGAAAAGTTCTTGTATTTGAAGATAAAATCTTTTTGATTTGAAGAAGAAAGATCTAGCTGACTGAAATAAGTTCATTAGATGAAAACCAACAAAAATTGACAAGAACCACGAAAAGTTCTTGTATTTTAAGATAAAATCTTACTCTATTCAGGAAAAAACTTCCAGCTCGCTGAAATATGTTCATTTGCTGAAAACCATCAAAACCACGAAAAGTTCTTGTATTTGAAGATAAAATCTTTTTGCTTTGAAGAAGAAAGATCCAGCTGACTGAAATAAGTTCATTAGATGAAAACCAACAGAAATTGACAAGAACCACGAAAAGTTCTTGTATTTTAAGATAAAATCTTACTCTATTAAGGAAAAAACTTCCAGCTCGCTGAAATCTGTTCATTTGCTGAAAACCAACAAAACCACCAAAAGTTCTTGTATTTGAAGATAAAATCTTTTTGCTTTGACGAAGAAAGATCTAGCTGACTGAAATAAGTTCATTAGATGAAAAACAACAAAAATTGACAAGAACCACGAAAAGTTCTTGTATTTTAAGATAAAATCTTACGCTATTAAAGAAAAAACTCCCAGCTCGCTGAAATATGTTCATTTGCTGAAAACCAACAAAACCACGAAAAGTTCTTGTATTTGAAGATAAAATCTTTTTTCTTTGAAGAAGAAAGATCCAGCTGACTGAAATAAGTTCATTAGATGAAAACCAACAAAAATTGACAAGAACCACGAAAAGTTCTTGTATTTTAAGATAAAATCTTACTCTATTAAGGAAAAAACTTCCAACTCGCTGAAATATGTTCATTTGCTGAAAACCATCAAAACCACGAAAAGTTCTTGTATTTGAAGATAAAATCTTTTTGATTTGAAGAAGAAAGATCTAGCTGACTGAAATAAGTTCATTAGATGAAAACCAACAAAAATTGACAAGAACCTCGAAAAGTTCTTGTATTTTAAGATAAAATCTTAGGCTATTAAAGAAAAAACTTCCAGGTCGCTGAAATATGTTCATTTGCTGAAAACCATCAAAACCACGAAAAGTTCTTGTATTTGAAGATAAAATCTTTTTGCTTTGAAGAAGAAAGATCTAGCTGACTGAAATAAGTTCATTAGATGAAAACCAACAAAAATTGACAAGAACCACGAAAAGTTCTTGTATTTTAAGATAAAATCTTAGGCTATTAAAGAAAAAACTTCCAGCTCGCTGAAATATGTTCATTTGCTGAAAACCATCAAAACCACGAAATGTTCTTGTATTTGAAGATAAAATCTTTTTGCTTTAAAGAAGAAAGATCCAGCTGACTGAAATAAGTTCATTAGATGAAAACCAACAAAAATTGACAAGAACCACGAAAAGTTCTTGTATTTTAAGATAAAATCTTACTCTATTAAGGAAAAAACTTCCAGCTCGCTGAAATCTGTTGATTTGCTGAAAACCAACAAAACCACCAAAAGTTCTTGTATTTGAAGATAAAATCTTTTTGCTTTGACGAAGAAAGATCTAGCTGACTGAAATAAGTTCATTAGATGAAAACCAACAAAAATTGACAAGAACCACGAAAAGTTCTTGTATTTTAAGATAAAATCTTACTCTATTAAGGAAAAAACTTCCAGCTCGCTGAAATATGTTCATTTGCTGAAAAACATCAAAACCACGAAAAGTTCTTGTATTTGAAGATAAAATCTTTTTTCTTTGAAGAAGAAAGATCTAGCTGACTGAAATAAGTTCATTCGATGAAAACCAACAAAAATTGACAAGAACCACGAAAAGTTCTTGTATTTTAAGATAAAATCTTACTCTATTAAGGAAAAAACTTCCAGCTCGCTGAAATCTGTTCATTTGCTGAAAACCAACAAAACCACCAAAAGTTCTTGGATTTGAAGATAAAATCTTTTTGCTTTGACGAAGAAAGATCTAGCTGACTGAAATAAGTTCATTAGATGAAAAACAACAAATATTGACAAGAACCACGAAAAGTTCTTGTATTTTAAGATAAAATCTTACGCTATTAAAGAAAAAACTCCCAGCTCGCTGAAATATGTTCATTTGCTGAAAACCAACAAAACCACGAAAAGTTCTTGTATTTGAAGATAAAATCTTTTTGCTTTGAAGAAGAAAGATCTAGCTGACTGAAATAAGTTCATTGGATGAAAACCAACAAAAATTGACAAGAACCACGAAAAGTTCTTGTATTTTAAGATAAAATCTTACTCTATTAAGGAAAAAACTTCCAACTCGCTGAAATATGTTCATTTGCTGAAAACCATCAAAACCACGAAAAGTTCTTGTATTTGAAGATAAAATCTTTTTGATTTGAAGAAGAAAGATCTAGCTGACTGAAATAAGTTCATTAGATGAAAACCAACAAGAATTGACAAGAACCATGAAAAGTTCTTGTATTTTAAGATAAAATCTTAGGCTATTAAAGAAAAAACTTCCAGGTCGCTGAAATATGTTCATTTGCTGAAAACCATCAAAACCACGAAAAGTTCTTGTATTTGAAGATAAAATCTTTTTGCTTTGAAGAAGAAAGATCTAGCTGACTGAAATAAGTTCATTAGATGAAAACCAACAAAAATTGACAAGAACCACGAAAAGTTCTTGTATTTTAAGATAAAATCTTAGGCTATTAAAGAAAAAACTTCCAGCTCGCTGAAATATGTTCATTTGCTGAAAACCATCAAAACCACGAAACGTTCTTGTATTTGAAGATAAAATCTTTTTGCTTTAAAGAAGAAAGATCCAGCTGACTGAAATAAGTTCATTGGATGAAAACCAACAAAAATTGACAAGAACCACGAAAAGTTCTTGTATTTTAAGATAAAATCTTACTCTATTAAGGAAAAAACTTCCAGCTCGCTGAAATCTGTTCATTTGCTGAAAACCAACAAAACCACCAAAAGTTCTTGTATTTGAAGATAAAATCTTTTTGCTTTGACGAAGAAAGATCTAGCTGACTGAAATAAGTTCATTAGATGAAAACCAACAAAAATTGACAAGAACCACGAAAAGTTCTTGTATTTTAAGATAAAATCTTACTCTATTAAGGAAAAAACTTCCAGCTCGCTGAAATATGTTCATTTGCTGAAAAACATCAAAACCACGAAAAGTTCTTGTATTTGAAGATAAAATCTTTTTTCTTTGAAGAAGAAAGATCTAGCTGACTGAAATAAGTTCATTCGATGAAAACCAACAAAAATTGACAAGAACCACAAAAAGTTCTTGTATTTTAAGATAAAATCTTACTCTATTAAGGAAAAAACTTCCAGCTCGCTGAAATCTGTTCATTTGCTGAAAACCAACAAAACCACCAAAAGTTCTTGTATTTGAAGATAAAATCTTTTTTCTTTGAAGAAGAAAGATCTAGCTGACTGAAATAAGTTCATTCGATGAAAACCAACAAAAATTGACAAGAACCACGAAAAGTTCTTGTATTTTAAGATAAAATCTTACTCTATTAAGGAAAAAACTTCCAGCTCGCTGAAATCTGTTCATTTGCTGAAAACCAACAAAACCACCAAAAGTTCTTGGATTTGAAGATAAAATCTTTTTGCTTTGACGAAGAAAGATCTAGCTGACTGAAATAAGTTCATTAGATGAAAAACAACAAATATTGACAAGAACCACGAAAAGTTCTTGTATTTTAAGATAAAATCTTACGCTATTAAAGAAAAAACTCCCAGCTCGCTGAAATATGTTCATTTGCTGAAAACCAACAAAACCACGAAAAGTTCTTGTATTTGAAGATAAAATCTTTTTGCTTTGAAGAAGAAAGATCTAGCTGACTGAAATAAGTTCATTGGATGAAAACCAACAAAAATTGACAAGAACCACGAAAAGTTCTTGTATTTTAAGATAAAATCTTACTCTATTAAGGAAAAAACTTCCAACTCGCTGAAATATGTTCATTTGCTGAAAACCATCAAAACCACGAAAAGTTCTTGTATTTGAAGACAAAATCTTTTTGATTTGAAGAAGAAAGATCTAGCTGACTGAAATAAGTTTATTAGATGAAAACCAACAAGAATTGACAAGAACCATGAAAAGTTCTTGTATTTTAAGATAAAATCTTAGGCTATTAAAGAAAAAACTTCCAGGTCGCTGAAATATGTTCATTTGCTGAAAACCATCAAAACCACGAAAAGTTCTTGTATTTGAAGATAAAATCTTTTTGCTTTGAAGAAGAAAGATCTAGCTGACTGAAATAAGTTCATTAGATGAAAACCAACAAAAATTGACAAGAACCACGAAAAGTTCTTGTATTTTAAGATAAAATCTTAGGCTATTAAAGAAAAAACTTCCAGCTCGCTGAAATATGTTCATTTGCTGAAAACCATCAAAACCACGAAACGTTCTTGTATTTGAAGATAAAATCTTTTTGCTTTAAAGAAGAAAGATCCAGCTGACTGAAATAAGTTCATTGGATGAAAACCAACAAAAATTGACAAGAACCACGAAAAGTTCTTGTATTTTAAGATAAAATCTTACTCTATTAAGGAAAAAACTTCCAGCTCGCTGAAATCTGTTCATTTGCTGAAAACCAACAAAACCACCAAAAGTTCTTGTATTTGAAGATAAAATCTTTTTGCTTTGACGAAGAAAGATCTAGCTGACTGAAATAAGTTCATTAGATGAAAACCAACAAAAATTGACAAGAACCACGAAAAGTTCTTGTATTTTAAGATAAAATCTTACTCCATTAAGGAAAAAACTTCCAGCTCGCTGAAATATGTTCATTTGCTGAAAAACATCAAAACCACGAAAAGTTCTTGTATTTGAAGATAAAATCTTTTTTCTTTGAAGAAGAAAGATCTAGCTGACTGAAATAAGTTCATTCGATGAAAACCAACAAAAATTGACAAGAACCTCGAAAAGTTCTTGTATTTTAAGATAAAATCTTAGGCTATTAAAGAAAAAACTTCCAGGTCGCTGAAATATGTTCATTTGCTGAAAACCATCAAAACCACGAAAAGTTCTTGTATTTGAAGATAAAATCTTTTTGCTTTGAAGAAGAAAGATCTAGCTGACTGAAATAAGTTCATTAGATGAAAACCAACAAAAATTGACAAGAACCACGAAAAGTTCTTGTATTTTAAGATAAAATCTTAGGCTATTAAAGAAAAAACTTCCAGCTCGCTGAAATATGTTCATTTGCTGAAAACCATCAAAACCACGAAATGTTCTTGTATTTGAAGATAAAATCTTTTTGCTTTAAAGAAGAAAGATCCAGCTGACTGAAATAAGTTCATTAGATGAAAACCAACAAAAATTGACAAGAACCACGAAAAGTTCTTGTATTTTAAGATAAAATCTTACTCTATTAAGGAAAAAACTTCCAGCTCGCTGAAATCTGTTCATTTGCTGAAAACCAACAAAACCACCAAAAGTTCTTGTATTTGAAGATAAAATCTTTTTGCTTTGACGAAGAAAGATCTAGCTGACTGAAATAAGTTCATCAGATGAAAACCAACAAAAATTGACAAGAACCACGAAAAGTTCTTGTATTTTAAGATAAAATCTTACTCTATTAAGGAAAAAACTTCCAGCTCGCTGAAATATGTTCATTTGCTGAAAAACATCAAAACCACGAAAAGTTCTTGTATTTGAAGATAAAATCTTTTTTCTTTGAAGAAGAAAGATCTAGCTGACTGAAATAAGTTCATTCGATGAAAACCAACAAAAATTGACAAGAACCACGAAAAGTTCTTGTATTTTAAGATAAAATCTTACTCTATTAAGGAAAAAACTTCCAGCTCGCTGAAATCTGTTCATTTGCTGAAAACCAACAAAACCACCAAAAGTTCTTGGATTTGAAGATAAAATCTTTTTGCTTTGACGAAGAAAGATCTAGCTGACTGAAATCAGTTCATTAGATGAAAAACAACAAATATTGACAAGAACCACGAAAAGTTCTTGTATTTTAAGATAAAATCTTACGCTATTAAAGAAAAAACTCCCAGCTCGCTGAAATATGTTCATTTGCTGAAAACCAACAAAACCACGAAAAGTTCTTGTATTTGAAGATAAAATCTTTTTGCTTTGAAGAAGAAAGATCTAGCTGACTGAAATAAGTTCATTGGATGAAAACCAACAAAAATTGACAAGAACCACGAAAAGTTCTTGTATTTTAAGATAAAATCTTACTCTATTAAGGAAAAAACTTCCAACTCGCTGAAATATGTTCATTTGCTGAAAACCATCAAAACCACGAAAAGTTCTTGTATTTGAAGATAAAATCTTTTTGATTTGAAGAAGAAAGATCGAGCTGACTGAAATAAGTTCATCAGATGAAAACCAACAAGAATTGACAAGAACCATGAAAAGTTCTTGTATTTTAAGATAAAATCTTAGGCTATGAAAGAAAAAACTTCCAGGTCGCTGAAATATGTTCATTTGCTGAAAACCATCAAAACCACGAAAAGTTCTTGTATTTGAAGATAAAATCTTTTTGCTTTGAAGAAGAAAGATCTAGCTGACTGAAATAAGTTCATTAGATGAAAACCAACAAAAATTGACAAGAACCACGAAAAGTTCTTGTATTTTAAGATAAAATCTTAGGCTATTAAAGAAAAAACTTCCAGCTCGCTGAAATATGTTCATTTGCTGAAAACCATCAAAACCACGAAACGTTCTTGTATTTGAAGATAAAATCTTTTTGCTTTAAAGAAGAAAGATCCAGCTGACTGAAATAAGTTCATCAGATGAAAACCAACAAAAATTGACAAGAACCACGAAAAGTTCTTGTATTTTAAGATAAAATCTTACTCTATTAAGGAAAAAACTTCCAGCTCGCTGAAATATGTTCATTTGCTGAAAAACATCAAAACCACGAAAAGTTCTTGTATTTGAAGATAAAATCTTTTTTCTTTGAAGAAGAAAGATCTAGCTGACTGAAATAAGTTCATTCGATGAAAACCAACAAAAATTGACAAGAACCACGAAAAGTTCTTGTATTTTAAGATAAAATCTTACTCTATTAAGGAAAAAACTTCCAGCTCGCTGAAATATGTTCATTTGCTGAAAAACATCAAAACCACGAAAAGTTCTTGTATTTGAAGATAAAATCTTTTTTCTTTGAAGAAGAAAGATCTAGCTGACTGAAATAAGTTCATTCGATGAAAACCAACAAAAATTGACAAGAACCACAAAAAGTTCTTGTATTTTAAGATAAAATCTTACTCTATTAAGGAAAAAACTTCCAGCTCGCTGAAATCTGTTCATTTGCTGAAAACCAACAAAACCACCAAAAGTTCTTGGATTTGAAGATAAAATCTTTTTGCTTTGACGAAGAAAGATCTAGCTGACTGAAATAAGTTCATTAGATGAAAAACAACAAATATTGACAAGAACCACGAAAAGTTCTTGTATTTTAAGATAAAATCTTACGCTATTAAAGAAAAAACTCCCAGCTCGCTGAAATATGTTCATTTGCTGAAAACCAACAAAACCACGAAAAGTTCTTGTATTTGAAGATAAAATCTTTTTTCTTTGAAGAAGAAAGATCTAGCTGACTGAAATAAGTTCATTGGATGAAAACCAACAAAAATTGACAAGAACCACGAAAAGTTCTTGTATTTTAAGATAAAATCTTACTCTATTAAGGAAAAAACTTCCAACTCGCTGAAATATGTTCATTTGCTGAAAACCATCAAAACCACGAAAAGTTCTTGTATTTGAAGATAAAATCTTTTTGATTTGAAGAAGAAAGATCTAGCTGACTGAAATAAGTTCATTAGATGAAAACCAACAAAAATTGACAAGAACCACGAAAAGTTCTTGTATTTTAAGATAAAATCTTACTCTATTCAGGAAAAAACTTCCAGCTCGCTGAAATATGTTCATTTGCTGAAAACCATCAAAACCACGAAAAGTTCTTGTATTTGAAGATAAAATCTTTTTGCTTTGAAGAAGAAAGATCCAGCTGACTGAAATAAGTTCATTAGATGGAAACCAACAGAAATTGACAAGAACCACGAAAAGTTCTTGTATTTTAAGATAAAATCTTACTCTATTAAGGAAAAAACTTCCAGCTCGCTGAAATCTGTTCATTTGCTGAAAATCAACAAAACCACCAAAAGTTCTTGTATTTGAAGATAAAATCTTTTTGCTTTGACGAAGAAAGATCTAGCTGACTGAAATAAGTTCATTAGATGAAAAACAACAAAAATTGACAAGAACCACGAAAAGTTCTTGTATTTTAAGATAAAATCTTACGCTATTAAAGAAAAAACTCCCAGCTCGCTGAAATATGTTCATTTGCTGAAAACCAACAAAACCACGAAAAGTTCTTGTATTTGAAGATAAAATCTTTTTGCTTTGAAGAAGAAAGATCTAGCTGACTGAAATAAGTTCATTAGATGAAAACCAACAAAAATTGACAAGAACCACGAAAAGTTCTTGTATTTTAAGATAAAATCTTAGGCTATTAAAGAAAAAACTTCCAGCTCGCTGAAATATGTTCATTTGCTGAAAACCATCAAAACCACGAAACGTTCTTGTATTTGAAGATAAAATCTTTTTGCTTTAAAGAAGAAAGATCCAGCTGACTGAAATAAGTTCATTAGATGAAAACCAAAAAAATTGACAAGAACCACGAAAAGTTCTTGTATTTTAAGATAAAATCTTACTCTATTAAGGAAAAAACTTCCAGCTCGCTGAAATCTGTTCATTTGCTGAAAACCAACAAAACCACCAAAAGTTCTTGTATTTGAAGATAAAATCTTTTTGCTTTGACGAAGAAAGATCTAGCTGACTGAAATAAGTTCATTAGATGAAAACCAACAAAAATTGACAAGAACCACGAAAAGTTCTTGTATTTTAAGATAAAATCTTACTCTATTAAGGAAAAAACTTCCAGCTCGCTGAAATCTGTTCATTTGCTGAAAACCAACAAAACCACCAAAAGTTCTTGTATTTGAAGATAAAATCTTTTTTCTTTGAAGAAGAAAGATCTAGCTGACTGAAATAAGTTCATTGGATGAAAACCAACAAAAATTGACAAGAACCACGAAAAGTTCTTGTATTTTAAGATAAAATCTTACTCTATTAAGGAAAAAACTTCCAACTCGCTGAAATATGTTCATTTGCTGAAAACCAACAAAACCACCAAAAGTTCTTGTATTTGAAGATAAAATCTTTTTGCTTTGACGAAGAAAGATCTAGCTGACTGAAATAAGTTCATTAGATGAAAACCAACAAAAATTGACAAGAACCACGAAATGTTCTTGTATTTTAAGATAAAATCTTACTCTATTCAGGAAAAAACTTCCAGCTCGCTGAAATATGTTCATTTGCTGAAAACCATCAAAACCACGAAAAGTTCTTGTATTTGAAGATAAAATCTTTTTGCTTTGAAGAAGAAAGATCCAGCTGACTGAAATAAGTTCATTAGATGGAAACCAACAGAAATTGACAAGAACCACGAAAAGTTCTTGTATTTTAAGATAAAATCTTACTCTATTAAGGAAAAAACTTCCAGCTCGCTGAAATCTGTTCATTTGCTGAAAATCAACAAAACCACCAAAAGTTCTTGTATTTGAAGATAAAATCTTTTTGCTTTGACGAAGAAAGATCTAGCTGACTGAAATAAGTTCATTAGATGAAAAACAACAAAAATTGACAAGAACCACGAAAAGTTCTTGTATTTTAAGATAAAATCTTACGCTATTAAAGAAAAAACTCCCAGCTCGCTGAAATATGTTCATTTGCTGAAAACCAACAAAACCACGAAAAGTTCTTGTATTTGAAGATAAAATCTTTTTTCTTTGAAGAAGAAAGATCTAGCTGACTGAAATAAGTTCATTAGATGAAAACCAACAAAAATTGACAAGAACCACGAAAAGTTCTTGTATTTTAAGATAAAATCTTACTCTATTAAGGAAAAAACTTCCAACTCGCTGAAATATGTTCATTTGCTGAAAACCATCAAAACCACGAAAAGTTCTTGTATTTGAAGATAAAATCTTTTTGATTTGAAGAAGAAAGATCTAGCTGACTGAAATAAGTTCATTAGATGAAAACCAACAAAAATTGACAAGAACCACGAAAAGTTCTTGTATTTTAAGATAAAATCTTAGGCTATTAAAGAAAAAACTTCCAGGTCGCTGAAATATGTTCATTTGCTGAAAACCATCAAAACCACGAAACGTTCTTGTATTTGAAGATAAAATCTTTTTGCTTTAAAGAAGAAAGATCCAGCTGACTGAAATAAGTTCATTAGATGAAAACCAACAAAAATTGACAAGAACCACGAAAAGTTCTTGTATTTTAAGATAAAATCTTACTCTATTAAGGAAAAAACTTCCAGCTCGCTGAAATCTGTTCATTTGCTGAAAACCAACAAAACCACCAAAAGTTCTTGTATTTGAAGATAAAATCTTTTTGCTTTGAAGAAGAAAGATCTAGCTGACTGAAATAAGTTCATTAGATGAAAACCAACAAAAATTGACAAGAACCACGAAAAGTTCTTGTATTTTAAGATAAAATCTTAGGCTATTAAAGAAAAAACTTCCAGCTCGCTGAAATCTGTTCATTTGCTGAAAACCATCAAAACCACGAAAAGTTCTTGTATTTGAAGATAAAATCTTTTTGCTTTGAAGAAGAAAGATCTAGCTGACTGAAATAAGTTCATTAGATGAAAACCAACAAAAATTGACAAGAACCACGAAAAGTTCTTGTATTTTAAGATGAAATCTGACGCTATTAATGAAAAAACTTCCAGCTCGCTGAAATATGTTCATTTGATGAAAATCAACAAAACCACGAAAAGTTCTTGTATTTGAAGATAAAATCTTTTTGCTTTGAAGAAGAAAGATCCAGCTGACTGAAATAAGTTCATCAGATGAAAATCAACAAAAATTGACAAGAACCACGAAAAGTTCTTGTATTTTAAGATAAAATCTGACGCTATTAAAGAAAAAACTTCTAGCTCGCTGAAATATGGTCATTTGCTGAAAATCAACAAAACCACGAAAAGTTCTTGTATTTGAAGATAAAATCTTTTTGCTTTGAAGAAGAAAGATCTAGCTGACTGAAATAAGTTCCTTCGATCAACACCAACAAAAATTGACAAGAACCACGAAAAGTTCTTGTATTTTAAGATAAAATCTTACTCTATTCAGGAAAAAACTTCCAGCTCGCTGAAATATGTTCATTTGCTGAAAACCATCAAAACCACGAAAAGTTCTTGTATTTGAAGATAAAATCTTTTTGCTTTGAAGAAGAAAGATCTAGCTGACTGAAATAAGTTCATTAGATGAAAACCAACAAAAATTGACAAGAACCACGAAAAGTTCTTGTATTTTAAGATAAAATCTTACTCTATTCAGGAAAAAACTTCCAGCTCGCTGAAATATGTTCATTTGCTGAAAACCATCAAAACCACGAAAAGTTCTTGTATTTGAAGATAAAATCTTTTTGCTTTGAAGAAGAAAGATCCAGCTGACTGAAATAAGTTCATTAGATGAAAACCAACAAAAATTGACAAGAACCACGAAAAGTTCTTGTATTTTAAGATAAAATCTTACTCTATGAAGGAAAAAACTTCCAGCTCGCTGAAATCTGTTCATTTGCTGAAAACCAACAAAACCACCAAAAGTTCTTGTATTTGAAGATAAAATCTTTTTGCTTTGACGAAGAAAGATCGAGCTGACTGAAATAAGTTCATTAGATGAAAAACAACAAAAATTGACAAGAACCACGAAAAGTTCTTGTATTTTAAGATAAAATCTTACGCTATTAAAGAAAAAACTCCCAGCTCGCTGAAATATGTTCATTTGCTGAAAACCAACAAAACCACGAAAAGTTCTTGTATTTGAAGATAAAATCTTTTTTCTTTGAAGAAGAAAGATCTAGCTGACTGAAATAAGTTCATTGGATGAAAACCAACAAAAATTGACAAGAACCACGAAAAGTTCTTGTATTTTAAGATAAAATCTTACTCTATTAAGGAAAAAACTTCCAACTCGCTGAAATATGTTCATTTGATGAAAATCAACAAAACCACGAAAAGTTCTTGTATTTGAAGATAAAATCTTTTTGATTTGAAGAAGAAAGATCTAGCTGACTGAAATAAGTTCATTAGATGAAAACCAACAAAAATTGACAAGAACCACGAAAAGTTCTTGTATTTTAAGATAAAATCTTAGGCTATTAAAGAAAAAACTTCCAGGTCGCTGAAATATGTTCATTTGCTGAAAACCATCAAAACCACGAAACGTTCTTGTATTTGAAGATAAAATCTTTTTGCTTTAAAGAAGAAAGATCCAGCTGACTGAAATAAGTTCATTAGATGAAAACCAACAAAAATTGACAAGAACCACGAAAAGCTCTTGTATTTTAAGATAAAATCTTACTCTATTAAGGAAAAAACTTCCAGCTCGCTGAAATCTGTTCATTTGCTGAAAACCAACAAAACCACCAAAAGTTCTTGTATTTGAAGATAAAATCTTTTTGCTTTGAAGAAGAAAGATCTAGCTGACTGAAATAAGTTCATTAGATGAAAACCAACAAAAATTGACAAGAACCACGAAAAGTTCTTGTATTTTAAGATAAAATCTTAGGCTATTAAAGAAAAAACTTCCAGCTCGCTGAAATCTGTTCATTTGCTGAAAACCATCAAAACCACGAAAAGTTCTTGTATTTGAAGATAAAATCTTTTTGCTTTGAAGAAGAAAGATCTAGCTGACTGAAATAAGTTCATTAGATGAAAACCAACAAAAATTGACAAGAACCACGAAAAGTTCTTGTATTTTAAGATGAAATCTGACGCTATTAATGAAAAAACTTCCAGCTCGCTGAAATATGTTCATTTGATGAAAATCAACAAAACCACGAAAAGTTCTTGTATTTGAAGATAAAATCTTTTTGCTTTGAAGAAGAAAGATCCAGCTGACTGAAATAAGTTCATCAGATGAAAATCAACAAAAATTGACAAGAACCACGAAAAGTTCTTGTATTTTAAGATAAAATCTGACGCTATTAAAGAAAAAACTTCTAGCTCGCTGAAATATGGTCATTTGCTGAAAATCAACAAAACCACGAAAAGTTCTTGTATTTGAAGATAAAATCTTTTTGCTTTGAAGAAGAAAGATCTAGCTGACTGAAATAAGTTCCTTCGATCAACACCAACAAAAATTGACAAGAACCACGAAAAGTTCTTGTATTTTAAGATAAAATCTTACTCTATTCAGGAAAAAACTTCCAGCTCGCTGAAATATGTTCATTTGCTGAAAACCATCAAAACCACGAAAAGTTCTTGTATTTGAAGATAAAATCTTTTTGCTTTGAAGAAGAAAGATCTAGCTGACTGAAATAAGTTCATTAGATGAAAACCAACAAAAATTGACAAGAACCACGAAAAGTTCTTGTATTTTAAGATAAAATCTTACTCTATTCAGGAAAAAACTTCCAGCTCGCTGAAATATGTTCATTTGCTGAAAACCATCAAAACCACGAAAAGTTCTTGTATTTGAAGATAAAATCTTTTTGCTTTGAAGAAGAAAGATCCAGCTGACTGAAATAAGTTCATTAGATGAAAACCAACAAAAATTGACAAGAACCACGAAAAGTTCTTGTATTTTAAGATAAAATCTTACTCTATGAAGGAAAAAACTTCCAGCTCGCTGAAATCTGTTCATTTGCTGAAAACCAACAAAACCACCAAAAGTTCTTGTATTTGAAGATAAAATCTTTTTGCTTTGACGAAGAAAGATCGAGCTGACTGAAATAAGTTCATTAGATGAAAAACAACAAAAATTGACAAGAACCACGAAAAGTTCTTGTATTTTAAGATAAAATCTTACGCTATTAAAGAAAAAACTCCCAGCTCGCTGAAATATGTTCATTTGCTGAAAACCAACAAAACCACGAAAAGTTCTTGTATTTGAAGATAAAATCTTTTTTCTTTGAAGAAGAAAGATCTAGCTGACTGAAATAAGTTCATTGGATGAAAACCAACAAAAATTGACAAGAACCACGAAAAGTTCTTGTATTTTAAGATAAAATCTTACTCTATTAAGGAAAAAACTTCCAACTCGCTGAAATATGTTCATTTGATGAAAATCAACAAAACCACGAAAAGTTCTTGTATTTGAAGATAAAATCTTTTTGCTTTGAAGAAGAAAGATCCAGCTGACTGAAATAAGTTCATCAGATGAAAATCAACAAAAATTGACAAGAACCACGAAAAGTTCTTGTATTTTAAGATAAAATCTGACGCTATTAAAGAAAAAACTTCTAGCTCGCTGAAATATGTTCATTTGCTGAAAACCAACAAAACCACCAAAAGTTCTTGTATTTGAAGATAAAATCTTTTTGCTTTGAAGAAGAAAGATCTAGCTGACTGAAATAAGTTCATTAGATGAAAACCAACAAAAATTGACAAGAACCACGAAAAGTTCTTGTATTTTAAGATAAAATCTTAGGCTATTAAAGAAAAAACTTCCAGCTCGCTGAAATCTGTTCATTTGCTGAAAACCATCAAAACCACGAAAAGTTCTTGTATTTGAAGATAAAATCTTTTTGCTTTGAAGAAGAAAGATCTAGCTGACTGAAATAAGTTCATTAGATGAAAACCAACAAAAATTGACAAGAACCACGAAAAGTTCTTGTATTTTAAGATAAAATCTTACTCTATTCAGGAAAAAACTTCCAGCTCGCTGAAATATGTTCATTTGCTGAAAACCATCAAAACCACGAAAAGTTCTTGTATTTGAAGATAAAATCTTTTTGCTTTGAAGAAGAAAGATCCAGCTGACTGAAATAAGTTCATGAGATGAAAACCAACAAAAATTGACAAGAACCACGAAAAGTTCTTGTATTTTAAGATAAAATCTTACTCTATTAAGGAAAAAACTTCCAGCTCGCTGAAATCTGTTCATTTGCTGAAAACCAACAAAACCACCAAAAGTTCTTGTATTTGAAGATAAAATCTTTTTGCTTTGACGAAGAAAGATCGAGCTGACTGAAATAAGTTCATTAGATGAAAAACAACAAAAATTGACAAGAACCACGAAAAGTTCTTGTATTTTAAGATAAAATCTTACGCTATTAAAGAAAAAACTCCCAGCTCGCTGAAATATGTTCATTTGCTGAAAACCAACAAAACCACGAAAAGTTCTTGTATTTGAAGATAAAATCTTTTTTCTTTGAAGAAGAAAGATCTAGCTGACTGAAATAAGTTCATTGGATGAAAACCAACAAAAATTGACAAGAACCACGAAAAGTTCTTGTATTTTAAGATAAAATCTTACTCTATTAAGGAAAAAACTTCCAACTCGCTGAAATATGTTCATTTGCTGAAAACCATCAAAACCACGAAAAGTTCTTGTATTTGAAGATAAAATCTTTTTGATTTGAAGAAGAAAGATCTAGCTGACTGAAATAAGTTCATTAGATGAAAACCAACAAAAATTGACAAGAACCACGAAAAGTTCTTGTATTTTAAGATAAAATCTTACTCTATTAAGGAAAAAACTTCCAGCTCGCTGAAATCTGTTCATTTGCTGAAAACCAACAAAACCACCAAAAGTTCTTGTATTTGAAGATAAAATCTTTTTGCTTTGACGAAGAAAGATCGAGCTGACTGAAATAAGTTCATTAGATGAAAAACAACAAAAATTGACAAGAACCACGAAAAGTTCTTGTATTTTAAGATAAAATCTTACGCTATTAAAGAAAAAACTCCCAGCTCGCTGAAATATGTTCATTTGCTGAAAACCAACAAAACCACGAAAAGTTCTTGTATTTGAAGATAAAATCTTTTTTCTTTGAAGAAGAAAGATCTAGCTGACTGAAATAAGTTCATTGGATGAAAACCAACAAAAATTGACAAGAACCACGAAAAGTTCTTGTATTTTAAGATAAAATCTTACTCTATTAAGGAAAAAACTTCCAACTCGCTGAAATATGTTCATTTGATGAAAATCAACAAAACCACGAAAAGTTCTTGTATTTGAAGATGAAATCTTTTTGCTTTGAAGAAGAAAGATCCAGCTGACTGAAATAAGTTCATCAGATGAAAATCAACAAAAATTGACAAGAACCACGAAAAGTTCTTATATTTTAAGATAAAATCTGACGCTATTAAAGAAAAAACTTCTAGCTCGCTGAAATATGTTCATTTGCTGAAAACCAACAAAACCACCAAAAGTTCTTGTATTTGAAGATAAAATCTTTTTGCTTTGAAGAAGAAAGATCTAGCTGACTGAAATAAGTTCATTAGATGAAAACCAACAAAAATTGACAAGAACCACGAAAAGTTCTTGTATTTTAAGATAAAATCTTAGGCTATTAAAGAAAAAACTTCCAGCTCGCTGAAATCTGTTCATTTGCTGAAAACCATCAAAACCACGAAAAGTTCTTGTATTTGAAGATAAAATCTTTTTGCTTTGAAGAAGAAAGATCCAGCTGACTGAAATAAGTTCATTAGATGAAAACCAACAAAAATTGACAAGAACCACGAAAAGTTCTTGTATTTTAAGATAAAATCTTACTCTATTAAGGAAAAAACTTCCAGCTCGCTGAAATCTGTTCATTTGCTGAAAACCAACAAAACCACCAAAAGTTCTTGTATTTGAAGATAAAATCTTTTTGCTTTGACGAAGAAAGATCGAGCTGACTGAAATAAGTTCATTAGATGAAAAACAACAAAAATTGACAAGAACCACGAAAAGTTCTTGTATTTTAAGATAAAATCTTACGCTATTAAAGAAAAAACTCCCAGCTCGCTGAAATATGTTCATTTGCTGAAAACCAACAAAACCACGAAAAGTTCTTGTATTTGAAGATAAAATCTTTTTGCTTTGAAGAAGAAAGATCTAGCTGACTGAAATAAGTTCATTGGATGAAAACCAACAAAAATTGACAAGAACCACGAAAAGTTCTTGTATTTTAAGATAAAATCTTAGGCTATTAAAGAAAAAACTTCCAGCTCGCTGAAATCTGTTCATTTGCTGAAAACCATCAAAACCACGAAAAGTTCTTGTATTTGAAGATAAAATCTTTTTGATTTGAAGAAGAAAGATCTAGCTGACTGAAATAAGTTCATTAGATGAAAACCAACAAGAATTGACAAGAACCATGAAAAGTTCTTGTATTTTAAGATAAAATCTTAGGCTATGAAAGAAAAAACTTCCAGGTCGCTGAAATATGTTCATTTGCTGAAAACCATCAAAACCACGAAAAGTTCTTGTATTTGAAGATAAAATCTTTTTGCTTTGAAGAAGAAAGATCTAGCTGACTGAAATAAGTTCATTAGATGAAAACCAACAAAAATTGACAAGAACCACGAAAAGTTCTTGTATTTTAAGATAAAATCTTAGGCTATTAAAGAAAAAACTTCCAGCTCGCTGAAATATGTTCATTTGCTGAAAACCATCAAAACCACGAAACGTTCTTGTATTTGAAGATAAAATCTTTTTGCTTTAAAGAAGAAAGATCCAGCTGACTGAAATAAGTTCATTGGATGAAAACCAACAAAAATTGACAAGAACCACGAAAAGTTCTTGTATTTTAAGATAAAATCTTACTCTATTAAGGAAAAAACTTCCAGCTCGCTGAAATATGTTCATTTGCTGAAAAACATCAAAACCACGAAAAGTTCTTGTATTTGAAGATAAAATCTTTTTTCTTTGAAGAAGAAAGATCTAGCTGACTGAAATAAGTTCATTCGATGAAAACCAACAAAAATTGACAAGAACCACAAAAAGTTCTTGTATTTTAAGATAAAATCTTACTCTATTAAGGAAAAAACTTCCAGCTCGCTGAAATCTGTTCATTTGCTGAAAACCAACAAAACCACCAAAAGTTCTTGGATTTGAAGATAAAATCTTTTTGCTTTGACGAAGAAAGATCTAGCTGACTGAAATAAGTTCATTAGATGAAAAACAACAAATATTGACAAGAACCACGAAAAGTTCTTGTATTTTAAGATAAAATCTTACGCTATTAAAGAAAAAACTCCCAGCTCGCTGAAATATGTTCATTTGCTGAAAACCAACAAAACCACGAAAAGTTCTTGTATTTGAAGATAAAATCTTTTTTCTTTGAAGAAGAAAGATCTAGCTGACTGAAATAAGTTCATTGGATGAAAACCAACAAAAATTGACAAGAACCACGAAAAGTTCTTGTATTTTAAGATAAAATCTTACTCTATTAAGGAAAAAACTTCCAACTCGCTGAAATATGTTCATTTGCTGAAAACCATCAAAACCACGAAAAGTTCTTGTATTTGAAGATAAAATCTTTTTGATTTGAAGAAGAAAGATCTAGCTGACTGAAATAAGTTCATTAGATGAAAACCAACAAAAATTGACAAGAACCACGAAAAGTTCTTGTATTTTAAGATAAAATCTTAGGCTATTAAAGAAAAAACTTCCAGGTCGCTGAAATATGTTCATTTGCTGAAAACCATCAAAACCACGAAAAGTTCTTGTATTTGAAGATAAAATCTTTTTGCTTTGAAGAAGAAAGATCTAGCTGACTGAAATAAGTTCATTAGATGAAAACCAACAAAAATTGACAAGAACCACGAAAAGTTCTTGTATTTTAAGATAAAATCTTAGGCTATTAAAGAAAAAACTTCCAGCTCGCTGAAATATGTTCATTTGCTGAAAACCATCAAAACCACGAAACGTTCTTGTATTTGAAGATAAAATCTTTTTGCTTTAAAGAAGAAAGATCCAGCTGACTGAAATAAGTTCATTAGATGAAAACCAACAAAAATTGACAAGAACCACGAAAAGTTCTTGTATTTTAAGATAAAATCTTACTCTATTAAGGAAAAAACTTCCAGCTCGCTGAAATATGTTCATTTGCTGAAAACCATCAAAACCACGAAAAGTTCTTGTATTTGAAGATAAAATCTTTTTGCTTTGAAGAAGAAAGATCCAGCTGACTGAAATAAGTTCATTAGATGGAAACCAACAGAAATTGACAAGAACCACGAAAAGTTCTTGTATTTTAAGATAAAATCTTACTCTATTAAGGAAAAAACTTCCAGCTCGCTGAAATCTGTTCATTTGCTGAAAATCAACAAAACCACCAAAGGTTCTTGTATTTGAAGATAAAATCTTTTTGCTTTGACGAAGAAAGATCTAGCTGACTGAAATAAGTTCATTAGATGAAAAACAACAAAAAGTGACAAGAACCACGAAAAGTTCTTGTATTTTAAGATAAAATCTTACGCTATTAAAGAAAAAACTCCCAGCTCGCTGAAATATGTTCATTTGCTGAAAACCAACAAAACCACGAAAAGTTCTTGTATTTGAAGATAAAATCTTTTTTCTTTGAAGAAGAAAGATCTAGCTGACTGAAATAAGTTCATTAGATGAAAACCAACAAAAATTGACAAGAACCACGAAAAGTTCTTGTATTTTAAGATAAAATCTTACTCTATTAAGGAAAAAACTTCCAACTCGCTGAAATATGTTCATTTGCTGAAAACCATCAAAACCACGAAAAGTTCTTGTATTTGAAGATAAAATCTTTTTGATTTGAAGAAGAAAGATCTAGCTGACTGAAATAAGTTCATTAGATGAAAACCAACAAAAATTGACAAGAACCACGAAAAGTTCTTGTATTTTAAGATAAAATCTTAGGCTATTAAAGAAAAAACTTCCAGCTCGCTGAAATATGTTCATTTGCTGAAAACCATCAAAACCACGAAACGTTCTTGTATTTGAAGATAAAATCTTTTTGCTTTAAAGAAGAAAGATCCAGCTGACTGAAATAAGTTCATTAGATGAAAACCAACAAAAATTGACAAGAACCACGAAAAGTTCTTGTATTTTAAGATAAAATCTTACTCTATTAAGGAAAAAACTTCCAGCTCGCTGAAATCTGTTCATTTGCTGAAAACCAACAAAACCACCAAAAGTTCTTGTATTTGAAGATAAAATCTTTTTGCTTTGAAGAAGAAAGATCTAGCTGACTGAAATAAGTTCATTAGATGAAAACCAACAAAAATTGACAAGAACCACGAAAAGTTCTTGTATTTTAAGATAAAATCTTAGGCTATTAAAGAAAAAACTTCCAGCTCGCTGAAATCTGTTCATTTGCTGAAAACCATCAAAACCACGAAAAGTTCTTGTATTTGAAGATAAAATCTTTTTGCTTTGAAGAAGAAAGATCTAGCTGACTGAAATAAGTTCATTAGATGAAAACCAACAAAAATTGACAAGAACCACGAAAAGTTCTTGTATTTTAAGATAAAATCTTACTCTATTCAGGAAAAAACTTCCAGCTCGCTGAAATATGTTCATTTGCTGAAAACCATCAAAACCACGAAAAGTTCTTGTATTTGAAGATAAAATCTTTTTGCTTTGAAGAAGAAAGATCCAGCTGACTGAAATAAGTTCATTAGATGAAAACCAACAAAAATTGACAAGAACCACGAAAAGTTCTTGTATTTTAAGATAAAATCTTACTCTATTAAGGAAAAAACTTCCAGCTCTCTGAAATCTGTTCATTTGCTGAAAACCAACAAAACCACCAAAAGTTCTTGTATTTGAAGATAAAATCTTTTTGCTTTGACGAAGAAAGATCGAGCTGACTGAAATAAGTTCATTAGATGAAAAACAACAAAAATTGACAAGAACCACGAAAAGTTCTTGTATTTTAAGATAAAATCTTACGCTATTAAAGAAAAAACTCCCAGCTCGCTGAAATATGTTCATTTGCTGAAAACCAACAAAACCACGAAAAGTTCTTGTATTTGAAGATAAAATCTTTTTTCTTTGAAGAAGAAAGATCTAGCTGACTGAAATAAGTTCATTGGATGAAAACCAACAAAAATTGACAAGAACCACGAAAAGTTCTTGTATTTTAAGATAAAATCTTACTCTATTAAGGAAAAAACTTCCAACTCGCTGAAATATGTTCATTTTCTGAAAACCATCAAAACCACGAAAAGTTCTTGTATTTGAAGATAAAATCTTTTTGATTTGAAGAAGAAAGATCTAGCTGACTGAAATAAGTTCATTAGATGAAAACCAACAAAAATTGACAAGAACCACGAAAAGTTCTTGTATTTTAAGATAAAATCTTACTCTATTCAGGAAAAAACTTCCAGCTCGCTGAAATATGTTCATTTGCTGAAAACCATCAAAACCACGAAAAGTTCTTGTATTTGAAGATAAAATCTTTTTGCTTTGAAGAAGAAAGATCCAGCTGACTGAAATAAGTTCATTAGATGGAAACCAACAGAAATTGACAAGAACCACGAAAAGTTCTTGTATTTTAAGATAAAATCTTGCTCTATTAAGGAAAAAACTTCCAGCTCGCTGAAATCTGTTCATTTGCTGAAAACCAACAAAACCACCAAAAGTTCTTGTATTTGAAGATAAAATCTTTTTGCTTTGACGAAGAAAGATCTAGCTGACTGAAATAAGTTCATCAGATGAAACACAACAAAAATTGACAAGAACCACGAAAAGTTCTTGTATTTTAAGATAAAATCTTACGCTACTAAAGAAAAAACTCCCAGCTCGCTGAAATATGTTCATTTGCTGAAAACCAACAAAACCACCAAAAGTTCTTGTATTTGAAGAGAAAATCTTTTTTCTTTGAAGAAGAAAGATCCAGCTGACTGAAATAAGTTCATTAGATGAAAACCAACAAAAATTGACAAGAACCACGAAAAGTTCTTGTATTTTAAGATAAAATCTTACTCTATTTAGGAAAAAACTTCCAACTCGCTGAAATATGTTCATTTGCTGAAAACCATCAAAACCACGAAAAGTTCTTGTATTTGAAGATAAAATCTTTTGGATTTGAAGAAGAAAGATCTAGCTGACTGAAATAAGTTCATTAGATGAAAACCAACAAAAATTGACAAGAACCACGAAAAGTTCTTGTATTTTAAGATAAAATCTTAGGCTATTAAAGTAAAAACTTCCAGGTCGCTGAAATATGTTCATTTGCTGAAAACCATCAAAACCACGAAAAGTTCTTGTATTTGAAGATAAAATCTTTTTGCTTTGAAGAAGAAAGATCTAGCTGACTGAAATAAGTTCATTAGATGAAAACCAACAAAAATTGACAAGAACCACGAAAAGTTCTTGTATTTTAAGATAAAATCTTAGGCTATTAAAGAAAAAACTTCCAGCTCGCTGAAATATGTTCATTTGCTGAAAACCATCAAAACCACGAAACTTTCTTGTATTTGAAGATAAAATCTTTTTGCTTTAAAGAAGAAAGATCCAGCTGACTGAAATAAGTTCATTAGATGAAAACCAACAAAAATTGACAAGAACCACGAAAAGTTCTTGTATTTTAAGATAAAATCTTACTCTATTAAGGAAAAAACTTCCAGCTCGCTGAAATCTGTTCATTTGCTGAAAACCAACAAAACCACCAAAAGTTCTTGTATTTGAAGATAAAATCTTTTTTCTTTGAAGAAGAAAGATCTAGCTGACTGAAATAAGTTCATTGGATGAAAACCAACAAAAATTGACAAGAACCACGAAAAGTTCTTGTATTTTAAGATAAAATCTTACTCTATTAAGGAAAAAACTTCCAACTCGCTGAAATATGTTCATTTGCTGAAAACCATCAAAACCACGAAAAGTTCTTGTATTTGAAGATAAAATCTTTTTGATTTGAAGAAGAAAGATCTAGCTGACTGAAATAAGTTCATTAGATGAAAACCAACAAAAATTGACAAGAACCACGAAAAGTTCTTGTATTTTAAGATAAAATCTTACTCTATTCAGGAAAAAACTTCCAGCTCGCTGAAATATGTTCATTTGCTGAAAACCATCAAAACCACGAAAAGTTCTTGTATTTGAAGATAAAATCTTTTTGCTTTGAAGAAGAAAGATCCAGCTGACTGAAATAAGTTCATTAGATGGAAACCAACAGAAATTGACAAGAACCACGAAAAGTTCTTGTATTTTAAGATAAAATCTTACTCTATTAAGGAAAAAACTTCCAGCTCGCTGAAATCTGTTCATTTGCTGAAAATCAACAAAACCACCAAAAGTTCTTGTATTTGAAGATAAAATCTTTTTGCTTTGACGAAGAAAGATCTAGCTGACTGAAATAAGTTCATTAGATGAAAAACAACAAAAATTGACAAGAACCACGAAAAGTTCTTGTATTTTAAGATAAAATCTTACGCTATTAAAGAAAAAACTCCCAGCTCGCTGAAATATGTTCATTTGCTGAAAACCAACAAAACCACGAAAAGTTCTTGTATTTGAAGATAAAATCTTTTTTCTTTGAAGAAGAAAGATCTAGCTGACTGAAATAAGTTCATTAGATGAAAACCAACAAAAATTGACAAGAACCACGAAAAGTTCTTGTATTTTAAGATAAAATCTTACTCTATTAAGGAAAAAACTTCCAACTCGCTGAAATATGTTCATTTGCTGAAAACCATCAAAACCACGAAAAGTTCTTGTATTTGAAGATAAAATCTTTTTGATTTGAAGAAGAAAGATCTAGCTGACTGAAATAAGTTCATTAGATGAAAACCAACAAAAATTGACAAGAACCACGAAAAGTTCTTGTATTTTAAGATAAAATCTTAGGCTATTAAAGAAAAAACTTCCAGCTCGCTGAAATATGTTCATTTGCTGAAAACCATCAAAACCACGAAACGTTCTTGTATTTGAAGATAAAATCTTTTTGCTTTAAAGAAGAAAGATCCAGCTGACTGAAATAAGTTCATTAGATGAAAACCAACAAAAATTGACAAGAACCACGAAAAGTTCTTGTATTTTAAGATAAAATCTTACTCTATTAAGGAAAAAACTTCCAGCTCGCTGAAATCTGTTCATTTGCTGAAAACCAACAAAACCACCAAAAGTTCTTGTATTTGAAGATAAAATCTTTTTGCTTTGAAGAAGAAAGATCTAGCTGACTGAAATAAGTTCATTAGATGAAAACCAACAAAAATTGACAAGAACCACGAAAAGTTCTTGTATTTTAAGATAAAATCTTAGGCTATTAAAGAAAAAACTTCCAGCTCGCTGAAATCTGTTCATTTGCTGAAAACCATCAAAACCACGAAAAGTTCTTGTATTTGAAGATAAAATCTTTTTGCTTTGAAGAAGAAAGATCTAGCTGACTGAAATAAGTTCATTAGATGAAAACCAACAAAAATTGACAAGAACCACGAAAAGTTCTTGTATTTTAAGATAAAATCTTACTCTATTCAGGAAAAAACTTCCAGCTCGCTGAAATATGTTCATTTGCTGAAAACCATCAAAACCACGAAAAGTTCTTGTATTTGAAGATAAAATCTTTTTGATTTGAAGAAGAAAGATCTAGCTGACTGAAATAAGTTCATTAGATGAAAACCAACAAAAATTGACAAGAACCACGAAAAGTTCTTGTATTTTAAGATAAAATCTTACTCTATTCAGGAAAAAACTTCCAGCTCGCTGAAATATGTTCATTTGCTGAAAACCATCAAAACCACGAAAAGTTCTTGTATTTGAAGATAAAATCTTTTTGCTTTGAAGAAGAAAGATCCAGCTGACTGAAATAAGTTCATTAGATGGAAACCAACAGAAATTGACAAGAACCACGAAAAGTTCTTGTATTTTAAGATAAAATCTTACTCTATTAAGGAAAAAACTTCCAGCTCGCTGAAATCTGTTCATTTGCTGAAAATCAACAAAACCACCAAAAGTTCTTGTATTTGAAGATAAAATCTTTTTGCTTTGACGAAGAAAGATCTAGCTGACTGAAATAAGTTCATTAGATGAAAAACAACAAAAATTGACAAGAACCACGAAAAGTTCTTGTATTTTAAGATAAAATCTTACGCTATTAAAGAAAAAACTCCCAGCTCGCTGAAATATGTTCATTTGCTGAAAACCAACAAAACCACGAAAAGTTCTTGTATTTGAAGATAAAATCTTTTTTCTTTGAAGAAGAAAGATCTAGCTGACTGAAATAAGTTCATTAGATGAAAACCAACAAAAATTGACAAGAACCACGAAAAGTTCTTGTATTTTAAGATAAAATCTTACTCTATTAAGGAAAAAACTTCCAACTCGCTGAAATATGTTCATTTGCTGAAAACCATCAAAACCACGAAAAGTTCTTGTATTTGAAGATAAAATCTTTTTGATTTGAAGAAGAAAGATCTAGCTGACTGAAATAAGTTCATTAGATGAAAACCAACAAAAATTGACAAGAACCACGAAAAGTTCTTGTATTTTAAGATAAAATCTTAGGCTATTAAAGAAAAAACTTCCAGCTCGCTGAAATATGTTCATTTGCTGAAAACCATCAAAACCACGAAACGTTCTTGTATTTGAAGATAAAATCTTTTTGCTTTAAAGAAGAAAGATCCAGCTGACTGAAATAAGTTCATTAGATGAAAACCAACAAAAATTGACAAGAACCACGAAAAGTTCTTGTATTTTAAGATAAAATCTTACTCTATTAAGGAAAAAACTTCCAGCTCGCTGAAATCTGTTCATTTGCTGAAAACCAACAAAACCACCAAAAGTTCTTGTATTTGAAGATAAAATCTTTTTGCTTTGAAGAAGAAAGATCTAGCTGACTGAAATAAGTTCATTAGATGAAAACCAACAAAAATTGACAAGAACCACGAAAAGTTCTTGTATTTTAAGATAAAATCTTAGGCTATTAAAGAAAAAACTTCCAGCTCGCTGAAATCTGTTCATTTGCTGAAAACCATCAAAACCACGAAAAGTTCTTGTATTTGAAGATAAAATCTTTTTGCTTTGAAGAAGAAAGATCTAGCTGACTGAAATAAGTTCATTAGATGAAAACCAACAAAAATTGACAAGAACCACGAAAAGTTCTTGTATTTTAAGATAAAATCTTACTCTATTCAGGAAAAAACTTCCAGCTCGCTGAAATATGTTCATTTGCTGAAAACCATCAAAACCACGAAAAGTTCTTGTATTTGAAGATAAAATCTTTTTGCTTTGAAGAAGAAAGATCCAGCTGACTGAAATAAGTTCATTAGATGAAAACCAACAAAAATTGACAAGAACCACGAAAAGTTCTTGTATTTTAAGATAAAATCTTACTCTATTAAGGAAAAAACTTCCAGCTCTCTGAAATCTGTTCATTTGCTGAAAACCAACAAAACCACCAAAAGTTCTTGTATTTGAAGATAAAATCTTTTTGCTTTGACGAAGAAAGATCGAGCTGACTGAAATAAGTTCATTAGATGAAAAACAACAAAAATTGACAAGAACCACGAAAAGTTCTTGTATTTTAAGATAAAATCTTACGCTATTAAAGAAAAAACTCCCAGCTCGCTGAAATATGTTCATTTGCTGAAAACCAACAAAACCACGAAAAGTTCTTGTATTTGAAGATAAAATCTTTTTTCTTTGAAGAAGAAAGATCTAGCTGACTGAAATAAGTTCATTGGATGAAAACCAACAAAAATTGACAAGAACCACGAAAAGTTCTTGTATTTTAAGATAAAATCTTACTCTATTAAGGAAAAAACTTCCAACTCGCTGAAATATGTTCATTTTCTGAAAACCATCAAAACCACGAAAAGTTCTTGTATTTGAAGATAAAATCTTTTTGATTTGAAGAAGAAAGATCTAGCTGACTGAAATAAGTTCATTAGATGAAAACCAACAAAAATTGACAAGAACCACGAAAAGTTCTTGTATTTTAAGATAAAATCTTACTCTATTCAGGAAAAAACTTCCAGCTCGCTGAAATATGTTCATTTGCTGAAAACCATCAAAACCACCAAAAGTTCTTGTATTTGAAGATAAAATCTTTTTGCTTTGAAGAAGAAAGATCCAGCTGACTGAAATAAGTTCATTAGATGGAAACCAACAGAAATTGACAAGAACCACGCAAAGTTCTTGTATTTTAAGATAAAATCTTGCTCTATTAAGGAAAAAACTTCCAGCTCGCTGAAATCTGTTCATTTGCTGAAAACCAACAAAACCACCAAAAGTTCTTGTATTTGAAGATAAAATCTTTTTGCTTTGACGAAGAAAGATCTAGCTGACTGAAATAAGTTCATCAGATGAAACACAACAAAAATTGACAAGAACCACGAAAAGTTCTTGTATTTTAAGATAAAATCTTACGCTACTAAAGAAAAAACTCCCAGCTCGCTGAAATATGTTCATTTGCTGAAAACCAACAAAACCACGAAAAGTTCTTGTATTTGAAGAGAAAATCTTTTTTCTTTGAAGAAGAAAGATCCAGCTGACTGAAATAAGTTCATTAGATGAAAACCAACAAAAATTGACAAGAACCACGAAAAGTTCTTGTATTTTAAGATAAAATCTTACTCTATTTAGGAAAAAACTTCCAACTCGCTGAAATATGTTCATTTGCTGAAAACCATCAAAACCACGAAAAGTTCTTGTATTTGAAGATAAAATCTTTTGGATTTGAAGAAGAAAGATCTAGCTGACTGAAATAAGTTCATTAGATGAAAACCAACAAAAATTGACAAGAACCACGAAAAGTTCTTGTATTTTAAGATAAAATCTTAGGCTATTAAAGTAAAAACTTCCAGGTCGCTGAAATATGTTCATTTGCTGAAAACCATCAAAACCACGAAAAGTTCTTGTATTTGAAGATAAAATCTTTTTGCTTTGAAGAAGAAAGATCTAGCTGACTGAAATAAGTTCATTAGATGAAAACCAACAAAAATTGACAAGAACCACGAAAAGTTCTTGTATTTTAAGATAAAATCTTAGGCTATTAAAGAAAAAACTTCCAGCTCGCTGAAATATGTTCATTTGCTGAAAACCATCAAAACCACGAAACTTTCTTGTATTTGAAGATAAAATCTTTTTGCTTTAAAGAAGAAAGATCCAGCTGACTGAAATAAGTTCATTAGATGAAAACCAACAAAAATTGACAAGAAACACGAAAAGTTCTTGTATTTTAAGATAAAATCTTACTCTATTAAGGAAAAAACTTCCAGCTCGATGAAATCTGTTCATTTGCTGAAAACCAACAAAACCACCAAAAGTTCTTGTATTTGAAGATAAAATCTTTTTGCTTTGACGAAGAAAGATCTAGCTGACTGAAATAAGTTCATTAGATGAAAACCAACAAAAATTGACAAGAACCACGAAAAGTTCTTGTATTTTAAGATAAAATCTTACTCTATTAAGGAAAAAACTTCCAGCTCGCTGAAATCTGTTCATTTGCTGAAAACCAACAAAACCACCAAAAGTTCTTGTATTTGAAGATAAAATCTTTTTGCTTTGACGAAGAAAGATCTAGCTGACTGAAATAAGTTCATTAGATGAAAACCAACAAAAATTGACAAGAACCACGAAAAGTTCTTGTATTTTAAGATAAAATCTTACTCTATTAAGGAAAAAACTTCCAGCTCGCTGAAATCTGTTCATTTGCTGAAAACCAACAAAACCACCAAAAGTTCTTGTATTTGAAGATAAAATCTTTTTGCTTTGACGAAGAAAGATCTAGCTGACTGAAATAAGTTCATTAGATGAAAACCAACAAAAATTGACAAGAACCACGAAAAGTTCTTGTATTTTAAGATAAAATCTTAGGCTATTAAAGAAAAAACTTCCAGCTCGCTGAAATCTGTTCATTTGCTGAAAACCATCAAAACCACGAAAAGTTCTTGTATTTGAAGATAAAATCTTTTTGCTTTGAAGAAGAAAGATCCAGCTGACTGAAATAAGTTCATTAGATGAAAACCAACAAAAATTGACAAGAACCACGAAAAGTTCTTGTATTTTAAGATAAAATCTTACGCTATTAAAGAAAAAACTCCCAGCTCGCTGAAATATGTTCATTTGCTGAAAACCAACAAAACCACGAAAAGTTCTTGTATTTGAAGATAAAATCTTTTTGCTTTGAAGAAGAAAGATCTAGCTGACTGAAATAAGTTCATTGGATGAAAACCAACAAAAATTGACAAGAACCACGAAAAGTTCTTGTATTTTAAGATAAAATCTTACTCTATTCAGGAAAAAACTTCCAGCTCGCTGAAATATGTTCATTTGCTGAAAACCATCAAAACCACGAAAAGTTCTTGTATTTGAAGATAAAATCTTTTTGCTTTGAAGAAGAAAGATCCAGCTGACTGAAATAAGTTCATTAGATGAAAACCACCAAAAATTGACAAGAACCACGAAAAGTTCTTGTATTTTAAGATAAAATCTTACTCTATTAAGGAAAAAACTTCCAGCTCGCTGAAATCTGTTCATTTGCTGAAAACGAACAAAACCACCAAAAGTTCTTGTATTTGAAGATAAAATCTTTTTGCTGTGACGAAGAAAGATCTAGCTGACTGAAATAAGTTAATTAGATGAAAAACAACAAAAATTGACAAGAACCACGAAACGTTCTTGTATTTTAAGATAAAATCTTACGCTATTAAAGAAAAAACTCCCAGCTCGCTGAAATATGTTCATTTGCTGAAAACCAACAAAACCACGAAAAGTTCTTGTATTTGAAGATAAAATCTTTTTTCTTTGAAGAAGAAAGATCTAGCTGACTGAAATAAGTTCATTAGATGAAAACCAACAAAAATTGACAAGAACCACGAAAAGTTCTTGTATTTTAAGATAAAATCTTACTCTATTAAGGAAAAAACTTCCAACTCGCTGAAATATGTTCATTTGCTGAAAACCATCAAAACCACGAAAAGTTCTTGTATTTGAAGATAAAATCTTTTTGATTTGAAGAAGAAAGATCTAGCTGACTGAAATAAGTTCATTAGATGAAAACCAACAAAAATTGACAAGAACCACGAAAAGTTCTTGTATTTTAAGATAAAATCTTAGGCTATTAAAGAAAAAACTTCCAGCTCGCTGAAATCTGTTCATTTGCTGAAAACCATCAAAACCACGAAAAGTTCTTGTATTTGAAGATAAAATCTTTTTGCTTTGAAGAAGAAAGATCCAGCTGACTGAAATAAGTTCATTAGATGAAAACCAACAAAAATTGACAAGAACCACGAAAAGTTCTTGTATTTTAAGATAAAATCTTACGCTATTAAAGAAAAAACTCCCAGCTCGCTGAAATATGTTCATTTGCTGAAAACCAACAAAACCACGAAAAGTTCTTGTATTTGAAGATAAAATCTTTTTGCTTTGAAGAAGAAAGATCTAGCTGACTGAAATAAGTTCATTGGATGAAAACCAACAAAAATTGACAAGAACCACGAAAAGTTCTTGTATTTTAAGATAAAATCTTACTCTATTCAGGAAAAAACTTCCAGCTCGCTGAAATATGTTCATTTGCTGAAAACCATCAAAACCACGAAAAGTTCTTGTATTTGAAGATAAAATCTTTTTGCTTTGAAGAAGAAAGATCCAGCTGACTGAAATAAGTTCATTAGATGAAAACCACCAAAAATTGACAAGAACCACGAAAAGTTCTTGTATTTTAAGATAAAATCTTACTCTATTAAGGAAAAAACTTCCAGCTCGCTGAAATCTGTTCATTTGCTGAAAACGAACAAAACCACCAAAAGTTCTTGTATTTGAAGATAAAATCTTTTTGCTGTGACGAAGAAAGATCTAGCTGACTGAAATAAGTTAATTAGATGAAAAACAACAAAAATTGACAAGAACCACGAAACGTTCTTGTATTTTAAGATAAAATCTTACGCTATTAAAGAAAAAACTCCCAGCTCGCTGAAATATGTTCATTTGCTGAAAACCAACAAAACCACGAAAAGTTCTTGTATTTGAAGATAAAATCTTTTTTCTTTGAAGAAGAAAGATCTAGCTGACTGAAATAAGTTCATTAGATGAAAACCAACAAAAATTGACAAGAACCACGAAAAGTTCTTGTATTTTAAGATAAAATCTTACTCTATTAAGGAAAAAACTTCCAACTCGCTGAAATATGTTCATTTGCTGAAAACCATCAAAACCACGAAAAGTTCTTGTATTTGAAGATAAAATCTTTTTGATTTGAAGAAGAAAGATCTAGCTGACTGAAATAAGTTCATTAGATGAAAACCAACAAAAATTGACAAGAACCACGAAAAGTTCTTGTATTTTAAGATAAAATCTTAGGCTATTAAAGAAAAAACTTCCAGGTCGCTGAAATATGTTCATTTGCTGAAAACCATCAAAACCACGAAAAGTTCTTGTATTTGAAGATAAAATCTTTTTGCTTTGAAGAAGAAAGATCTAGCTGACTGAAATAAGTTCATTAGATGAAAACCAACAAAAATTGACAAGAACCACGAAAAGTTCTTGTATTTTAAGATAAAATCTTAGGCTATTAAAGAAAAAACTTCCAGCTCGCTGAAATCTGTTCATTTGCTGAAAACCATCAAAACCACGAAACGTTCTTGTATTTGAAGATAAAATCTTTTTGCTTTAAAGAAGAAAGATCCAGCTGACTGAAATAAGTTCATTAGATGAAAACCAACAAAAATTGACAAGAACCACGAAAAGTTCTTGTATTTTAAGATAAAATCTTAGGCTATTAAAGAAAAAACTTCCAGCTCGCTGAAATCTGTTCATTTGCTGAAAACCAACAAAACCACCAAAAGTTCTTGTATTTGAAGATAAAATCTTTTTGCTTTGACGAAGAAAGATCGAGCTGACTGAAATAAGTTCATTGGATGAAAACCAACAAAAATTGACAAGAACCACGAAAAGTTCTTGTATTTTAAGATAAAATCTTACTCTATTAAGGAAAAAACTTCCAGCTCGCTGAAATCTGTTCATTTGCTGAAAACCAACAAAACCACCAAAAGTTCTTGTATTTGAAGATAAAATCTTTTTGCTTTGACGAAGAAAGATCTCGCTGACTGAAATAAGTTCATTAGATGAAAACCAACAAAAATTGACAAGAACCACGAAAAGTTCTTGTATTTTAAGATAAAATCTTAGGCTATTAAAGAAAAAACTTCCAGCTCGCTGAAATCTGTTCATTTGCTGAAAACCATCAAAACCACGAAAAGTTCTTGTATTTGAAGATAAAATCTTTTTGCTTTGCAGAAGAAAGATCTAGCTGACTGAAATAAGTTCATTAGATGAAAACCAACAAAAATTGACAAGAACCACGAAAAGTTCTTGTATTTTAAGATAAAATCTTACTCTATTCAGGAAAAAACTTCCAGCTCGCTGAAATATGTTCATTTGCTGAAAACCATCAAAACCACGAAAAGTTCTTGTATTTGAAGATAAAATCTTTTTGCTTTGAAGAAGAAAGATCCAGCTGACTGAAATAAGTTCATTAGATGAAAACCAACAAAAATTGACAAGAACCACGAAAAGTTCTTGTATTTTAAGATAAAATCTTACTCTATTAAGGAAAAAACTTCCAGCTCGCTGAAATCTGTTCATTTGCTGAAAACCAACAAAACCACCAAAAGTTCTTGTATTTGAAGATAAAATCTTTTTGCTTTGACGAAGAAAGATCTCGCTGACTGAAATAAGTTCATTAGATGAAAAACAACAAAAATTGACAAGAACCACGAAAAGTTCTTGTATTTTAAGATAAAATCTTACGCTATTAAAGAAAAAACTCCCAGCTCGCTGAAATATGTTCATTTGCTGAAAACCAACAAAACCACGAAAAGTTCTTGTATTTGAAGATAAAATCTTTTTTCTTTGAAGAAGAAAGATCTAGCTGACTGAAATAAGTTCATTGGATGAAAACCAACAAAAATTGACAAGAACCACGAAAAGTTCTTGTATTTTAAGATAAAATCTTACTCTATTAAGGAAAAAACTTCCAACTCGCTGAAATATGTTCATTTGCTGAAAACCATCAAAACCACGAAAAGTTCTTGTATTTGAAGATGAAATCTTTTTGTTTTAAAGAAGAAAGATCCAGCTGACTGAAATAAGTTCATTAGATGAAAACCAACAAAAATTGACAAGAACCACGAAAAGTTCTTGTATTTTAAGATAAAATCTTACGCTATTAAAGAAAAAACTCCCAGCTCGCTGAAATATGTTCATTTGCTGAAAACCAACAAAACCACGAAAAGTTCTTGTATTTGAAGATAAAATCTTTTTTCTTTGAAGAAGAAAGATCTAGCTGACTGAAATAAGTTCATTAGATGAAAACCAACAAAAATTGACAAGAACCACGAAAAGTTCTTGTATTTTAAGATAAAATCTTACTCTATTAAGGAAAAAACTTCCAGCTCGCTGAAATATGTTCATTTGCTGAAAACCATCAAAACCACGAAAAGTTCTTGTATTTGAAGATAAAATCTTTTTGCTTTGACGAAGAAAGATCGAGCTGACTGAAATAAGTTCATTGGATGAAAACCAACAAAAATTGACAAGAACCACGAAAAGTTCTTGTATTTTAAGATAAAATCTTACTCTATTAAGGAAAAAACTTCCAGCTCGCTGAAATCTGTTCATTTGCTGAAAACCAACAAAACCACCAAAAGTTCTTGTATTTGAAGATAAAATCTTTTTGCTTTGACGAAGAAAGATCTCGCTGACTGAAATAAGTTCATTAGATGAAAACCAACAAAAATTGACAAGAACCACGAAAAGTTCTTGTATTTTAAGATAAAATCTTAGGCTATTAAAGAAAAAACTTCCAGCTCGCTGAAATCTGTTCATTTGCTGAAAACCATCAAAACCACGAAAAGTTCTTGTATTTGAAGATAAAATCTTTTTGCTTTGCAGAAGAAAGATCTAGCTGACTGAAATAAGTTCATTAGATGAAAACCAACAAAAATTGACAAGAACCACGAAAAGTTCTTGTATTTTAAGATAAAATCTTACTCTATTCAGGAAAAAACTTCCAGCTCGCTGAAATATGTTCATTTGCTGAAAACCATCAAAACCACGAAAAGTTCTTGTATTTGAAGATAAAATCTTTTTGCTTTGAAGAAGAAAGATCTAGCTGACTGAAATAAGTTCATTAGATGAAAACCAACAAAAATTGACAAGAACCACGAAAAGTTCTTGTATTTTAAGATAAAATCTTACTCTATTAAGGAAAAAACTTCCAGCTCGCTGAAATCTGTTCATTTGCTGAAAACCAACAAAACCACCAAAAGTTCTTGTATTTGAAGATAAAATCTTTTTGCTTTGACGAAGAAAGATCTCGCTGACTGAAATAAGTTCATTAGATGAAAAACAACAAAAATTGACAAGAACCACGAAAAGTTCTTGTATTTTAAGATAAAATCTTACGCTATTAAAGAAAAAACTCCCAGCTCGCTGAAATATGTTCATTTGCTGAAAACCAACAAAACCACGAAAAGTTCTTGTATTTGAAGATAAAATCTTTTTTCTTTGAAGAAGAAAGATCTAGCTGACTGAAATAAGTTCATTGGATGAAAACCAACAAAAATTGACAAGAACCACGAAAAGTTCTTGTATTTTAAGATAAAATCTTACTCTATTAAGGAAAAAACTTCCAACTCGCTGAAATATGTTCATTTGCTGAAAACCATCAAAACCACGAAAAGTTCTTGTATTTGAAGATGAAATCTTTTTGTTTTAAAGAAGAAAGATCCAGCTGACTGAAATAAGTTCATTAGATGAAAACCAACAAAAATTGACAAGAACCACGAAAAGTTCTTGTATTTTAAGATAAAATCTTACGCTATTAAAGAAAAAACTCCCAGCTCGCTGAAATATGTTCATTTGCTGAAAACCAACAAAACCACGAAAAGTTCTTGTATTTGAAGATAAAATCTTTTTTCTTTGAAGAAGAAAGATCTAGCTGACTGAAATAAGTTCATTAGATGAAAACCAACAAAAATTGACAAGAACCACGAAAAGTTCTTGTATTTTAAGATAAAATCTTACTCTATTAAGGAAAAAACTTCCAACTCGCTGAAATATGTTCATTTGCTGAAAACCATCAAAACCACGAAAAGTTCTTGTATTTGAAGATAAAATCTTTTTGCTTTGACGAAGAAAGATCGAGCTGACTGAAATAAGTTCATTGGATGAAAACCAACAAAAATTGACAAGAACCACGAAAAGTTCTTGTATTTTAAGATAAAATCTTACTCTATTAAGGAAAAAACTTCCAGCTCGCTGAAATCTGTTCATTTGCTGAAAACCAACAAAACCACCAAAAGTTCTTGTATTTGAAGATAAAATCTTTTTGCTTTGACGAAGAAAGATCTCGCTGACTGAAATAAGTTCATTAGATGAAAACCAACAAAAATTGACAAGAACCACGAAAAGTTCTTGTATTTTAAGATAAAATCTTAGGCTATTAAAGAAAAAACTTCCAGATCGCTGAAATCTGTTCATTTGCTGAAAACCATCAAAACCACGAAAAGTTCTTGTATTTGAAGATAAAATCTTTTTGCTTTGCAGAAGAAAGATCTAGCTGACTGAAATAAGTTCATTAGATGAAAACCAACAAAAATTGACAAGAACCACGAAAAGTTCTTGTATTTTAAGATAAAATCTTACTCTATTCAGGAAAAAACTTCCAGCTCGCTGAAATATGTTCATTTGCTGAAAACCATCAAAACCACGAAAAGTTCTTGTATTTGAAGATAAAATCTTTTTGCTTTGAAGAAGAAAGATCCAGCTGACTGAAATAAGTTCATTAGATGAAAACCAACAAAAATTGACAAGAACCACGAAAAGTTCTTGCATTTTAAGATAAAATCTTACTCTATTAAGGAAAAAACTTCCAGCTCGCTGAAATCTGTTCATTTGCTGAAAACCAACAAAACCACCAAAAGTTCTTGTATTTGAAGATAAAATCTTTTTGCTTTGACGAAGAAAGATCTCGCTGACTGAAATAAGTTCATTAGATGAAAAACAACAAAAATTGACAAGAACCACGAAAAGTTCTTGTATTTTAAGATAAAATCTTACGCTATTAAAGAAAAAACTCCCAGCTCGCTGAAATATGTTCATTTGCTGAAAACCAACAAAACCACGAAAAGTTCTTGTATTTGAAGATAAAATCTTTTTTCTTTGAAGAAGAAAGATCTAGCTGACTGAAATAAGTTCATTGGATGAAAACCAACAAAAATTGACAAGAACCACGAAAAGTTCTTGTATTTTAAGATAAAATCTTACTCTATTAAGGAAAAAACTTCCAACTCGCTGAAATATGTTCATTTGCTGAAAACCATCAAAACCACGAAAAGTTCTTGTATTTGAAGATGAAATCTTTTTGCTTTAAAGAAGAAAGATCCAGCTGACTGAAATAAGTTCATTAGATGAAAACCAACAAAAATTGACAAGAACCACGAAAAGTTCTTGTATTTTAAGATAAAATCTTACGCTATTAAAGAAAAAACTCCCAGCTCGCTGAAATATGTTCATTTGCTGAAAACCAACAAAACCACGAAAAGTTCTTGTATTTGAAGATAAAATCTTTTTTCTTTGAAGAAGAAAGATCTAGCTGACTGAAATAAGTTCATTAGATGAAAACCAACAAAAATTGACAAGAACCACGAAAAGTTCTTGTATTTTAAGATAAAATCTTACTCTATTAAGGAAAAAACTTCCAACTCGCTGAAATATGTTCATTTGCTGAAAACCATCAAAACCACGAAAAGTTCTTGTATTTGAAGATAAAAACTTTTTGCTTTGAAGAAGAAAGATCTAGCTGACTGAAATAAGTTCATTAGATGAAAACCAACAAAAATTGACAAGAACCACGAAAAGTTCTTGTATTTTAAGATAAAATCTTAGGCTATTAAAGAAAAAACTTCCAGCTCGCTGAAATCTGTTCATTTGCTGAAAACCATCAAAACCACGAAACGTTCTTGTATTTGAAGATAAAATCTTTTTGCTTTGAAGAAGAAAGATCCAGCTGACTGAAATAAGTTCATTAGATGAAAACCAACAAAAATTGACAAGAACCACGAAAAGTTCTTGTATTTTAAGATAAAATCTTACTCTATTAAGGAAAAAACTTCCAGCTCGCTGAAATCTGTTCATTTGCTGAAAACCAACAAAACCACCAAAAGTTCTTGTATTTGAAGATAAAATCTTTTTGCTTTGACGAAGAAAGATCTAGCTGACTGAAATAAGTTCATTAGATGAAAACCAACAAAAATTGACAAGAACCACGAAAAGTTCTTGTATTTTAAGATAAAATCTTAGGCTATTAAAGAAAAAACTTCCAGCTCGCTGAAATCTGTTCATTTGCTGAAAACCATCAAAACCACGAAAAGTTCTTGTATTTGAAGATAAAATATTTTTGCTTTGAAGAAGAAAGATCTAGCTGACTGAAATAAGTTCATTAGATGAAAACCAACCAAAATTGACAAGAACCACGAAAAGTTCTTGTATTTTAAGATAAAATCTTACGCTATTAAGGAAAAAAATTCCAGCTCGCTGAAATATGTTCATTTGCTGAAAACCATCAAAACCACGAAAAGTTCTTGTATTTGAAGATAAAATATTTTTGCTTTGAAGAAGAAAGATCTAGCTGACTGAAATAAGTTCATTAGATGAAAACCAACAAAAATTGACAAGAACCACGAAAAGTTCTTGTATTTTAAGATAAAATCTTACTCTATTAAGGAAAAAATCTTCCAGCTCGCTGAAATATATTCATTTGCTGAAAACCATCAAAACCACGAAAAGTTCTTGAATTTGAAGATAAAATCTTTTTGCTTTGAAGAAGAAAGATCCAGCTGACTGAAATAAGTTCATTAGATGAAAACCAACAAAAATTGACAAGAACCACGAAAAGTTCTTGTATTTTAAGATAAAATCTTACTCTATTCAGGAAAAAACTTCCAGCTCGCTGAAATATGTTCATTTGCTGAAAACCATCAAAACCACGAAAAGTTCTTGTATTTGAAGATAAAATCTTTTTGCTTTGAAGAAGAAAGATCCAGCTAACTGAAATAAGCTCATTAGATGAAAACCAACAAAAATTGACAAGAACCACGAAAAGTTCTTGTATTTTAAGATAAAATCTTAGGCTATTAAAGAAAAAACTTCCAGCTCGCTGAAATCTGTTCATTTGCTGAAAACCATCAAAACCACGAAAAGTTCTTGTATTTGAAGATAAAATCTTTTTGCTTTGAAGAAGAAAGATCCAGCTGACTGAAATAAGTTCATTAGATGAAAACCAACAAAAATTGACAAGAACAAGAAAAGTTCTTGTATTTTAAGATAAAATCTTACTCTATTCAGGAAAAAACTTCCAGCTCGCTGAAATATGTTCATTTGCTGAAAACCATAAAAACCACGAAAAGTTCTTGTATTTGAAGATAAAATCTTTTTGCTTTGAAGAAGAAAGATCTAGCTGACTGAAATAAGTTCATTAGATGAAAACCAACAAAAATTGACAAGAACCACGAAAAGTTCTTGTATTTTAAGATGAAATCTTAGGCTATTAAAGAAAAAACTTCCAGCTCGCTGAAATCTGTTCATTTGCTGAAAACCATCAAAACCACGAAAAGTTCTTGTATTTGAAGATAAAATCTTTTTGCTTTGAAGAAGAAAGATCTCGCTGACTGAAATAAGTTCATTGGATGAAAACCAACAAAAATTGACAAGAACCACGAAAAGTTCTTGTATTTTAAGATAAAATCTATGGCTATTAAAGAAAAAACTCCCAGCTCGCTGAAATATGTTCATTTGCTGAAAACCAACAAAACCACGAAAAGTTCTTGTATTTGAAGATAAAATCTTTTTGCTTTGAAGAAGAAAGATCTAGCTGACTGAAATAAGTTCATTAGATGAAAACCAACAAAAATTGACAAGAACCATGAAAAGTTCTTGTATTTTAAGATAAAATCTTACTCTATTCAGGAAAAAACTTCCAGCTCGCTGAAATATGTTCATTTGCTGAAAACCATCAAAACCACGAAAAGTTCTTGTATTTGAAGATAAAATCTTTTTGCTTTGAAGAAGAAAGATCTAGCTGACTGAAATAAGTTCATTAGATGAAAACCAACAAAAATTGACAAGAACCACGAAAAGTTCTTGTATTTTAAGATAAAATCTTACTCTATTCAGGAAAAAACTTCCAGCTCGCTGAAATATGTTCATTTGCTGAAAACCATCAAAACCACGAAAAGTTCTTGTATTTGAAGATAAAATCTTTTTGCTTTGAAGAAGAAAGATCCAGCTAACTGAAATAAGTTCATTAGATGAAAACCAACAAAAATTGACAAGAACCACGAAAAGTTCTTGTATTTTAAGATAAAATCTTAGGCTATTAAAGAAAAAACTTCCAGCTCGCTGAAATCTGTTCATTTGCTGAAAACCATCAAAACCACGAAAAGTTCTTGTATTTGAAGATAAAATCTTTTTGCTTTGAAGAAGAAAGATCCAGCTGACTGAAATAAGTTCATTAGATGAAAACCAACAAAAATTGACAAGAACAAGAAAAGTTCTTGTATTTTAAGATAAAATCTTACTCTATTCAGGAAAAAACTTCCAGCTCGCTGAAATATGTTCATTTGCTGAAAACCATCAAAACCACGAAAAGTTCTTGTATTTGAAGATAAAATCTTTTTGCTTTGAAGAAGAAAGATCTAGCTGACTGAAATAAGTTCATTAGATGAAAACCAACAAAAATTGACAAGAACCACGAAAAGTTCTTGTATTTTAAGATGAAATCTTAGGCTATTAAAGAAAAAACTTCCAGCTCGCTGAAATCTGTTCATTTGCTGAAAACCATCAAAACCACGAAAAGTTCTTGTATTTGAAGATAAAATCTTTTTGCTTTGAAGAAGAAAGATCTCGCTGACTGAAATAAGTTCATTAGATGAAAACCAACAAAAATTGACAAGAACCACGAAAAGTTCTTGTATTTTAAGATAAAATCTTACTCTATTAAGGAAAAAACTTCCAGCTCGCTGAAATCTGTTCATTTGCTGAAAACCAACAAAACCACCAACAGTTCTTGTATTTGAAGATAAAATCTTTTTGCTTTGACGAAGAAAGATCTAGCTGACTGAAATAAGTTCATTAGATGAAAACCAACAAAAATTGACAAGAACCACGAAAAGTTCTTGTATTTTAAGATAAAATCTTAGGCTATTAAAGAAAAAACTTCCAGCTCGCTGAAATCTGTTCATTTGCTGAAAACCATCAAAACCACGAAAAGTTCTTGTATTTGAAGATAAAATCTTTTTGCTTTGAAGAAGAAAGATCTAGCTGACTGAAATAAGTTCATTAGATGAAAACCAACAAAAATTGACAAGAACCACGAAAAGTTCTTGTATTTTAAGATAAAATCTTACTCTCTGAAGGAAAAAACTTCCAGCTCGCTGAAATATGTTCATTTGCTGAAAACCATCAAAACCACGAAAAGTTCTTGTATTTGAAGATAAAATCTTTTGCTTTGACGAAGAAAGATCGAGCTGACTGAAATAAGTTCATTAGATGAAAACCAACAAAAATTGACAAGAACCACGAAAAGCTCTTGTATTTTAAGATAAAATCTTACGCTATTAAAGAAAAAACTTCTTGCTCGCTGAAATCTGTTCATTTGCTGAAAACCAACAAAACCACGAAAAGTTCTTGTATTTGAAGATAAAATCTTTTTGCTTTGAAGAAGAAAGATCCAGCTGACTGAAATAAGTTCATCAGATGAAAACCAACAAAAATTGACAAGAACCACGAAAAGTTCTTGTATTTTAAGATAAAATCTTACTCCATTAAGGAAAAAACTTCCAGCTCGCTGAAATGTGTTCATGTGCTGAAAACCATCAAAACCACGAAAAGTTCTTGTATTTGAAGATAAAATCTTTTTGCTTTGAAGAAGAAAGATCTTGCTGACTGAAATAAGTTCATCAGATGAAAACCAACAAAAATTGACAAGAACCACGAAAAGTTCTTGTATTTTAAGATAAAATCTTACGCTATTAAAGAAAAAACTCCCAGCTCGCTGAAATCTGTTCATTTGCTGAAAACCAACAAAACCACGAAAAGTTCTTGTATTTGAAGATAAAATCTTTTTGCTTTGAAGAAGAAAGATCTAGCTGACTGAAATAAGTTCATTAGATGAAAACCAACCAAAATTGACAAGAACCAAGAAAAGTTCTTGTATTTTAAGATAAAATCTTACGCTATTGAGGAAAAAACTTCCAGCTGGCTGAAATATGTTCATTTGCTGAAAACCATCAAAACCACGAAAAGTTCTTGTATTTGAAGATAAAATCTTTTTGCTTTGAAGAAGAAAGATCCAGCTGACTGAAATAAGTTCATTAGATGAAAACCAACAAAAATTGACAAGAACCACGAAAAGTTCTTGTATTTTAAGATAAAATCTTACGCTATTAAAGAAAAAACTTCTTGCTCGCTGAAATCTGTTCGTTTGCTGAAAACAAACAAAACCACGAAAAGTTCTTGTATTTGAAGATAAAAGCTTTTTGCTTTGAAGAACAAAGATCCAGCTGACTGAAATAAGTTCATTCGATGAAAACCAACAAAAATTGACAAGAACCACGAAACGTTCTTGTATTTTAAGATAAAATCTTACTCTATTAAGGAAAAAACTTCCAGCTCGCTGAAATACGTTTATTTGCTGAAAACCATCAAAACCACGAAAAGTTCTTGTATTTGAAGATAAAATCTTTTTGCTTTGAAGAAGAAAGATCTAGCTGACTGAAATAAGTTCATTAGATGAAAACCAACAAAAATTGACAAGAACCACGAAAAGTTCTTGTATTTTAAGATAAAATCTTACGCTATGAAAGAAAAAACTCCCAGCTCGCTGAAATCTGTTCGTTTGCTGAAAACAAACAAAACCACGAAAAGTTCTTGTATTTGAAGATAAAAGCTTTTTGCTTTGAAGAACAAAGATCCAGCTGACTGAAATAAGTTCATTCGATGAAAACCAACAAAAATTGACAAGAACCACGAAACGTTCTTGTATTTTAAGATAAAATCTTACTCTATTAAGGAAAAAACTTCCAGCTCGCTGAAATACGTTTATTTGCTGAAAACCATCAAAACCACGAAAAGTTCTTGTATTTGAAGATAAAATCTTTTTGCTTTGAAGAAGAAAGATCTAGCTGACTGAAATAAGTTCATTAGATGAAAACCAACAAAAATTGACAAGAACCACGAAAAGTTCTTGTATTTTAAGATAAAATCTTACGCTATGAAAGAAAAAACTCCCAGCTCGCTGAAATCTGTTCATTTGCTGAAAACCAACAAAACCACGAAAAGTTCTTGTATTTGAAGATAAAATCTTTTTGCTTTGAAGAAGAAAGATCTAGCTGACTGAAATAAGTTCATCAGATGAAAACCAACCAAAATTGACAAGAACCACGAAAAGTTCTTGTATTTTAAGATAAAATCTGACGCTATTAAGGAAAAAACTTCCAGCTCGCTGAAATATGTTCATTTGCTGAAAACCATCAAAACCACGAAAAGTTCTTGTATTTGAAGATAAAATCTTTTTGCTTTGAAGAAGAAAGATCGAGCTGACTGAAATAAGTTCATTAGATGAAAACCAAAAAAAATTGACAAGAACCACGAAAACTTCTTGTATTTTAAGATAAAATCTTACGCTATTAAAGAAAAAACTTCTTGCTCGCTGAAATCTGTTCATTTGCTGAAAACCATCAAAACCACGAAAAGTTCTTGTATTTGAAGATAAAATCTTTTTGCTTTGAAGAAGAAAGATCCAGCTGACTGAAATAAGTTCATTAGATGAAAACCAACAAAAATTGACAAGAACCACGAAAAGTTCTTGTATTTTAAGATAAAATCTTACGCTGTTAAAGAAAAAACTCCCAGCTCGCTGAAATCTGTTCATTTGCTGAAAACCATCAAAACCACGAAAAGTTCTTGTATTTGAAGATAAAATCTTTTTGCTTTGAAGAAGAAAGATCTAGCTGACTGAAATAAGTTCATCAGATGAAAACCAACAAAAATTGAAAAGAACCACGAAAAGTTCTTGTATTTTAAGATAAAATCTTACGCTATTAAAGAAAAAACTTCTTGCTCGCTGAAATCTGTTCGTTTGCTGAAAACCAACAAAACCACGAAAAGTTCTTGTATTTGAAGATAAAAGCTTTTTGCTTTGAAGAACAAAGATCCAGCTGACTGAAATAAGTTCATTCGATGAAAACCAACAAAAATTGACAAGAACCACGAAACGTTCTTGTATTTTAAGATAAAATCTGACGCTATTAAGGAAAAAACTTCCAGCTCGCTGAAATATGTTCATTTGCTGAAAACCATCAAAACCACGAAAAGTTCTTGTATTTGAAGATAAAATCTTTTTGCTTTGAAGAAGAAAGATCTTGCTGACTGAAATAAGTTCATGAGATGAAAACCAAAAAAATTGACAAGAACCACGAAAAGTTCTTGTATTTGAAGATAAAATCTTTTTGCTTTGAAGAAGAAAGATCTAGCTGACTGAAATAAGTTCATTAGATGAAAACCAACAAAAATTGACAAGAACCACGAAAAGTTCTTGTATTTTAAGATAAAATCTTACTCTATTAAGGAAAAAACTTCCAGCTCGCTGAAATATGTTAATTTGCTGAAAACCAACAAAACCACGAAAAGTTCTTGTATTTGAAGATAAAATCTTTTTGCTTTGAAGAAGAAAGATCTAGCTGACTGAAATAAGTTCATTAGATGAAAACCAACAAAAATTGACAAGAACCACGAAAAGTTCTTGTATTTTCAGATAAAATCTTACGCTATTAAAGAAAAAACTCCCAGCTCGCTGAAATCTGTTCATTTGCTGAAAACCAACAAAACCACGAAAAGTTCTTGTATTTGAAGATAAAATCTTTTTGCTTTGAAGAAGAAAGATCCAGCTGACTGAAATAAGTTCATTAGATGAAAACCAACAAAAATTGACAAGAACCACGAAAAGTTCTTGTATTTTAAGATAAAATCTTACTCTATTAAGGAAAAAACTTCCAGCTCGCTGAAATATGTTCATTTGCTGAAAACCATCAAAACCATGAAAAGTTCTTGTATTTGAAGATAAAATCTTTTTGCTTTGAAGAAGAAAGATCTTGCTGACTGAAATAAGTTCATCAGATGAAAACCAACAAAAATTGACAAGGACCACGAAAAGCTCTTGTATTTTAAGATAAAATCTTACGCTATGAAAGAAAAAACTCCCAGCTCGCTGAAATCTGTTCATTTGCTGAAAACCAACAAAACCACGAAAAGTTCTTGTATTTGAAGATAAAATCTTTTTGCTTTGAAGAAGAAAGATCTAGCTGACTGAAATAAGTTCATCAGATGAAAACCAACCAAAATTGACAAGAACCACGAAAAGTTCTTGTATTTTAAGATAAAATCTGTCGCTATTAAGGAAAAAACTTCCAGCTCGCTGAAATATGTTCATTTGCTGAAAACCATCAAAACCACGAAAAGTTCTTGTATTTGAAGATAAAATCTTTTTGCTTTGAAGAAGAAAGATCTTGCTGACTGAAATAAGTTCATTAAATGAAAACCAAAAAAATTGACAAGAACCACGAAAACTTCTGTTATTTTCAGATAAAATCTTACGCTATTAAAGAAAAAACTTCTTGCTCGCTGAAATCTGTTCATTTGCTGAAAACCATCAAAACCACGAAAAGTTCTTGTATTTGAAGATAAAATCTTTTTGCTTTGAAGAAGAAAGATCCAGCCGACTGAAATAAGTTCATCAGATGAAAACCAACAAAAATTGACAAGAACCACGAAAAGTTCTTGTATTTTAAGATAAAATCTTACTCTATTAAGGAAAAAACTTCCAGCTCGCTGAAATATGTTCATTTGCTGAAAACCATCAAAACCACAAAAAGTTCTTGTATTTGTAGATAAAATCTTTTTGCTTTGAAGAAGAAAGATCTTGCTGACTGAAATAAGTTCATCAGATGAAAACAAAAAAAATTGACAAGAACCACGAAAAGTTCTTGTATTTTAAGATAAAATCTTACTCTATTAAGGAAAAAACTTCCAGCTCGCTGAAATCTTTTCATTTGCTGAAAACCAACAAAACCACGAAAAGTTCTTGTATTTGAAGATAAAATCTTTTTGCTTTGAAGAAGAAAGATCGAGCTGACTGAAATAAGTTCATTAGATGAAAACCAAAAAAAATTGACAAGAACCACGAAAACTTCATGTATTTTAAGATAAAATCTTACGCTATTAAAGAAAAAACTTCTTGCTCGCTGAAATCTGTTCATTTGCTGAAAACCATCAAAACCACGAAAAGTTCTTGTATTTGAAGATAAAATCTTTTTGCTTTGAAGAAGAAAGATCCAGCTGACTGAAATAAGTTCATTAGATGAAAACCAACAAAAATTGACAAGAACCACGAAAAGTTCTTGTATTTTAAGATAAAATCTTACGCTGTTAAAGAAAAAACTCCCAGCTCGTTGAAATCTGTTCATTTGCTGAAAACCATCAAAACCACGAAAAGTTCTTGTATTTGAAGATAAAATCTTTTTGCTTTGAAGAAGAAAGATCTAGCTGACTGAAATAAGTTCATTAGATGAAAACCAACAAAAATTGAAAAGAACCACGAAAAGTTCTTGTATTTTCAGATAAAATCTTACGCTATTAAAGAAAAAACTTCTTGCTCGCTGAAATCTGTTCGTTTGCTGAAAACCAACAAAACCACGAAAAGTTCTTGTATTTGAAGATAAAAGCTTTTTGCTTTGAAGAACAAAGATCCAGCTGACTGAAATAAGTTCATTCGATGAAAACCAACAAAAATTGACAAGAACCACGAAACGTTCTTGTATTTCAAGATAAAATCTTACTCTATTGAGGAAAAAACTTCCAGCTCGCTGAAATACTTTCATTTGCTGAAAACCATCAAAACCACGAAAAGTTCTTGTATTTGAAGATAAAATCTTTTTGCTTTGAAGAAGAAAGATCTAGCTGACTGAAATAAGTTCATGAGATGAAAACCAACAAAAATTGACAAGAACCACGAAAAGTTCTTGTATTTTCAGATAAAATCTTACGCTATTAAAGAAAAAACTCCCAGCTCGCTGAAATCGGTTCATTTGCTGAAAACCAACAAAACCACGAAAAGTTCTTGTATTTGAAGATAAAATCTTTTTGCTTTGAAGAAGAAAGATCTAGCTGACTGAAATAAGTTCATTAGATGAAAACCAACCAAAATTGACAAGAACCACGAAAAGTTCTTGTATTTTAAGATAAAATCTTACGCTATTAAGGAAAAAAATTCCAGCTCGCTGAAATATGTTCATTTGCTGAAAACCATCAAAACCACGAAAAGTTCTTGTATTTGAAGATAAAATCTTTTTGCTTTGAAGAAGAAAGATCGAGCTGACAGAAATAAGTTCATTAGATGAAAACTAAAAAAAATTGACAAGAACCACGAAAACTTCTTGTATTTTAAGATAAAATCTTACGCTATTAAAGAAAAAACTTCTTGCTCGCTGAAATCTGTTCATTTGCTGAAAACCATCAAAACCACGAAAAGTTCTTGTATTTGAAGATAAAATCTTTTTGCTTTGAAGAAGAAAGATCCAGCTGACTGAAATAAGTTCATTAGATGAAAACCAACAAAAATTGACAAGAACCACGAAAAGTTCTTGTATTTCAAGATAAAATCTTACGCTGTTAAAGAAAAAACTCCCAGCTCGCTGAAATATGTTCATTTGCTGAAAACCATCAAAACCACGAAAAGTTCTTGTATTTGAAGATAAAATCTTTTTGCTTTGAAGAAGAAAGATCTTGCTGACTGAAATAAGTTCATCAGATGAAAACCAACAAAAATTGACAAGAACCACGAAAAGTTCTTGTATTTGAAGTAAAATCTTACGCTATTAAAGAAAAAACTCCAAGCTCGCTGAAATCTGTTCATTTGCTGAAAACCAACAAAACCACGAAAAGTTCTTGTATTTGAAGATAAAATCTTTTTGCTTTGAAGAAGAAAGATCTAGCTGACTGAAATAAGTTCATCAGATGAAAACCAACCAAAATTGACAAGAACCACGAAAAGTTCTTGTATTTTAAGATAAAATCTTACTCTATTAAGGAAAAAACTTCCAGCTCGCTGAAATATGTTCATTTGCTGAAAACCATCAAAACCATGAAAAGTTCTTGTATTTGAAGATAAAATCTTTTTGCTTTGAAGAAGAAAGATCTTGCTGACTGAAATAAGTTCATCAGATGAAAACCAACATAAATTGACAAGAACCACGAAAAGCTCTTGTATTTTAAGATAAAATCTTACGCTATGAAAGAAAAAACTCCCAGCTCGCTGAAATCTGTTCATTTGCTGAAAACCAACAAAACGACGAAAAGTTCTTGTATTTGAAGATAAAATCTTTTTGCTTTGAAGAAGAAAGATCTAGCTGACTGAAATAAGTTCATCAGATGAAAACCAACCAAAATTGACAAGAACCACGAAAAGTTCTTGTATTTTAAGATAAAATCTGTCGCTATTAAGGAAAAAACTTCCAGCTCGCTGAAATATGTTCATTTGCTGAAAACCATCAAAACCACGAAAAGTTCTTGTATTTGAAGATAAAATCTTTTTGCTTTGAAGAAGAAAGATCTTGCTGACTGAAATAAGTTCATTAAATGAAAACCAAAAAAATTGACAAGAACCACGAAAACTTCTGTTATTTTCAGATAAAATCTTACGCTATTAAAGAAAAAACTTCTTGCTCGCTGAAATCTGTTCATTTGCTGAAAACCATCAAAACCACGAAAAGTTCTTGTATTTGAAGATAAAATCTTTTTGCTTTGAAGAAGAAAGATCCAGCCGACTGAAATAAGTTCATCAGATGAAAACCAACAAAAATTGACAAGAACCACGAAAAGTTCTTGTATTTTAAGATAAAATCTTACTCTATTAAGGAAAAAACTTCCAGCTCGCTGAAATATGTTCATTTGCTGAAAACCATCAAAACCACAAAAGGTTCTTGTATTTGTAGATAAAATCTTTTTGCTTTGAAGAAGAAAGATCTTGCTGACTGAAATAAGTTCATCAGATGAAAACAAAAAAAATTGACAAGAACCACGAAAAGTTCTTGTATTTTAAGATAAAATCTTACTCTATTAAGGAAAAAACTTCCAGCTCGCTGAAATCTTTTCATTTGCTGAAAACCAACAAAACCACGAAAAGTTCTTGTATTTGAAGATAAAATCTTTTTGCTTTGAAGAAGAAAGATCGAGCTGACTGAAATAAGTTCATTAGATGAAAACCAAAAAAAATTGACAAGAACCACGAAAACTTCATGTATTTTAAGATAAAATCTTACGCTATTAAAGAAAAAACTTCTTGCTCGCTGAAATCTGTTCATTTGCTGAAAACCATCAAAACCACGAAAAGTTCTTGTATTTGAAGATAAAATCTTTTTGCTTTGAAGAAGAAAGATCCAGCTGACTGAAATAAGTTCATTAGATGAAAACCAACAAAAATTGACAAGAACCACGAAAAGTTCTTGTATTTTAAGATAAAATCTTACGCTGTTAAAGAAAAAACTCCCAGCTCGTTGAAATCTGTTCATTTGCTGAAAACCATCAAAACCACGAAAAGTTCTTGTATTTGAAGATAAAATCTTTTTGCTTTGAAGAAGAAAGATCTAGCTGACTGAAATAAGTTCATTAGATGAAAACCAACAAAAATTGAAAAGAACCACGAAAAGTTCTTGTATTTTCAGATAAAATCTTACGCTATTAAAGAAAAAACTTCTTGCTCGCTGAAATCTGTTCGTTTGCTGAAAACCAACAAAACCACGAAAAGTTCTTGTATTTGAAGATAAAAGCTTTTTGCTTTGAAGAACAAAGATCCAGCTGACTGAAATAAGTTCATTCGATGAAAACCAACAAAAATTGACAAGAACCACGAAACGTTCTTGTATTTCAAGATAAAATCTTACTCTATTGAGGAAAAAACTTCCAGCTCGCTGAAATACGTTCATTTGCTGAAAACCATCAAAACCACGAAAAGTTCTTGTATTTGAAGATAAAATCTTTTTGCTTTGAAGAAGAAAGATCTAGCTGACTGAAATAAGTTCATGAGATGAAAACCAACAAAAATTGACAAGAACCACGAAAAGTTCTTGTATTTTCAGATAAAATCTTACGCTATTAAAGAAAAAACTCCCAGCTCGCTGAAATCGGTTCATTTGCTGAAAACCAACAAAACCACGAAAAGTTCTTGTATTTGAAGATAAAATCTTTTTGCTTTGAAGAAGAAAGATCTAGCTGACTGAAATAAGTTCATTAGATGAAAACCAACCAAAATTGACAAGAACCACGAAAAGTTCTTGTATTTTAAGATAAAATCTTACGCTATTAAGGAAAAAAATTCCAGCTCGCTGAAATATGTTCATTTGCTGAAAACCATCAAAACCACGAAAAGTTCTTGTATTTGAAGATAAAATCTTTTTGCTTTGAAGAAGAAAGATCGAGCTGACAGAAATAAGTTCATTAGATGAAAACTAAAAAAAATTGACAAGAACCACGAAAACTTCTTGTATTTTAAGATAAAATCTTACGCTATTAAAGAAAAAACTTCTTGCTCGCTGAAATCTGTTCATTTGCTGAAAACCATCAAAACCACGAAAAGTTCTTGTATTTGAAGATAAAATCTTTTTGCTTTGAAGAAGAAAGATCCAGCTGACTGAAATAAGTTCATTAGATGAAAACCAACAAAAATTGACAAGAACCACGAAAAGTTCTTGTATTTCAAGATAAAATCTTACGCTGTTAAAGAAAAAACTCCCAGCTCGCTGAAATATGTTCATTTGCTGAAAACCATCAAAACCACGAAAAGTTCTTGTATTTGAAGATAAAATCTTTTTGCTTTGAAGAAGAAAGATCTTGCTGACTGAAATAAGTTCATCAGATGAAAACCAACAAAAATTGACAAGAACCACGAAAAGTTCTTGTATTTGAAGTAAAATCTTACGCTATTAAAGAAAAAACTCCAAGCTCGCTGAAATCTGTTCATTTGCTGAAAACCAACAAAACCACGAAAAGTTCTTGTATTTGAAGATAAAATCTTTTTGCTTTGAAGAAGAAAGATCTAGCTGACTGAAATAAGTTCATTAGATGAAAACCAACCAAAATTGACAAGAACCACGAAAAGTTCTTGTATTTTAAGATAAAATCTTACGCTATTAAGGAAAAAACTTCCAGCTCGCTGAAATATGTTCATTTGCTGAAAACCATCAAAACCACGAAAAGTTCTTGTATTTGAAGATAAAATCTTTTTGCTTTGAAGAAGAAAGATCCAGCTGACTGAAATAAGTTCATTCGATGAAAACCAACAACAATTGACAAGAACCACGAAACGTTCTTGTATTTTAAGATAAAATCTTACTCTATTAAGGAAAAAACTTCCAGCTCGCTGAAATACGTTCATTTGCTGAAAACCATCAAAACCACGAAAAGTTCTTGTATTTGAAGATAAAATCTTTTTGCTTTGAAGAAGAAAGATCTAGCTGACTGAAATAAGTTCATTAGATGAAAACCAACAAAAATTGACAAGAACCACGAAAAGTTCTTGTATTTTAAGATAAAATCTTACTCTGTTGAGGAAAAAACTTCCAGCTCGCTGTAATCTGTTCATTTGCTGAAAACCAACAAAACCACGAAAAGTTCTTGTATTTGAAGATAAAATCTTTTTGCTTTGAAGAAGAAAGATCCAGCTGACTGAAATAAGTTCATGAGATGAAAACCAACCAAAATTGACAAGAACCACGAAAAGTTCTTGTATTTTAAGATAAAATCTTACGCTATTAAGGAAAAAAATTCCAGCTCGCTGAAATATGTTCATTTGCTGAAAACCATCAAAACCACGAAAAGTTCTTGTATTTGAAGATAAAATCTTTTTGCTTTGAAGAAGAAAGATCGAGCTGACTGAAATAAGTTCATTAGATGAAAACTAAAAAAAATTGACAAGAACCACGAAAACTTCTTGTATTTTAAGATAAAATCTTACGCTATTAAAGAAAAAACTTCTTGCTCGCTGAAATCTGTTCATTTGCTGAAAACCATCAAAACCACGAAAAGTTCTTGTATTTGAAGATAAAATCTTTTTGCTTTGAAGAAGAAAGATCCAGCTGACTGAAATAAGTTCATAAGATGAAAACCAACAAAAATTGACAAGAACCACGAAAAGTTCTTGTATTTTAAGATAAAATCTTACGCTGTTAAAGAAAAAACTCCCAGCTCGCTGAAATCTGTTCATTTGCTGAAAACCATCAAAACCACAAAAAGTTCTTGTATTTGAAGATAAAATCTTTTTGCTTTGAAGAAGAAAGATCTAGCTGACTGAAATAAGTTCATTAGATGAAAACCAACCAAAATTGACAAGAACCACGAAAAGTTCTTGTATTTTAAGATAAAATCTTACGCTATTAAAGAAAAAACTTCTTGCTCGCTGAAATCTGTTCATTTGCTGAAAACCATCAAAACCACGAAAAGTTCTTGTATTTGAAGATAAAATCTTTTTGCTTTGAAGAAGAAAGATCCAGCTGACTGAAATAAGTTCATTCGATGAAAACCAACCAAAATTGACAAGAACCACGAAAAGTTCTTGTATTTTAAGATAAAATCTTACGCTATTAAGGAAAAAACTTCCAGCTCGCTGAAATATATTCATTTGCTGAAAACCATCAAAACCACGAAAAGTTCTTGTATTTGAAGATAAAATCTTTTTGCTTTGAAGAAGAAAGATCCAGCTGACTGAAATAAGTTCATTAGATGAAAACCAACAAAAATTGACAAGAACCACGAAAAGTTCTTGTATTTTAAGATAAAATCTTACGCTATTAAAGAAAAAACTTCTTGCTCGCTGAAATCTGTTCATTTGCTGAAAACCAACAAAACCACGAAAAGTTCTTGTATTTGAAGATAAAATCTTTTTGCTTTGAAGAAGAAAGATCCAGCTGACTGAAATAAGTTCATCAGATGAAAACCAACAAAAATTGACAAGAACCACGAAAAGTTCTTGTATTTTAAGATAAAATCTTACTCTATTAAGGAAAAAAACTTCCGGCTCGCTGAAATATGTTCATTTGCTGAAAACCATCAAAACCACGAAAAGTTCTTGTATTTGAAGATAAAATCTTTTTGCTTTGAAGAAGAAAGATCTAGCTGACTGAAATAAGTTCATTCGATGAAAACCAACAAAAATTGACAAGAACCACGAAAAGTTCTTGTATTTTAAGATAAAATCTTACGCTATTAAGGAAAAAACTTCCAGCTCGCTGAAGTATGTTCATTTGCTGAAAACCATCAAAACCACGAAAAGTTCTTGTATTTGAAGATAAAATCTTTTTGCTTTGAAGAAGAATGATCGAGCTGACAGAAATACGTTCATTAGATGAAAACCAAAAAAAATTGACAAGAACCACGAAAACTTCTGGTATTTCAAGATAAAATCTTACGCTATTAAAGAAAAAACTTCTTGCTCGCTGAAATCTGTTCATTTGCTGAAAACCATCAAAACCACGAAAAGTTCTTGTATTTGAAGATAAAATCTTTTTGCTTTGAAGAAGAAAGATCCAGCTGACTGAAATAAGTTTATTAGATGAAAACCAACAAAAATTGACAAGAACCACGAAAAGTTCTTGTATTTTAAGATAAAATCTTACGCTATTAAAGAAAAAACTCCCAGCTCGCTGAAATCTGTTCATTTGCTGAAAACCAACAAAACCACGAAAAGTTCTTGTATTTGAAGATAAAATCTTTTTGCTTTGAAGAAGAAAGATCTAGCTGACTGAAATAAGTTCATTAGATGAAAACCAACCAAAATTGACAAGAACCACGAAAAGTTCTTGTATTTTAAGATAAAATCTTACGCTATTAAGGAAAAAACTTCCAGCTCGCTGAAATATATTCATTTGCTGAAAACCATCAAAACCACGAAAAGTTCTTGTATTTGAAGATAAAATCTTTTTGCTTTGAAGAAGAAAGATCCAGCTGACTGAAATAAGTTCATTAGATGAAAACCAACAAAAATTGACAAGAACCACGAAAAGTTCTTGTATTTTAAGATAAAATCTTACGCTATTGAAGAAAAAACTTCTTGCTCGCTGAAATCTGTTCATTTGCTGAAAACCAACAAAACCACGAAAAGTTCTTGTATTTGAAGATAAAATCTTTTTGCTTTGAAGAAGAAAGATCCAGCTGACTGAAATAAGTTCATCAGATGAAAACCAACAAAAATTGACAAGAACCACGAAAAGTTCTTGTATTTTAAGATAAAATCTTACTCTATTAAGGAAAAAAACTTCCGGCTCGCTGAAATATGTTCATTTGCTGAAAACCATCAAAACCACGAAAAGTTCTTGTATTTGAAGATAAAATCTTTTTGCTTTGAAGAAGAAAGATCTAGCTGACTGAAATAAGTTCATTCGATGAAAACCAACAAAAATTGACAAGAACCACGAAAAGTTCTTGTATTTTAAGATAAAATCTTACGCTATTAAGGAAAAAACTTCCAGCTCGCTGAAGTATGTTCATTTGCTGAAAACCATCAAAACCACGAAAAGTTCTTGTATTTGAAGATAAAATCTTTTTGCTTTGAAGAAGAATGATCGAGCTGACTGAAATAAGTTCATTAAATGAAAACCAAAAAAAATTGACAAGAACCACGAAAACTTCTGGTATTTTAAGATAAAATCTTACGCTATTAAAGAAAAAACTTCTTGCTCGCTGAAATCTGTTCATTTGCTGAAAACCATCAAAACCACGAAAAGTTCTTGTATTTGAAGATAAAATCTTTTTGCTTTGAAGAAGAAAGATCCAGCTGACTGAAATAAGTTCATTAGATGAAAACCAACAAAAATTGACAAGAACCACGAAAAGTTCTTGTATTTTAAGATAAAATCTTACGCTATTAAAGAAAAAACTTCTTGCTCGCTGAAATCTGTTCATTTGCTGAAAACCAACAAATCCACGAAAAGTTCTTGTATATGAAGATAAAATCTTTTTGCTTTGAAGAAGAAAGATCCAGCTGACTGAAATAAGTTAATCAGATGAAAACCAACCAAAATTGACAAGAACCACGAAAAGTTCTTGTATTTTAAGATAAAATCTTACGCTATTAAGGAAAAAACTTCCAGCTCGCTGAAATATGTTCATTTGCTGAAAACCATCAAAACCACGAAAAGTTCTTGTATTTGAAGATAAAATCTTTTTGCTTTGAAGAAGAATGATCGAGCTGACAGAAATAAGTTCATTAGATGAAAACCAACAAAAATTGACAAGAACCACGAAAACTTCTGGTATTTCAAGATAAAATCTTACGCTATTAAAGAAAAAACTTCTTGCTCGCTGAAATCTGTTCATTTGCTGAAAACCATCAAAACCACGAAAAGTTCTTGTATTTGAAGATAAAATCTTTTTGCTTTGAAGAAGAAAGATCCAGCTGACTGAAATAAGTTTATTAGATGAAAACCAACAAAAATTGACAAGAACCACGAAAAGTTCTTGTATTTTAAGATAAAATCTTACGCTATTAAAGAAAAAACTCCCAGCTCGCTGAAATATATTCATTTGCTGAAAACCATCAAAACCACGAAAAGTTCTTGTATTTGAAGATAAAATCTTTTTGCTTTGAAGAAGAAAGATCCAGCTGACTGAAATAAGTTCATTAGATGAAAACCAACAAAAATTGACAAGAACCACGAAAAGTTCTTGTATTTTAAGATAAAATCTTACGCTATTGAAGAAAAAACTTCTTGCTCGCTGAAATCTGTTCATTTGCTGAAAACCAACAAAACCACGAAAAGTTCTTGTATTTGAAGATAAAATCTTTTTGCTTTGAAGAAGAAAGATCCAGCTGACTGAAATAAGTTCATCAGATGAAAACCAACAAAAATTGACAAGAACCACGAAAAGTTCTTGTATTTTAAGATAAAATCTTACTCTATTAAGGAAAAAAACTTCCGGCTCGCTGAAATATGTTCATTTGCTGAAAACCATCAAAACCACGAAAAGTTCTTGTATTTGAAGATAAAATCTTTTTGCTTTGAAGAAGAAAGATCTAGCTGACTGAAATAAGTTCATTCGATGAAAACCAACAAAAATTGACAAGAACCACGAAAAGTTCTTGTATTTTAAGATAAAATCTTACGCTATTAAGGAAAAAACTTCCAGCTCGCTGAAGTATGTTCATTTGCTGAAAACCATCAAAACCACGAAAAGTTCTTGTATTTGAAGATAAAATCTTTTTGCTTTGAAGAAGAATGATCGAGCTGACTGAAATAAGTTCATTAGATGAAAACCAAAAAAAATTGACAAGAACCACGAAAACTTCTGGTATTTTAAGATAAAATCTTACGCTATTAAAGAAAAAACTTCTTGCTCGCTGAAATCTGTTCATTTGCTGAAAACCATCAAAACCACGAAAAGTTCTTGTATTTGAAGATAAAATCTTTTTGCTTTGAAGAAGAAAGATCCAGCTGACTGAAATAAGTTCATTAGATGAAAACCAACAAAAATTGACAAGAACCACGAAAAGTTCTTGTATTTTAAGATAAAATCTTACGCTATTAAAGAAAAAACTTCTTGCTCGCTGAAATCTGTTCATTTGCTGAAAACCAACAAATCCACGAAAAGTTCTTGTATATGAAGATAAAATCTTTTTGCTTTGAAGAAGAAAGATCCAGCTGACTGAAATAAGTTAATCAGATGAAAACCAACCAAAATTGACAAGAACCACGAAAAGTTCTTGTATTTTAAGATAAAATCTTACGCTATTAAGGAAAAAACTTCCAGCTCGCTGAAATATGTTCATTTGCTGAAAACCATCAAAACCACGAAAAGTTCTTGTATTTGAAGATAAAATCTTTTTGCTTTGAAGAAGAAAGATCCAGCTGACTGAAATAAGTTCATTCGATGAAAACCAACAAAAATTGACAAGAACCACGAAAAGCTCTTGTATTTGAAGGTAAAATCTTCCGCAATTAAAGAAAAAACTCCCAGCTCGCTGAAATCTGTTCATTTGCTGAAAACCAACAAAACCACATAAAGTTCTTGTATTTGAAGATAAAATCTTTTTGCTTTGAAGAAGAAAGATCCAGCTGACTGAAATAAGTTCATTAGATGAAAACCAACAAAAATTGACAAGAACCACGAAAAGTTCTTGTATTTTAAGATAAAATCTTACGCTATTAAAGAAAAAACTTCTTGCTCGCTGAAATCTGTTCATTTGCTGAAAACCAACAAAACCACGAAAAGTTCTTGTATTTGAAGATAAAATCTTTTTGCTTTGAAGAAGAAAGATCCAGCTGACTGAAATAAGTTCATTGGATGAAAACCAACAAAAATTGACAAGAACCACGAAAAGTTCTTGTATTTTAAAATAAAATCTTACTCTATTAAGGAAAAAACTTCCAGCTCGCTGAAATATGTTCATTTGCTGAAAACCATCAAAACCACGAAAAGTTCTTGTATTTGAAGATAAAATCTTTTTGCTTTGAAGAAGAAAGATCTTGCTGACTGAAATAAGTTCATCAGATGAAAACCAACAAAAATTGACAAGAACCACGAAAAGTTCTTGTATTTTAAGATAAAATCTTACGCTATTAAAGAAAAAACTCCCAGCTCGCTGAAATCTGTTCATTTGCTGAAAACCAACAAAACCACGAAAAGTTCTTGTATTTGAAGATAAAATCTTTTTGCTTTGAAGAAGAAAGATCTTGCTGACTGAAATAAGTTCATCAGATGAAAACCAAGAAAAATTGACAAGAACCACGAAAAGTTCTTGTATTTTAAGATAAAATCTTACGCTATTAAAGAAAAAACTCCCAGCTCGCTGAAATCTGTTCATTTGCTGAAAACCAACAAAACCACGAAAAGTTCTTGTATTTGAAGATAAAATCTTTTTGCTTTGAAGAAGAAAGATCTAGCTGACTGAAATAAGTTCATCAGATGGAAACCAACCAAAATTGACAAGAACCACGAAAAGTTCTTGTATTTTAAGATAAAATCTTACGCTATTAAGGAAAAAACTTCCAGCTCGCTGAAATATGTTCATTTGCTGAAAACCATCAAAACCACGAAAAGTTCTTGTATTTGAAGATAAAATCTTTTTGCTTTGAAGAAGAAAGATCGAGCTGACTGAAATAAGTTCATTAGATGAAAACCAACAAAAATTGACAAGAACCACGAAAACTTCTTGTGTTTTAAGATAAAATCTTACGCTATTAAAGAAAAAACTTCTTGCTCGCTGAAATCTGTTCATTTGCTGAAAACCATCAAAACCACGAAAAGTTCTTGTATTTGAAGATAAAATCTTTTTGCTTTGAAGAAGAAAGATCCAGCTGACTGAAATAAGTTCATTAGATGAAAACCAACAAAAATTGACAAGAACCACGAAAAGTTCTTGTATTTGAAGATAAAATCTTTTTGCTTTGAAGAAGAAAGATCGAGCTGACTGAAATAAGTTCATTAGATGAAAACCAAAAAAAATTGACAAGAACCACGAAAACTTCTTGTATTTTAAGATAAAATCTTACGCTATTAAAGAAAAAACTTCTTGCTCGCTGAAATCTGTTCATTTGCTGAAAACCATCAAAACCACGAAAAGTTCTTGTATTTGAAGATAAAATCTTTTTGCTTTGAAGAAGAAAGATCCAGCTGACTGAAATAAGTTCATCAGATGAAAACCAACAAAAATTGACAAGAACCACGAAAAGTTCTTGTATTTTAAGATAAAATCTTACGCTATTAAAGAAAAAACTTCTTGCTCGCTGAAATCTGTTCATTTGCTGAAAACCAACAAATCCACGAAAAGTTCTTGTATATGAAGATAAAATCTTTTTGCTTTGAAGAAGAAAGATCCAGCTGACTGAAATAAGTTCATCAGATGAAAACCAACCAAAATTGACAAGAACCACGAAAAGTTCTTGTATTTTAAGATAAAATCTTACGCTATTAAGGAAAAAACTTCCAGCTCGCTGAAATATGTTCATTTGCTGAAAACCATCAAAACCACGAAAAGTTCTTGTATTTGAAGATAAAATCTTTTTGCTTTGAAGAAGAAAGATCGAGCTGACTGAAATAAGTTCATTAGATGAAAACCAAAAAAAATTGACAAGAACCACGAAAACTTCTTGTATTTTAAGATAAAATCTTACGCTATTAAAGAAAAAACTTCCAGCTCGCTGAAATACGTTCATTTGCTGAAAACCATCAAAACCACGAAAAGTTCTTGTATTTGAAGATAAAATCTTTTTGCTTTGAAGAAGAAAGATCTAGCTGACTGAAATAAGTTCATTAGATGAAAACCAACAAAAATTGACAAGAACCACGAAAAGTTCTTGTATTTTTAGATAAAATCTTCCGCAATTAAAGAAAAAACTCCCAGCTCGCTGAAATCTGTTCATTTGCTGAAAACCAACAAAACCACATAAAGTTCTTGTATTTGAAGATAAAATCTTTTTGCTTTGAAGAAGAAAGATCCAGCTGACTGAAATAAGTTCATTAGATGAAAACCAACAAAAATTGACAAGAACCACGAAAAGTTCTTGTATTTTAAGATAAAATCTTACGCTATTAAAGAAAAAACTTCTTGCTCGCTGAAATCTGTTCATTTGCTGAAAACCAACAAAACCACGAAAAGTTCTTGTATTTGAAGATAAAATCTTTTTGCTTTGAAGAAGAAAGATCCAGCTGACTGAAATAAGTTCATTGGATGAAAACCAACAAAAATTGACAAGAACCACGAAAAGTTCTTGTATTTTAAGATAAAATCTTACTCTATTAAGGAAAAAACTTCCAGCTCGCTGAAATATGTTCATTTGCTGAAAACCATCAAAACCACGAAAAGTTCTTGTATTTGAAGATAAAATCTTTTTGCTTTGAAGAAGAAAGATCTTGCTGACTGAAATAAGTTCATCAGATGAAAACCAACAAAAATTGACAAGAACCACGAAAAGTTCTTGTATTTTAAGATAAAATCTTACGCTATTAAAGAAAAAACTCCCAGCTCGCTGAAATCTGTTCATTTGCTGAAAACCAACAAAACCACGAAAAGTTCTTGTATTTGAAGATAAAATCTTTTTGCTTTGAAGAAGAAAGATCTTGCTGACTGAAATAAGTTCATCAGATGAAAACCAACAAAAATTGACAAGAACCACGAAAAGTTCTTGTATTTTAAGATAAAATCTTACGCTATTAAAGAAAAAACTCCCAGCTCGCTGAAATCTGTTCATTTGCTGAAAACCAACAAAACCACGAAAAGTTCTTGTATTTGAAGATAAAATCTTTTTGCTTTGAAGAAGAAAGATCTAGCTGACTGAAATAAGTTCATCAGATGAAAACCAACCAAAATTGACAAGAGCCACGAAAAGTTCTTGTATTTTAAGATAAAATCTTACGCTATTAAGGAAAAAACCTCCAGCTCGCTGAAATATGTTCATTTGCTGAAAACCATCAAAACCACGAAAAGTTCTTGTATTTGAAGATAAAATCTTTTTGCTTTGAAGAAGAAAGATCCAGCTGACTGAAATAAGTTCATTAGATGAAAACCAACAAAAATTGACAAGAACCACGAAAACTTCTTGTGTTTTAAGATAAAATCTTACGCTATTAAAGAAAAAACTTCTTGCTCGCTGAAATCTGTTCATTTGCTGAAAACCATCAAAACCACGAAAAGTTCTTGTATTTGAAGATAAAATCTTTATGCTTTGAAGAAGAAAGATCCAGCTGACTGAAATAAGTTCATTAGATGAAAACCAACAAAAATTGACAAGAACCACGAAAAGTTCTTGTATTTGGAGATAAAATCTTTTTGCTTTGAAGAAGAAAGATCGAGCTGACTGAAATAAGTTCATTAGATGAAAACCAAAAAAAAATTGACAAGAACCACGAAAACTTCTTGTATTTTAAGATAAAATCTTACGCTATTAAAGAAAAAACTTCTTGCTCGCTGAAATCTGTTCATTTGCTGAAAACCATCAAAACCACGAAAAGTTCTTGTATTTGAAGATAAAATCTTTTTGCTTTGAAGAAGAAAGATCCAGCTGACTGAAATAAGTTCATTCGATGAAAACCAACAAAAATTGACAAGAACCACGAAACGTTCTTGTATTTTAAGATAAAATCTTACTCTATTAAGGAAAAAACTTCCAGCTCGCTGAAATACGTTCATTTGCTGAAAACCATCAAAACCACGAAAAGTTCTTGTATTTGAAGATAAAATCTTTTTGCTTTGAAGAAGAAAGATCTAGCTGACTGAAATAAGTTCATTAGATGAAAACCAACAAAAATTGACAAGAACCACGAAAAGTTCTTGTATTTTAAGATAAAATCTTACTCTATTGAGGAAAAAACTTCCAGCTCGCTGAAATATGTTCATTTGCTGAAAACCAACAAAACCACGAAAAGTTCTTGTATTTGAAGATAAAATCTTTTTGCTTTGAAGAAGAAAGATCTAGCTGACTGAAATAAGTTCATTAGATGAAAACCAACAAAAATTGACAAGAACCACGAAAAGTTCTTGTATTTGAAGATAAAATCTTAGGCTATTAAGGAAAAAACTCCCAGCTCGCTGAAATCTGTTCATTTGCTGAAAACCAACAAAACCACGAAAAGTTCTTGTATTTGAAGATAAAATCTTTTTGCTTTGAAGAAGAAAGATCCAGCTGACTGAAATAAGTTCATGAGATGAAAACCAACCAAAATTGACAAGAACCACGAAAAGTTCTTGTATTTTAAGATAAAATCTTACGCTATTAAGGAAAAAAATTCCAGCTCGCTGAAATATGTTCATTTGCTGAAAACCATCAAAACCACGAAAAGTTCTTGTATTTGAAGATAAAATCTTTTTGCTTTGAAGAAGAAAGATCGAGCTGACTGAAATAAGTTCATTAGATGAAAACTAAAAAAAATTGACAAGAACCACGAAAACTTCTTGTATTTTAAGATAAAATCTTACGCTATGAAAGAAAAAACTTCTTGCTCGCTGAAATCTGTTCATTTGCTGAAAACCATCAAAACCACGAAAAGTTCTTGTATTTGAAGATAAAATCTTTTTGCTTTGAAGAAGAAAGATCGAGCTGACTGAAATAAGTTCATTAGATGAAAACCAAAAAAAATTGACAAGAACCACGAAAACTTCTTGTATTTTAAGATAAAATCTTACGCTATTAAAGAAAAAACTTCTTGCTCGCTGAAATCTGTTCATTTGCTGAAAACCATCAAAACCACGAAAAGTTCTTGTATTTGAAGATAAAATCTTTTTGCTTTGAAGAAGAAAGATCCAGCTGACTGAAATAAGTTCATCAGATGAAAACCAACAAAAATTGACAAGAACCACGAAAAGTTCTTGTATTTTAAGATAAAATCTTACGCTATTAAAGAAAAAACTTCTTGCTCGCTGAAATCTGTTCATTTGCTGAAAACCAACAAATCCACGAAAAGTTCTTGTATTTGAAGATAAAATCTTTTTGCTTTGAAGAAGAAAGATCGAGCTGACTGAAATAAGTTCATTAGATGAAAACCAAAAAAAATTGACAAGAACCACGAAAACTTCTTGTATTTTAAGATAAAATCTTACGCTATTAAAGAAAAAACTTCTTGCTCGCTGAAATCTGTTCATTTGCTGAAAACCATCAAAACCACGAAAAGTTCTTGTATTTGAAGATAAAATCTTTTTGCTTTGAAGAAGAAAGATCCAGCTGACTGAAATAAGTTCATTAGATGAAAACCAACAAAAATTGACAAGAACCACGAAAAGTTCTTGTATTTTAAGATAAAATCTTACTCTATTAAGGAAAAAACTTCCAGCTCGCTGAAATACGTTCATTTGCTGAAAACCATCAAAACCACGAAAAGTTCTTGTATTTGAAGATAAAATCTTTTTGCTTTGAAGAAGAAAGATCTAGCTGACTGAAATAAGTTCATTAGATGAAAACCAACAAAAATTGACAAGAACCACGAAAAGTTCTTGTCTTTTAAGATAAAATCTTACTCTATTGAGGAAAAAACTTCCAGCTCGCTGAAATATGTTCATTTGCTGAAAACCAACAAAACCACGAAAAGTTCTTGTATTTGAAGATAAAATCTTTTTGCTTTGAAGAAGAAAGATCTAGCTGACTGAAATAAGTTCATTAGATGAAAACCAACAAAAATTGACAAGAACCACGAAAAGTTCTTGTATTTGAAGATAAAATCTTAGGCTATTAAGGAAAAAACTCCCAGCTCGCTGAAATCTGTTCATTTGCTGAAAACCAACAAAACCACGAAAAGTTCTTGTATTTGAAGATAAAATCTTTTTGCTTTGAAGAAGAAAGATCCAGCTGACTGAAATAAGTTCATGAGATGAAAACCAACCAAAATTGACAAGAACCACGAAAAGTTCTTGTATTTTAAGATAAAATCTTACGCTATTAAGGAAAAAAATTCCAGCTCGCTGAAATATGTTCATTTGCTGAAAACCATCAAAACCACGAAAAGTTCTTGTATTTGAAGATAAAATCTTTTTGCTTTGAAGAAGAAAGATCGAGCTGACTGAAATAAGTTCATTAGATGAAAACTAAAAAAAATTGACAAGAACCACGAAAACTTCTTGTATTTTAAGATAAAATCTTACGCTATGAAAGAAAAAACTTCTTGCTCGCTGAAATCTGTTCATTTGCTGAAAACCATCAAAACCACGAAAAGTTCTTGTATTTGAAGATAAAATCTTTTTGCTTTGAAGAAGAAAGATCGAGCTGACTGAAATAAGTTCATTAGATGAAAACCAAAAAAAATTGACAAGAACCACGAAAACTTCTTGTATTTTAAGATAAAATCTTACGCTATTAAAGAAAAAACTTCTTGCTCGCTGAAATCTGTTCATTTGCTGAAAACCATCAAAACCACGAAAAGTTCTTGTATTTGAAGATAAAATCTTTTTGCTTTGAAGAAGAAAGATCCAGCTGACTGAAATAAGTTCATCAGATGAAAACCAACAAAAATTGACAAGAACCACGAAAAGTTCTTGTATTTTAAGATAAAATCTTACGCTATTAAAGAAAAAACTTCTTGCTCGCTGAAATCTGTTCATTTGCTGAAAACCAACAAATCCACGAAAAGTTCTTGTATATGAAGATAAAATCTTTTTGCTTTGAAGAAGAAAGATCCAGCTGACTGAAATAAGTTCATCAGATGAAAACCAACCAAAATTGACAAGAACCACGAAAAGTTCTTGTATTTTAAGATAAAATCTTACGCTATTAAGGAAAAAACTTCCAGCTCGCTGAAATATGTTCATTTGCTGAAAACCATCAAAACCACGAAAAGTTCTTGTATTTGAAGATAAAATCTTTTTGCTTTGAAGAAGAAAGATCGAGCTGACTGAAATAAGTTCATCAGATGAAAACCAAAAAAAATTGACAAGAACCACGAAAACTTCTTGTATTTTAAGATAAAATCTTACGCTATTAAAGAAAAAACTTCTTGCCCGCTGAAATCTGTTCATTTGCTGAAAACCATCAAAACCACGAAAAGTTCTTGTATTTGAAGATAAAATCTTTTTGCTTTGAAGAAGAAAGATCCAGCTGACTGAAATAAGTTCATTCGATGAAAACCAACAAAAATTGACAAGAACCACGAAACGTTCTTGTATTTTAAGATAAAATCTTACTCTATTAAGGAAAAAACTTCCAGCTCGCTGAAATACGTTCATTTGCTGAAAACCATCAAAACCACGAAAAGTTCTTGTATTTGAAGATAAAATCTTTTTGCTTTGAAGAAGAAAGATCTAGCTGACTGAAATAAGTTCATTAGATGAAAACCAACAAAAATTGACAAGAACCACGAAAAGTTCTTGTATTTTTAGATGAAATCTTCCGCAATTAAAGAAAAAACTCCCAGCTCGCTGAAATCTGTTCATTTGCTGAAAACCAACAAAACCACGAAAAGTTCTTGTATTTGAAGATAAAATCTTTTTGCTTTGAAGAAGAAAGATCCAGCTGACTGAAATAAGTTCATTGGATGAAAACCAACAAAAATTGACAAGAACCACGAAAAGTTCTTGTATTTTAAGATAAAATCTTACTCTATTAAGGAAAAAACTTCCAGCTCGCTGAAATATGTTCATTTGCTGAAAACCATCAAAACCACGAAAAGTTCTTGTATTTGAAGATAAAATCTTTTTGCTTTGAAGAAGAAAGATCTTGCTGACTGAAATAAGTTCATCAGATGAAAACCAACAAAAATTGACAAGAACCACGAAAAGTTCTTGTATTTTAAGATAAAATCTTACGCTATTAAAGAAAAAACTCCCAGCTCGCTGAAATATGTTCATTTGCTGAAAACCATCAAAACCACGAAAAGTTCTTGTATTTGAAGATAAAATCTTTTTGCTTTGAAGAAGAAAGATCTAGCTGACTGAAATAAGTTCATCAGATGAAAACCAACCAAAATTGACAAGAGCCACGAAAAGTTCTTGTATTTTAAGATAAAATCTTACGCTATTAAGGAAAAAACTTCCAGCTCGCTGAAATATGTTCATTTGCTGAAAACCATCAAAACCACGAAAAGTTCTTGTATTTGAAGATAAAATCTTTTTGCTTTGAAGAAGAAAGATCCAGCTGACTGAAATAAGTTCATTAGATGAAAACCAACAAAAATTGACAAGAACCACGAAAACTTCTTGTGTTTTAAGATAAAATCTTACGCTATTAAAGAAAAAACTTCTTGCTCGCTGAAATCTGTTCATTTGCTGAAAACCATCAAAACCACGAAAAGTTCTTGTATTTGAAGATAAAATCTTTATGCTTTGAAGAAGAAAGATCCAGCTGACTGAAATAAGTTCATCAGATGAAAACCAACAAAAATTGACAAGAACCACGAAAAGTTCTTGTATTTGGAGATAAAATCTTTTTGCTTTGAAGAAGAAAGATCGAGCTGACTGAAATAAGTTCATTAGATGAAAACCAAAAAAAAATTGACAAGAACCACGAAAACTTCTTGTATTTTAAGATAAAATCTTACGCTATTAAAGAAAAAACTTCTTGCTCGCTGAAATCTGTTCATTTGCTGAAAACCATCAAAACCACGAAAAGTTCTTGTATTTGAAGATAAAATCTTTTTGCTTTGAAGAAGAAAGATCCAGCTGACTGAAATAAGTTCATTCGATGAAAACCAACAAAAATTGACAAGAACCACGAAACGTTCTTGTATTTTAAGATAAAATCTTACTCTATTAAGGAAAAAACTTCCAGCTCGCTGAAATACGTTCATTTGCTGAAAACCATCAAAACCACGAAAAGTTCTTGTATTTGAAGATAAAATCTTTTTGCTTTGAAGAAGAAAGATCTAGCTGACTGAAATAAGTTCATTAGATGAAAACCAACAAAAATTGACAAGAACCACGAAAAGTTCTTGTATTTTAAGATAAAATCTTACTCTATTGAGGAAAAAACTTCCAGCTCGCTGAAATATGTTCATTTGCTGAAAACCAACAAAACCACGAAAAGTTCTTGTATTTTAAGATAAAATCTTACTCTATTGAGGAAAAAACTTCCAGCTCGCTGAAATATGTTCATTTGCTGAAAACCAACAAAACCACGAAAAGTTCTTGTATTTGAAGATAAAATCTTTTTGCTTTGAAGAAGAAAGATCCAGCTGACTGAAATAAGTTCATGAGATGAAAACCAACCAAAATTGACAAGAACCACGAAAAGTTCTTGTATTTTAAGATAAAATCTTACGCTATTAAGGAAAAAAATTCCAGCTCGCTGAAATATGTTCATTTGCTGAAAACCATCAAAACCACGAAAAGTTCTTGTATTTGAAGATAAAATCTTTTTGCTTTGAAGAAGAAAGATCCAGCTGACTGAAATAAGTTCATTAGATGAAAACTAAAAAAAATTGACAAGAACCACGAAAACTTCTTGTATTTTAAGATAAAATCTTACGCTATGAAAGAAAAAACTTCTTGCTCGCTGAAATCTGTTCATTTGCTGAAAACCATCAAAACCACGAAAAGTTCTTATATTTGAAGATAAAATCTTTTTGCTTTGAAGAAGAAAGATCGAGCTGACTGAAATAAGTTCATTAGATGAAAACCAAAAAAAATTGACAAGAACCACGAAAACTTCTTGTATTTTAAGATAAAATCTTACGCTATTAAAGAAAAAACTTCTTGCTCGCTGAAATCTGTTCATTTGCTGAAAACCATCAAAACCACGAAAAGTTCTTGTATTTGAAGATAAAATCTTTTTGCTTTGAAGAAGAAAGATCCAGCTGACTGAAATAAGTTCATCAGATGAAAACCAACAAAAATTGACAAGAACCACGAAAAGTTCTTGTATTTTAAGATAAAATCTTACGCTATTAAAGAAAAAACTTCTTGCTCGCTGAAATCTGTTCATTTGCTGAAAACCAACAAATCCACGAAAAGTTCTTGTATATGAAGATAAAATCTTTTTGCTTTGAAGAAGAAAGATCCAGCTGACTGAAATAAGTTCATCAGATGAAAACCAACCAAAATTGACAAGAACCACGAAAAGTTCTTGTATTTTAAGATAAAATCTTACGCTATTGAGGAAAAAACTTCCAGCTCGCTGAAATATGTTCATTTGCTGAAAACCATCAAAACCACGAAAAGTTCTTGTATTTGAAGATAAAATCTTTTTGCTTTGAAGAAGAAAGATCGAGCTGACTGAAATAAGTTCATCAGATGAAAACCAAAAAAAATTGACAAGAACCACGAAAACTTCTTGTATTTTAAGATAAAATCTTACGCTATTAAAGAAAAAACTTCTTGCCCGCTGAAATCTGTTCATTTGCTGAAAACCATCAAAACCACGAAAAGTTCTTGTATTTGAAGATAAAATCTTTTTGCTTTGAAGAAGAAAGATCCAGCTGACTGAAATAAGTTCATTCGATGAAAACCAACAAAAATTGACAAGAACCACGAAACGTTCTTGTATTTTAAGATAAAATCTTACTCTATTAAGGAAAAAACTTCCAGCTCGCTGAAATACGTTCATTTGCTGAAAACCATCAAAACCACGAAAAGTTCTTGTATTTGAAGATAAAATCTTTTTGCTTTGAAGAAGAAAGATCTAGCTGACTGAAATAAGTTCATTAGATGAAAACCAACAAAAATTGACAAGAACCACGAAAAGTTCTTGTATTTTTAGATGAAATCTTCCGCAATTAAAGAAAAAACTCCCAGCTCGCTGAAATCTGTTCATTTGCTGAAAACCAACAAAACCACATAAAGTTCTTGTATTTGAAGATAAAATCTTTTTGCTTTGAAGAAGAAAGATCCAGCTGACTGAAATAAGTTCATTAGATGAAAACCAACAAAAATTGACAAGAACCACGAAAAGTTCTTGTATTTTAAGATAAAATCTTACGCTATTAAAGAAAAAACTTCTTGCTCGCTGAAATCTGTTCATTTGCTGAAAACCAACAAAACCACGAAAAGTTCTTGTATTTGAAGATAAAATCTTTTTGCTTTGAAGAAGAAAGATCCAGCTGACTGAAATAAGTTCATTGGATGAAAACCAACAAAAATTGACAAGAACCACGAAAAGTTCTTGTATTTTAAGATAAAATCTTACTCTATTAAGGAAAAAACTTCCAGCTCGCTGAAATATGTTCATTTGCTGAAAACCATCAAAACCACGAAAAGTTCTTGTATTTGAAGATAAAATCTTTTTGCTTTGAAGAAGAAAGATCTTGCTGACTGAAATAAGTTCATCAGATGAAAACCAACAAAAATTGACAAGAACCACGAAAAGTTCTTGTATTTTAAGATAAAATCTTACGCTATTAAAGAAAAAACTCCCAGCTCGCTGAAATCTGTTCATTTGCTGAAAACCAACAAAACCACGAAAAGTTCTTGTATTTGAAGATAAAATCTTTTTGCTTTGAAGAAGAAAGATCTTGCTGACTGAAATAAGTTCATCAGATGAAAACCAACAAAAATTGACAAGAACCACGAAAAGTTCTTGTATTTTAAGATAAAATCTTACGCTATTAAAGAAAAAACTCCCAGCTCGCTGAAATCTGTTCATTTGCTGAAAACCAACAAAACCACGAAAAGTTCTTGTATTTGAAGATAAAATCTTTTTGCTTTGAAGAAGAAAGATCTAGCTGACTGAAATAAGTTCATCAGATGAAAACCAACCAAAATTGACAAGAGCCACGAAAAGTTCTTGTATTTTAAGATAAAATCTTACGCTATTAAGGAAAAAACTTCCAGCTCGCTGAAATATGTTCATTTGCTGAAAACCATCAAAACCACGAAAAGTTCTTGTATTTGAAGATAAAATCTTTTTGCTTTGAAGAAGAAAGATCCAGCTGACTGAAATAAGTTCATTAGATGAAAACCAACAAAAATTGACAAGAACCACGAAAACTTCTTGTGTTTTAAGATAAAATCTTACGCTATTAAAGAAAAAACTTCTTGCTCGCTGAAATCTGTTCATTTGCTGAAAACCATCAAAACCACGAAAAGTTCTTGTATTTGAAGATAAAATCTTTATGCTTTGAAGAAGAAAGATCCAGCTGACTGAAATAAGTTCATTAGATGAAAACCAACAAAAATTGACAAGAACCACGAAAAGTTCTTGTATTTGGAGATAAAATCTTTTTGCTTTGAAGAAGAAAGATCGAGCTGACTGAAATAAGTTCATTAGATGAAAACCAAAAAAAAATTGACAAGAACCACGAAAAGTTCTTGTATTTTAAGATAAAATCTTACTCCATTGAGGAAAAAACTTCCAGCTCGCTGAAATATGTTCATTTGCTGAAAACCAACAAAACCACGAAAAGTTCTTGTATTTGAAGATAAAATCTTTTTGCTTTGAAGAAGAAAGATCTAGCTGACTGAAATAAGTTCATTAGATGAAAACCAACAAAAATTGACAAGAACCACGAAAAGTTCTTGTATTTGAAGATAAAATCTTAGGCTATTAAGGAAAAAACTCCCAGCTCGCTGAAATCTGTTCATTTGCTGAAAACCAACAAAACCACGAAAAGTTCTTGTATTTGAAGATAAAATCTTTTTGCTTTGAAGAAGAAAGATCCAGCTGACTGAAATAAGTTCATGAGATGAAAACCAACCAAAATTGACAAGAACCACGAAAAGTTCTTGTATTTTAAGATAAAATCTTACGCTATTAAGGAAAAAAATTCCAGCTCGCTGAAATATGTTCATTTGCTGAAAACCATCAAAACCACGAAAAGTTCTTGTATTTGAAGATAAAATCTTTTTGCTTTGAAGAAGAAAGATCGAGCTGACTGAAATAAGTTCATTAGATGAAAACTAAAAAAAATTGACAAGAACCACGAAAACTTCTTGTATTTTAAGATAAAATCTTACGCTATGAAAGAAAAAACTTCTTGCTCGCTGAAATCTGTTCATTTGCTGAAAACCATCAAAACCACGAAAAGTTCTTGTATTTGAAGATAAAATCTTTTTGCTTTGAAGAAGAAAGATCCAGCTGACTGAAATAAGTTCATGAGATGAAAACCAACAAAAATTGACAAGAACCACGAAAAGTTCTTGTATTTTAAGATAAAATCTTACGCTGTTAAAGAAAAAACTCCCAGCTCGCTGAAATATGTTCATTTGCTGAAAACCATCAAAACCACAAAAAGTTCTTGTATTTGAAGATAAAATCTTTTTGCTTTGAAGAAGAAAGATCTAGCTGACTGAAATAAGTTCATTAGATGAAAACCAACAAAATTTGACAAGAACCACGAAAAGTTCTTGTATTTTAAGATAAAATCTTATGCTGCTAAAGAAAAAACTTCTTGCTCACTGAAATCTGTTCGTTTGCTGAAAACCAACAAAACCACGAAAAGTTCTTGTATTTGAAGATAAAAGCTTTTTGCTTTGAAGAAGAAAGATCCAGCTGACTGAAATAAGTTCATTAGATGAAAACCAACAAAAATTGACAAGAACCACGAAAAGTTCTTGTATTTTAAGATAAAATCTTACGCTATTAAAGAAAAAACTTCTTGCTCGCTGAAATCTGTTCATTTGCTGAAAACCATCAAAACCACGAAAAGTTCTTGTATTTGAAGATAAAATCTTTTTGCTTTGAAGAAGAAAGATCCAGCTGACTGAAATAAGTTCATTAGATGAAAACCAACAAAAATTGAATTGACAAGAACCACGAAAAGTTCTAGTATTTTAAGATAAAATCTTACGCTATTGAAGAAAAAACTCCCAGCTCGCTGAAATCTGTTCATTTGCTGAAAACCATCAAAACCACGAAAAGTTCTTGTATTTGAAGATAAAATCTTTTTGCTTTGAAGAAGAAAGATCTAGCTGACTGAAATAAGTTCATTAGATGAAAACCAACCAAAATTGACAAGAACCACGAAAAGTTCTTGTATTTTAAGATAAAATCTTACGCTATTAAAGAAAAAACTTCTTGCTCGCTGAAATCTGTTCATTTGCTGAAAACCATCAAAACCACGAAAAGTTCTTGTATTTGAAGATAAAATCTTTATGCTTTGAAGAAGAAAGATCCAGCTGACTGAAATAAGTTCATTAGATGAAAACCAACAAAAATTGACAAGAACCACGAAAAGTTCTTGTATTTGGAGATAAAATCTTTTTGCTTTGAAGAAGAAAGATCGAGCTGACTGAAATAAGTTCATTAGATGAAAACCAAAAAAAAATTGACAAGAACCACGAAAACTTCTTGTATTTTAAGATAAAATCTTACGCTATTAAAGAAAAAACTTCTTGCTCGCTGAAATCTGTTCATTTGCTGAAAACCATCAAAACCACGAAAAGTTCTTGTATTTGAAGATAAAATCTTTTTGCTTTGAAGAAGAAAGATCCAGCTGACTGAAATAAGTTCATTCGATGAAAACCAACAAAAATTGACAAGAACCACGAAACGTTCTTGTATTTGAAGATAAAATCTTTTTGCTTTGAAGAAGAAAGATCCAGCTGACTGAAATAAGTTCATGAGATGAAAACCAACAAAAATTGACAAGAACCACGAAAAGTTCTTGTATTTTAAGATAAAATCTTACGCTGTTAAAGAAAAAACTCCCAGCTCGCTGAAATATGTTCATTTGCTGAAAACCATCAAAACCACAAAAAGTTCTTGTATTTGAAGATAAAATCTTTTTGCTTTGAAGAAGAAAGATCTAGCTGACTGAAATAAGTTCATTAGATGAAAACCAACAAAATTTGACAAGAACCACGAAAAGTTCTTGTATTTTAAGATAAAATCTTATGCTGCTAAAGAAAAAACTTCTTGCTCACTGAAATCTGTTCGTTTGCTGAAAACCAACAAAACCACGAAAAGTTCTTGTATTTGAAGATAAAAGCTTTTTGCTTTGAAGAAGAAAGATCCAGCTGACTGAAATAAGTTCATTAGATGAAAACCAACAAAAATTGACAAGAACCACGAAAAGTTCTTGTATTTTAAGATAAAATCTTACGCTATTAAAGAAAAAACTTCTTGCTCGCTGAAATCTGTTCATTTGCTGAAAACCATCAAAACCACGAAAAGTTCTTGTATTTGAAGATAAAATCTTTTTGCTTTGAAGAAGAAAGATCCAGCTGACTGAAATAAGTTCATTAGATGAAAACCAACAAAAATTGAATTGACAAGAACCACGAAAAGTTCTAGTATTTTAAGATAAAATCTTACGCTATTGAAGAAAAAACTCCCAGCTCGCTGAAATCTGTTCATTTGCTGAAAACCATCAAAACCACGAAAAGTTCTTGTATTTGAAGATAAAATCTTTTTGCTTTGAAGAAGAAAGATCTAGCTGACTGAAATAAGTTCATTAGATGAAAACCAACCAAAATTGACAAGAACCACGAAAAGTTCTTGTATTTTAAGATAAAATCTTACGCTATTAAAGAAAAAACTTCTTGCTCGCTGAAATCTGTTCATTTGCTGAAAACCATCAAAACCACGAAAAGTTCTTGTATTTGAAGATAAAATCTTTATGCTTTGAAGAAGAAAGATCCAGCTGACTGAAATAAGTTCATTAGATGAAAACCAACAAAAATTGACAAGAACCACGAAAAGTTCTTGTATTTGGAGATAAAATCTTTTTGCTTTGAAGAAGAAAGATCGAGCTGACTGAAATAAGTTCATTAGATGAAAACCAAAAAAAAATTGACAAGAACCACGAAAACTTCTTGTATTTTAAGATAAAATCTTACGCTATTAAAGAAAAAACTTCTTGCTCGCTGAAATCTGTTCATTTGCTGAAAACCATCAAAACCACGAAAAGTTCTTGTATTTGAAGATAAAATCTTTTTGCTTTGAAGAAGAAAGATCCAGCTGACTGAAATAAGTTCATTCGATGAAAACCAACAAAAATTGACAAGAACCACGAAACGTTCTTGTATTTTAAGATAAAATCTTACTCTATTAAGGAAAAAACTTCCAGCTCGCTGAAATACGTTCATTTGCTGAAAACCATCAAAACCACGAAAAGTTCTTGTATTTGAAGATAAAATCTTTTTGCTTTGAAGAAGAAAGATCTAGCTGACTGAAATAAGTTCATTAGATGAAAACCAACAAAAATTGACAAGAACCACGAAAAGTTCTTGTATTTTAAGATAAAATCTTACTCTATTGAGGAAAAAACTTCCAGCTCGCTGAAATATGTTCATTTGCTGAAAACCAACAAAACCACGAAAAGTTCTTGTATTTGAAGATAAAATCTTTTTGCTTTGAAGAAGAAAGATCTAGCTGACTGAAATAAGTTCATTAGATGAAAACCAACAAAAATTGACAAGAACCACGAAAAGTTCTTGTATTTGAAGATAAAATCTTAGGCTATTAAGGAAAAAACTCCCAGCTCGCTGAAATCTGTTCATTTGCTGAAAACCAACAAAACCACGAAAAGTTCTTGTATTTGAAGATAAAATCTTTTTGCTTTGAAGAAGAAAGATCCAGCTGACTGAAATAAGTTCATGAGATGAAAACCAACCAAAATTGACAAGAACCACGAAAAGTTCTTGTATTTTAAGATAAAATCTTACGCTATTAAGGAAAAAAATTCCAGCTCGCTGAAATATGTTCATTTGCTGAAAACCATCAAAACCACGAAAAGTTCTTGTATTTGAAGATAAAATCTTTTTGCTTTGAAGAAGAAAGATCGAGCTGACTGAAATAAGTTCATTAGATGAAAACTAAAAAGAATTGACAAGAACCACGAAAACTTCTTGTATTTTAAGATAAAATCTTACGCTATGAAAGAAAAAACTTCTTGCTCGCTGAAATCTGTTCATTTGCTGAAAACCATCAAAACCACGAAAAGTTCTTGTATTTGAAGATAAAATCTTTTTGCTTTGAAGAAGAAAGATCCAGCTGACTGAAATAAGTTCATGAGATGAAAACCAACAAAAATTGACAAGAACCACGAAAAGTTCTTGTATTTTAAGATAAAATCTTACGATGTTAAAGAAAAAACTCCCAGCTCGCTGAAATATGTTCATTTGCTGAAAACCATCAAAACCACAAAAAGTTCTTGTATTTGAAGATAAAATCTTTTTGCTTTGAAGAAGAAAGATCCAGCTGACTGAAATAAGTTCATTAGATGAAAACCAACAAAATTTGACAAGAACCACGAAAAGTTCTTGTATTTTAAGATAAAATCTTATGCTGCTAAAGAAAAAACTTCTTGCTCACTGAAATCTGTTCGTTTGCTGAAAACCAACAAAACCACGAAAAGTTCTTGTATTTGAAGATAAAAGCTTTTTGCTTTGAAGAAGAAAGATCCAGCTGACTGAAATAAGTTCATTAGATGAAAACCAACAAAAATTGACAAGAACCACGAAAAGTTCTTGTATTTTAAGATAAAATCTTACGCTATTAAAGAAAAAACTTCTTGCTCGCTGAAATCTGTTCATTTGCTGAAAACCATCAAAACCACGAAAAGTTCTTGTATTTGAAGATAAAATCTTTTTGCTTTGAAGAAGAAAGATCCAGCTGACTGAAATAAGTTCATTAGATGAAAACCAACAAAAATTGAATTGACAAGAACCACGAAAAGTTCTAGTATTTTAAGATAAAATCTTACGCTATTAAAGAAAAAACTCCCAGCTCGCTGAAATCTGTTCATTTGCTGAAAACCAACAAAACCACGAAAAGTTCTTGTATTTGAAGATAAAATCTTTTTGCTTTGAAGAAGAAAGATCTAGCTGACTGAAATAAGTTCATTAGATGAAAACCAACCAAAATTGACAAGAACCACGAAAAGTTCTTGTATTTTAAGATAAAATCTTACGCTATTAAAGAAAAAACTTCTTGCTCGCTGAAATCTGTTCATTTGCTGAAAACCATCAAAACCACGAAAAGTTCTTGTATTTGAAGATAAAATCTTTTTGATTTGAAGAAGAAAGATCCAGCTGACTGAAATAAGTTCATTCGATAAAAACCAACAAAAATTGACAAGAACCACGAAAAGTTCTTGTATTTTAAGATAAAATCTTACGCTATTAAAGAAAAAACTCCCAGCTCGCTGAAATCTGTTCATTTGCTGAAAACCAACAAAACCACGAAAAGTTCTTGTATTTGAAGATAAAATCTTTTTGCTTTGAAGAAGAAAGATCTAGCTGACTGAAATAAGTTCATTAGATGAAAACCAACCAAAATTGACAAGAACCACGAAAAGTTCTTGTATTTTAAGATAAAATCTTACGCTATTGAGGAAAAAACTTCGAGCTCGCTGAAATATATTCATTTGCTGAAAACCATCAAAACCACGAAAAGTTCTTGTATTTGAAGATAAAATCTTTTTGCTTTGAAGAAGAAAGATCCAGCTGACTGAAATAAGTTCATTAGATGAAAACCAACAAAAATTGACAAGAACCACGAAAAGTTCTTGTATTTAAGATAAAATCTTACGCTATTAAAGAAAAAACTTCTTGCTCGCTGAAATCTGTTCATTTGCTGAAAACCAACAAAACCACGAAAAGTTCTTGTATTTGAAGATAAAATCTTTTTGCTTTGAAGAAGAAAGATCCAGCTGACTGAAATAAGTTCATCAGATGAAAACCAACAAAAATTGACAAGAACCACGAAAAGTTCTTGTATTTTAAGATAAAATCTTACTCTATTAAGGAAAAAAACTTCCGGCTCGCTGAAATATGTTCATTTGCTGAAAACCATCAAAACCACGAAAAGTTCTTGTATTTGAAGATAAAATCTTTTTGCTTTGAAGAAGAAAGATCCAGCTGACTGAAATAAGTTCATTCGATGAAAACCAACAAAAATTGACAAGAACCACGAAAAGTTCTTGTATTTTAAGATAAAATCTTACGCTATTAAAGAAAAAACTTCTTGCTCGCTGAAATCTGTTCATTTGCTGAAAACCAACAAAACCACGAAAAGTTCTTGTATTTGAAGATAAAATCTTTTTGCTTTGAAGAAGAAAGATCCAGCTGACTGAAATAAGTTCATTGGATGAAAACCAACAAAAATTGACAAGAACCACGAAAAGTTCTTGTATTTTAAGATAAAATCTTACTCTATTAAGGAAAAAACTTCCAGCTCGCTGAAATATGTTCATTTGCTGAAAACCATCAAAACCACGAAAAGTTCTTGTATTTGAAGATAAAATCTTTTTGCTTTGAAGAAGAAAGATCTTGCTGACTGAAATAAGTTCATCAGATGAAAACCAACAAAAATTGACAAGAACCACGAAAAGTTCTTGTATTTTAAGATAAAATCTTACGCTATTAATGAAAAAACTCCCAGCTCGCTGAAATCTGTTCATTTGCTGAAAACCAACAAAACCACGAAAAGTTCTTGTATTTGAAGATAAAATCTTTTTGCTTTGAAGAAGAAAGATCTTGCTGACTGAAATAAGTTAATCAGATGAAAACCAACAAAAATTGACAAGAACCACGAAAAGTTCTTGTATTTTAAGATAAAATCTTACGCTATTAAAGAAAAAACTCCCAGCTCGCTGAAATCTGTTCATTTGCTGAAAACCAACAAAACCACGAAAAGTTCTTGTATTTGAAGATAAAATCTTTTTGCTTTGAAGAAGAAAGATCTAGCTGACTGAAATAAGTTCATCAGATGAAAACCAACCAAAATTGACAAGAACCACGAAAAGTTCTTGTATTTTAAGATAAAATCTTACGCTATTAAAGAAAAAACTTCTTGCTCGCTGAAATCTGTTCATTTGCTGAAAACCATCAAAACCACGAAAAGTTCTTGTATTTGAAGATAAAATCTTTTTGCTTTGAAGAAGAAAGATCCAGCTGACTGAAATAAGTTCATCAGATGAAAACCAACAAAAATTGACAAGAACCACGAAAACTTCTTGTATTTTAAGATAAAATCTTACGCTATTAAAGAAAAAACTTCTTGCTCGCTGAAATCTGTTCATTTGCTGAAAACCATCAAAACCACGAAAAGTTCTTGTATTTGAAGATAAAATCTTTTTGCTTTGAAGAAGAAAGATCCAGCTGACTGAAATAAGTTCATTCGATGAAAACCAACAAAAATTGACAAGAACCACGAAACGTTCTTGTATTTTAAGATAAAATCTTACTCTATTAAGGAAAAAACTTCCAGCTCGCTGAAATACGTTCATTTGCTGAAAACCATCAAAACCACGAAAAGTTCTTGTATTTGAAGATAAAATCTTTTTGCTTTGAAGAAGAAAGATCGAGCTGACTGAAATAAGTTCATTAGATGAAAACTAAAAAAAATTGACAAGAACCACGAAAACTTCTTGTATTTTAAGATAAAATCTTACGCTATTAAAGAAAAAACTTCTTGCTCGCTGAAATCTGTTCATTTGCTGAAAACCATCAAAACCACGAAAAGTTCTTGTATTTGAAGATAAAATCTTTTTGCTTTGAAGAAGAAAGATCCAGCTGACTGAAATAAGTTCATAAGATTAAAACCAACAAAAATTGACAAGAACCACGAAAAGTTCTTGTATTTTAAGATAAAATCTTACGCTGTTAAAGAAAAAACTCCCAGCTCGCTGAAATATGTTCATTTGCTGAAAACCATCAAAACCACAAAAAGTTCTTGTATTTGAAGATAAAATCTTTTTGCTTTGAAGAAGAAAGATCTCGCTGACTGAAATAAGTTCATTAGATGAAAACCAACAAAATTTGACAAGAACCACGAAAAGTTCTTGTATTTTAAGATAAAATCTTACGCTACTAAAGAAAAAACTTCTTGCTCACTGAAATCTGTTCGTTTGCTGAAAACCAATAAAACCACGAAAAGTTCTTGTATTTGAAGATAAAAGCTTTTTGCTTTGAAGAAGAAAGATCCAGCTGACTGAAATAAGTTGATTAGATGAAAACCAACAAAAATTGAATTGACAAGAACCACGAAAAGTTCTAGTATTTTAAGATAAAATCTTACGCTATTAAAGAAAAAACTCCCAGCTCGCTGAAATCTGTTCATTTGCTGAAAACCAACTAAACCACGAAAAGTTCTTGTATTTGAAGATAAAATCTTTTTGCTTTGAAGAAGAAAGATCCAGCTGACTGAAATAAGTTCATTCGATAAAAACCAACAAAAATTGACAAGAACCACGAAAAGTTCTTGTATTTTAAGATAAAATCTTACGCTATTAAAGAAAAAACTCCCAGCTCGCTGAAATCTGTTCATTTGCTGAAAACCAACAAAACCACGAAAAGTTCTTGTATTTGAAGATAAAATCTTTTTGCTTTGAAGAAGAAAGATCTCGCTGACTGAAATAAGTTCATTAGATGAAAACCAACAAAAATTGACAAGAACCACGAAAAGTTCTTGTATTTTAAGATAAAATCTTACGCTATTAAAGAAAAAACTTCTTGCTCGCTGAAATCTGTTCATTTGCTGAAAACCAACAAAACCACGAAAAGTTCTTGTATTTGAAGATAAAATCTTTTTGCTTTGAAGAAGAAAGATCCAGCTGACTGAAATAAGTTCATCAGATGAAAACCAACAAAAATTGACAAGAAGCACGAAAAGTTCTTGTATTTTAAGATAAAATCTTACTCCATTAAGGAAAAAAACTTCCGGCTCGCTGAAATATGTTCATTTGCTGAAAACCATCAAAACCACGAAAAGTTCTTGTATTTGAAGATAAAATCTTTTTGCTTTGAAGAAGAATGATCGAGCTGACTGAAATAAGTTCATTAGATGAAAACCAAAAAAAATTGACAAGAACCACGAAAACTTCTGGTATTTTAAGATAAAATCTTACGCTATTAAAGAAAAAACTTCTTGCTCGCTGAAATCTGTTCATTTGCTGAAAACCATCAAAACCACGAAAAGTTCTTGTATTTGAAGATAAAATCTTTTTGCTTTGAAGAAGAAAGATCCAGCTGACTGAAATAAGTTCATTAAATGAAAACCAACAAAAATTGACAAGAACCACGAAAAGTTCTTGTATTTTAAGATAAAATCTTACGCTATTAAAGAAAAAACTTCTTGCTCGCTGAAATCTGTTCATTTGCTGAAAACCAACAAATCCACGAAAAGTTCTTGTATATGAAGATAAAATCTTTTTGCTTTGAAGAAGAAAGATCCAGCTGACTGAAATAAGTTCATCAGATGAAAACCAACCAAAATTGACAAGAACCACGAAAAGTTCTTGTATTTTAAGATAAAATCTTACGCTATTAAGGAAAAAACTTCCAGCTCGCTGAAATATGTTCATTTGCTGAAAACCATCAAAACCACGAAAAGTTCTTGTATTTGAAGATAAAATCTTTTTGCTTTGAAGAAGAAAGATCGAGCTGACTGAAATAAGTTCATTAGATGAAAACCAAAAAAAATTGACAAGAACCACGAAAACTTCTTGTATTTTAAGATAAAATCTTACGCTATTAAAGAAAAAACTTCTTGCTCGCTGAAATCTGTTCATTTGCTGAAAACCATCAAAACCACGAAAAGTTCTTGTATTTGAAGATAAAATCTTTTTGCTTTGAAGAAGAAAGATCTAGCTGACTGAAATAAGTTCATGAGATGAAAACCAACAAAAATTGACAAGAACCACGAAAAGTTCTTGTATTTTTAGATAAAATCTTCCGCAATTAAAGAAAAAACTCCCAGCTCGCTGAAATCTGTTCATTTGCTGAAAACCAACAAAACCACATAAAGTTCTTGTATTTGAAGATAAAATCTTTTTGCTTTGAAGAAGAAAGATCCAGCTGACTGAAATGAGTTCATTAGATGAAAACCAACAAAAATTGACAAGAACCACGAAAAGTTCTTGTATTTTAAGATAAAATCTTACGCTATTAAAGAAAAAACTTCTTGCTCGCTGAAATCTGTTCATTTGCTGAAAACCAACAAAACCACGAAAAGTTCTTGTATTTGAAGATAAAATCTTTTTGCTTTGAAGAAGAAAGATCCAGCTGACTGAAATAAGTTCATCAGATGAAAACCAACAAAAATTGACAAGAACCACGAAAAGTTCTTGTATTTTAAGATAAAATCTTACTCTATTAAGGAAAAAAACTTCCGGCTCGCTGAAATATGTTCATTTGCTGAAAACCATCAAAACCACGAAAAGTTCTTGTATTTGAAGATAAAATCTTTTTGCTTTGAAGAAGAAAGATCTAGCTGACTGAAATAAGTTCATTCGATGAAAACCAACAAAAATTGACAAGAACCACGAAAAGTTCTTGTATTTTAAGATAAAATCTTACGCTATTAAGGAAAAAACTTCCAGCTCGCTGAAGTATGTTCATTTGCTGAAAACCATCAAAACCACGAAAAGTTCTTGTATTTGAAGATAAAATCTTTTTGCTTTGAAGAAGAATGATCGAGCTGACTGAAATAAGTTCATTAGATGAAAACCAAAAAAAATTGACAAGAACCACGAAAACTTCTGGTATTTTAAGATAAAATCTTACGCTATTAAAGAAAAAACTTCTTGCTCGCTGAAATCTGTTCATTTGCTGAAAACCATCAAAACCACGAAAAGTTCTTGTATTTGAAGATAAAATCTTTTTGCTTTGAAGAAGAAAGATCCAGCTGACTGAAGTAAGTTCATTCGATGAAAACCAACAAAAATTGACAAGAACCACGAAAAGTTCTTGTATTTTAAGATAAAATCTTACGCTATTAAAGAAAAAACTTCTTGCTCGCTGAAATCTGTTCATTTGCTGAAAACCAACAAAACCACGAAAAGTTCTTGTATTTGAAGATAAAATCTTTTTGCTTTGAAGAAGAAAGAACCAGCTGACTTAAATAAGTTCATCAGATGAAAACCAACAAAAATTGACAAGAACCACGAAAAGTTCTTGTATTTTAAGATAAAATCTTACGCTATTAAGGAAAAAACTTCCAGCTGGCTGAAATATGTTCATTTGCTGAAAACCATCAAAACCACGAAAAGTTCTTGTATTTGAAGATAAAATCTTACTCCATTAAGGAAAAAACTTCCAGCTCGCTGAAATGTGTTCATGTGCTGAAAACCATCAAAACCACGAAACGTTCTTGTATTTGAAGATAAAATCTTTTTGCTTTGAAGAAGAAAGATCTTGCTGACTGAAATAAGTTCATCAGATGAAAACCAACAAAAATTGACAAGAACCACGAAAAGTTCTTGTATTTTAAGATAAAATCTTACGCTATTAAAGAAAAAACTCCCAGCTCGCTGAAATCTGTTCATTTGCTGAAAACCAACAAAACCACGAAAAGTTCTTGTATTTGAAGATAAAATCTTTTTGCTTTGAAGAAGAAAGATCTAGCTGACTGAAATAAGTTCATTAGATGAAAACCAACCAAAATTGACAAGAACCACGAAAAGTTCTTGTATTTTAAGATAAAATCTTACGCTATTAAGGAAAAAACTTCCAGCTGGCTGAAATATGTTCATTTGCTGAAAACCATCAAAACCACGAAAAGTTCTTGTATTTGAAGATAAAATCTTTTTGCTTTGAAGAAGAAAGATCGAGCTGACTGAAATAAGTTCATTGGATGAAAACCAAAAAAAATTGACAAGAACCACGAAAACTTCTTGTATTTTAAGATAAAATCTTACGCTATGAAAGAAAAAACTTCTTGCTCGCTGAAATCTGTTCATTTGCTGAAAACCATCAAAACCACGAAAAGTTCTTCTATTTGAAGATAAAATCTTTTTGCTTTGAAGAAGAAAGATCCAGCTGACTGAAATAAGTTCATTCGATGAAAACCAACAAAAATTGACAAGAACCACGAAACGTTCTTGTATTTTAAGATAAAATCTTACTCTATTAAGGAAAAAACTTCCAGCTCGCTGAAATATGTTCATTTGCTGAAAACCATCAAAACCACGAAAAGTTCTTGTATTTGAAGATAAAATGTTTTTGCTTTGAAGAAGAAAGATCGAGCTGACTGAAATAAGTTCATTAGATGAAAACCAACAAAAATTGACAAGAATCACGAAAAGTTCTTGTATTTTAAGATAAAATCTTACGCTATTAAAGAAGAAACTTCTTGCTCGCTGAAATCTGTTCATTTGCTGAAAACCAACAAAACCACGAAAAGTTCTTGTATTTGAAGATAAAATCTTTTTGCTTTGAAGAAGAAAGATCCAGCTGACTGAAATAAGTTCATCAGATGAAAACCAACAAAAATTGACAAGAACCACGAAAAGTTCTTGTATTTTAAGATAAAATCTTACTCCATTAAGGAAAAAACTTCCAGCTCGCTGAAATGTGTTCATGTGCTGAAAACCATCAAAACCACGAAAAGTTCTTGTATTTGAAGATAAAATCTTTTTGCTTTGAAGAAGAAAGATCTTGCTGACTGAAATAAGTTCATCAGATGAAAACCAACAAAAATTGACAAGAACCACGAAAACTTCTGGTATTTTAAGATAAAATCTTACGCTATTAAAGAAAAAACTTCTTGCTCGCTGAAATCTGTTCATTTGCTGAAAACCAACAAAACCACGAATAGTTCTTGTATTTGAAGATAAAATATTTTTGCTTTGAAGAAGAAAGAACCAGCTGACTGAAATAAGTTCATCAGATGAAAACCAACAAAAATTGACAAGAACCACGAAAAGTTCTTGTATTTTAAGATAAAATCTTACGCTATTAAGGAAAAAACTTCCAGCTGGCTGAAATATGTTCATTTGCTGAAAACCATCAAAACCACGAAAAGTTCTTGTATTTGAAGATAAAATCTTACTCCATTAAGGAAAAAACTTCCAGCTCGCTGAAATGTGTTCATGTGCTGAAAACCATCAAAACCACGAAAAGTTCTTGTATTTGAAGATAAAATCTTTTTGCTTTGAAGAAGAAAGATCTTGCTGACTGAAATAAGTTCATCAGATGAAAACCAACAAAAATTGACAAGAACCACGAAAAGTTCTTGTATTTTAAGATAAAATCTTACGCTATTAAAGAAAAAACTCCCAGCTCGCTGAAATCTGTTCATTTGCTGAAAACCAACAAAACCACGAAAAGTTCTTGTATTTGAAGATAAAATCTTTTTGCTTTGAAGAAGAAAGATCTAGCTGACTGAAATAAGTTCATTAGATGAAAACCAACCAAAATTGACAAGAACCACGAAAAGTTCTTGTATTTTAAGATAAAATCTTACGCTATTAAGGAAAAAACTTCCAGCTGGCTGAAATATGTTCATTTGCTGAAAACCATCAAAACCACGAAAAGTTCTTGTATTTGAAGATAAAATCTTTTTGCTTTGAAGAAGAAAGATCGAGCTGACTGAAATAAGTTCATTGGATGAAAACCAAAAAAAATTGACAAGAACCACGAAAACTTCTTGTATTTTAAGATAAAATCTTACGCTATTAAAGAAAAAACTTCTTGCTCGCTGAAATCTGTTCATTTGCTGAAAACCATCAAAACCACGAAAAGTTCTTCTATTTGAAGATAAAATCTTTTTGCTTTGAAGAAGAAAGATCCAGCTGACTGAAATAAGTTCATTCGATGAAAACCAACAAAAATTGACAAGAACCACGAAACGTTCTTGTATTTTAAGATAAAATCTTACTCTATTAAGGAAAAAACTTCCAGCTCGCTGAAATATGTTCATTTGCTGAAAACCATCAAAACCACGAAAAGTTCTTGTATTTGAAGATAAAATCTTTTTGCTTTGAAGAAGAAAGATCGAGCTGACTGAAATAAGTTCATTAGATGAAAACCAACAAGAATTGACAAGAACCACGAAAAGTTCTTGTATTTTAAGATAAAATCTTACGCTATTAAAGAAGAAACTTCTTGCTCGCTGAAATCTGTTCATTTGCTGAAAACCAACAAAACCACGAAAAGTTCTTGTATTTGAAGATAAAATCTTTTTGCTTTGAAGAAGAAAGATCCAGCTGACTGAAATAAGTTCATCAGATGAAAACCAACAAAAATTGACAAGAACCACGAAAAGTTCTTGTATTTTAAGATAAAATCTTACTCCATTAAGGAAAAAACTTCCAGCTCGCTGAAATGTGTTCATGTGCTGAAAACCATCAAAACCACGAAAAGTTCTTGTATTTGAAGATAAAATCTTTTTGCTTTGAAGAAGAAAGATCTTGCTGACTGAAATAAGTTCATCAGATGAAAACCAACAAAAATTGACAAGAACCACGAAAAGTTCTTGTATTTTAAGATAAAATCTTACGCTATTAAAGAAAAAACTCCCAGCTCGCTGAAATCTGTTCATTTGCTGAAAACCATCAAAACCACGAAAAGTTCTTCTATTTGAAGATAAAATCTTTTTGCTTTGAAGAAGAAAGATCCAGCTGACTGAAATAAGTTCATTCGATGAAAACCAACAAAAATTGACAAGAACCACGAAACGTTCTTGTATTTTAAGATAAAATCTTACTCTATTAAGGAAAAAACTTCCAGCTCGCTGAAATATGTTCATTTGCTGAAAACCATCAAAACCACGAAAAGTTCTTGTATTTGAAGATAAAATCTTTTTGCTTTGAAGAAGAAAGATCCAGCTGACTGAAATAAGTTCATTAGATGAAAACCAACAAAAATTGACAAGAACCACGAAAAGTTCTTGTATTTGAAGATAAAATCTTTTTGCTTTGAAGAAGTAAGATCCAGCTGACTGAAATAAGTTCATTAGATGAAAACCAAAAAAAATTGACAAGAACCACGAAAACCTCTTGTATTTTAAGATAAAATCTTACGCTATTAAAGAAAAAACTCCCAGCTCGCTGAAATCTGTTCATTTGCTGAAAACCAACAAAACCACGAAAAGTTCTTGTATTTGAAGATAAAATCTTTTTGCTTTGAAGAAGAAAGATCGAGCTGACTGAAATTAGTTCATTAGATGAAAACCAACAAGAATTGACAAGAACCACGAAAAGTTCTTGTATTTTAAGATAAAATCTTACGCTATTAAAGAAGAAACTTCTTGCTCGCTGAAATCTGTTCATTTGCTGAAAACCAACAAAACCACGAAAAGTTCTTGTATTTGAAGATAAAATCTTTTTGCTTTGAAGAAGAAAGATCCAGCTGACTGAAATAAGTTCATCAGATGAAAACCAACAAAAATTGACAAGAACCACGAAAAGTTCTTGTATTTTAAGATAAAATCTTACTCCATTAAGGAAAAAACTTCCAGCTCGCTGAAATGTGTTCATGTGCTGAAAACCATCAAAACCACGAAAAGTTCTTGTATTTGAAGATAAAATCTTTTTGCTTTGAAGAAGAAAGATCTTGCTGACTGAAATAAGTTCATCAGATGAAAACCAACAAAAATTGACAAGAACCACGAAAAGTTCTTGTATTTTAAGATAAAATCTTACGCTATTAAAGAAAAAACTCCCAGCTCGCTGAAATCTGTTCATTTGCTGAAAACCATCAAAACCACGAAAAGTTCTTCTATTTGAAGATAAAATCTTTTTGCTTTGAAGAAGAAAGATCCAGCTGACTGAAATAAGTTCATTCGATGAAAACCAACAAAAATTGACAAGAACCACGAAACGTTCTTGTATTTTAAGATAAAATCTTACTCTATTAAGGAAAAAACTTCCAGCTCGCTGAAATATGTTCATTTGCTGAAAACCATCAAAACCACGAAAAGTTCTTGTATTTGAAGATAAAATCTTTTTGCTTTGAAGAAGAAAGATCCAGCTGACTGAAATAAGTTCATTAGATGAAAACCAACAAAAATTGACAAGAACCACGAAAAGTTCTTGTATTTGAAGATAAAATCTTTTTGCTTTGAAGAAGTAAGATCCAGCTGACTGAAATAAGTTCATTAGATGAAAACCAAAAAAAATTGACAAGAACCACGAAAACCTCTTGTATTTTAAGATAAAATCTTACGCTATTAAAGAAAAAACTCCCAGCTCGCTGAAATCTGTTCATTTGCTGAAAACCAACAAAACCACGAAAAGTTCTTGTATTTGAAGATAAAATCTTTTTGCTTTGAAGAAGAAAGATCGAGCTGACTGAAATTAGTTCATTAGATGAAAACCAACAAGAATTGACAAGAACCACGAAAAGTTCTTGTATTTTAAGATAAAATCTTACGCTATTAAAGAAGAAACTTCTTGCTCGCTGAAATCTGTTCATTTGCTGAAAACCAACAAAACCACGAAAAGTTCTTGTATTTGAAGATAAAATCTTTTTGCTTTGAAGAAGAAAGATCCAGCTGACTGAAATAAGTTCATCAGATGAAAACCAACAAAAATTGACAAGAACCACGAAAAGTTCTTGTATTTTAAGATAAAATCTTACTCCATTAAGGAAAAAACTTCCAGCTCGCTGAAATGTGTTCATGTGCTGAAAACCATCAAAACCACGAAAAGTTCTTGTATTTGAAGATAAAATCTTTTTGCTTTGAAGAAGAAAGATCTTGCTGACTGAAATAAGTTCATCAGATGAAAACCAACAAAAATTGACAAGAACCACGAAAAGTTCTTGTATTTTAAGATAAAATCTTACGCTATTAAAGAAAAAACTCCCAGCTCGCTGAAATCTGTTCATTTGCTGAAAACCATCAAAACCACGAAAAGTTCTTCTATTTGAAGATAAAATCTTTTTGCTTTGAAGAAGAAAGATCCAGCTGACTGAAATAAGTTCATTCGATGAAAACCAACAAAAATTGACAAGAACCACGAAACGTTCTTGTATTTTAAGATAAAATCTTACTCTATTAAGGAAAAAACTTCCAGCTCGCTGAAATATGTTCATTTGCTGAAAACCATCAAAACCACGAAAAGTTCTTGTATTTGAAGATAAAATCTTTTTGCTTTGAAGAAGAAAGATCCAGCTGACTGAAATAAGTTCATTAGATGAAAACCAACAAAAATTGACAAGAACCACGAAAAGTTCTTGTATTTGAAGATAAAATCTTTTTGCTTTGAAGAAGTAAGATCCAGCTGACTGAAATAAGTTCATTAGATGAAAACCAAAAAAAATTGACAAGAACCACGAAAACCTCTTGTATTTTAAGATAAAATCTTACGCTATTAAAGAAAAAACTCCCAGCTCGCTGAAATCTGTTCATTTGCTGAAAACCAACAAAACCACGAAAAGTTCTTGTATTTGAAGATAAAATCTTTTTGCTTTGAAGAAGAACGATCGAGCTGACTGAAATAAGTTCATCAGATGAAAACCAACCAAAATTGACAAGAACCACGAAAAGTTCTTGTATTTTAAGATAAAATCTTACGCTATTAAGGAAAAAACTTCCAGCTCGCTGAAATATGTTCATTTGATGAAAACCATCAAAACCACGAAAAGTTCTTGTATTTGAATATAAAATCTTTTTGCTTTGAAGAAGAAAGATCGAGCTGACTGAAATAAGTTCATTAGATGAAAACCAAAAAAAATTGACAAGAACCACGAAAACTTCTTGTATTTTAAGACAAAATCTTACGCTATTAAAGAAAAAACTTCTTGCTCGCTGAAATCTGTTCATTTGCTGAAAACCATCAAAACCACGAAAAGTTCTTGTATTTGAAGATAAAATCTTTTTGCTTTGAAGAAGAAAGATCCAGCTGACTGAAATAAGTTCATTCGATGAAAACCAACAAAAATTGACAAGAACCACGAAAAGTTCTTGTATTTGAAGATAAAATCTTTTTGCTTTGAAGAAGAAAGATCCAGCTGACTGAAATAAGTTCATTCGATGAAAACCAAAAAAAATTGACAAGAACCACGAAAACCTCTTGTATTTTAAGATAAAATCTTACGCTATTAAAGAAAAAACTTCTTGCTCGCTTAATCTGTTCATTTGCTGAAAACCATCAAAACCACGAAAAGTTCTTGTATTTGAAGATAAAATCTTTTTGCTTTGAAGAAGAAAGATCCAGCTGACTGAAATAAGTTCATTAGATGAAAACCAACAAAAATTGACAAGAACCACGAAAAGTTCTTGTATTTTAAGATAAAATCTTACGCTATTAAAGAAAAAACTTCTTGCTCGCTGAAATCTGTTCATTTGCTGAAAACCAACAAAACCACGAAAAGTTCTTGTATTTGAAGATAAAATCTTTTTGCTTTGAAGAAGAAAGATCCAGCTGACTGAAATAAGATCATCAGATGAAAACCAACAAAAATTGACAAGAACCACGAAAAGTTCTTGTATTTTAAGATAAAATCTTACTCTATTAAGGAAAAAACTTCCAGCTCGCTGAAATATGTTCATTTGCTGAAAACCATCAAAACCACGAAAAGTTCTTGTATTTGAAGATAAAATCTTTTTGCTTTGAAGAAGAAAGATCTAGCTGACTGAAATAAGTTCATTAGATGAAAACCAACAAAAATTGACAAGAACCACGAAAAGTTCTTGTATTTTAAAATAAAATCTTACGCTATTAAGGAAAAAACTTCCAGCTCGCTGAAGTATGTTCATTTGCTGAAAACCATCAAAACCACGAAAAGTTCTTGTATTTGAAGATAAAATCTTTTTGCTTTGAAGAAGAAAGATCGAGCTGACTGAAATAAGTTCATTAGATGAAAACCAACAAAAATTGACAAGAACCACGAAACGTTCTTGTATTTTAAGATAAAATCTTACTCTATTAAGGAAAAAACTTCCAGCTCGCTGAAATATGTTCATTTGCTGAAAACCATCAAAACCACGAAAAGTTCTTGTATTTGAAGATAAAATCTTTTTGCTTTGAAGAAGAAAGATCGAGCTGACTGAAATAAGTTCATTAGATGAAAACCAACAAAAATTGACAAGAACCACGAAAAGTTCTTGTATTTTAAGATAAAATCTTACGCTATTAAAGAAGAAACTTCTTGCTCGCTGAAATCTGTTCATTTGCTGAAAACCAACAAAACCACGAAAAGTTCTTGTATTTGAAGATAAAATCTTTTTGCTTTGAAGAAGAAAGATCCAGCTGACTGAAATAAGTTCATCAGATGAAAACCAACAAAAATTGACAAGAACCACGAAAAGTTCTTGTATTTTAAGATAAAATCTTACTCCATTAAGGAAAAAACTTCCAGCTCGCTGAAATGTGTTCATGTGCTGAAAACCATCAAAACCACGAAAAGTTCTTGTATTTGAAGATAAAATCTTTTTGCTTTGAAGAAGAAAGATCTTGCTGACTGAAATAAGTTCATCAGATGAAAACCAAGAAAAATTGACAAGAACCACGAAAAGTTCTTGTATTTTAAGATAAAATCTTACGCTATTAAAGAAAAAACTCCCAGCTCGCTGAAATCTGTTCATTTGCTGAAAACCATCAAAACCACGAAAAGTTCTTCTATTTGAAGATAAAATCTTTTTGCTTTGAAGAAGAAAGATCCAGCTGACTGAAATAAGTTCATTCGATGAAAACCAACAAAAATTGACAAGAACCACGAAACGTTCTTGTATTTTAAGATAAAATCTTACTCTATTAAGGAAAAAACTTCCAGCTCGCTGAAATATGTTCATTTGCTGAAAACCATCAAAACCACGAAAAGTTCTTGTATTTGAAGATAAAATCTTTTTGCTTTGAAGAAGAAAGATCGAGCTGACTGAAATAAGTTCATTAGATGAAAACCAACAAAAATTGACAAGAACCACGAAAACTTCTTGTATTTTAAGATAAAATCTTACGCGATTAAAGAAAAAACTTCTTGCTCGCTGAAATCTGTTCATTTGCTGAAAACCATCAAAACCACGAAAAGTTCTTGTATTTGAAGATAAAATCTTTTTGCTTTGAAGAAGAAAGATCCAGCTGACTGAAATAAGTTCATTAGATGAAAACCAATAAAAATTGACAAGAACCACGAAAAGTTCTTGTATTTGAAGATAAAATCTTTTTGCTTTGAAGAAGAAAGATCTTGCTGACTGAAATAAGTTCATCAGATGAAAACCAACCAAAATTGACAAGAACCACGAAAAGTTCTTGTATTTTAAGATAAAATCTTACGCTATTAAGGAAAAAACTTCCAGCTCACTGAAATATGTTCATTTGATGAAAACCATCAAAACCACGAAAAGTTCTTGTATTTGAATATAAAATCTTTTTGCTTTGAAGAAGAAAGATTGAGCTGACTGAAATAAGTTCATTAGATGAAAAACAAAAAAAATTGACAAGAACCACGAAAACGTCTTGTATTTTAAGATAAAATCTTACGCTATTAAAGAAAAAACTTCTTGCTCGCTGAAATCTGTTCATTTGCTGAAAACCATCAAAACCACGAAAAGTTCTTGTATTTGAAGATAAAATCTTTTTGCTTTGAAGAAGAAAGATCCAGCTGACTGAAATAAGTTCATTCGATGAAAACCAACAAAAATTGACAAGAACCACGAAAAGTTCTTGTATTTGAAGATAAAATCTTTTTGCTTTGAAGAAGAAAGATCCAGCTGACTGAAATAAGTTCATTCGATGAAAACCAAAAAAAATTGACAAGAACCACGAAAACCTCTTGTATTTTAAGATAAAATCTTACGCTATTAAAGAAAAAACTTCTTGCTCGCTTCATCTGTTCATTTGCTGAAAACCATCAAAACCACGAAAAGTTCTTGTATTTGAAGATAAAATCTTTTTGCTTTGAAGAAGAAAGATCCAGCTGACTGAAATAAGTTCATCAGATGAAAACCAACAAAAATTGACAAGAACCACGAAAAGTTCTTGTATTTTAAGATAAAATCTTACGCTATTAAAGAAAAAAATTCTTGCTCGCTGAAATCTGTTCATTTGCTGAAAACCAACAAAACCACGAAAAGTTCTTGTATTTGAAGATAAAATCTTTTTGCTTTGAAGAAGAAAGATCCAGCTGACTGAAATAAGTTAATCAGATGAAAACCAACAAAAATTGACAAGAACCACGAAAAGTTCTTGTATTTTAAGATAAAATCTTACTCTATTAAGGAAAAAACTTCCAACTCGCTGAAATATGTTCATTTGCTGAAAACCATCAAAACCACGAAAAGTTCTTGTATTTGAAGATAAAATCTTTTTGCTTTGAAGAAGAAAGATCTAGCTGACTGAAATAAGTTCATTAGATGAAAACCAACAAAAATTGACAAGAACCACGAAAAGTTCTTGTATTTTAAAATAAAATCTTACGCTATTAAGGAAAAAACTTCCAGCTCGCTGAAGTATGTTCATTTGCTGAAAACCATCAAAACCACGAAAAGTTCTTGTATTTGAAGATAAAATCTTTTTGCTTTGAAGAAGAAAGATCGAGCTGACTGAAATAAGTTCATTAGATGAAAACCAAAAAAAATTGACAAGAACCACGAAAACTTCTGGTATTTTAAGATAAAATCTTACGCTATTAAAGAAAAAACTTCTTGCTCGCTGAAATATGTTCATTTGCTGAAAACCATCAAAACCACGAAAAGTTCTTGTATTTGAAGATAAAATCTTTTTGCTTTGAAGAAGAAAGATCCAGCTGACTGAAATAAGTTCATCAGATGAAAACCAACAAAAATTGACAAGAACCACGAAAAGTTCTTGTATTTTAAGATAAAATCTTACGCTATTAAAGAAAAAACTTCTTGCTCGCTGAAATCTGTTCATTTGATGAAAACCATCAAAACCACGAAAAGTTCTTGTATTTGAAGATAAAATCTTTTTGCTTTGAAGAAGAAAGATCCAGCTGACTGAAATAAGTTAATCAGATGAAAACCAACAAAAATTGACAAGAACCACGAAAAGTTCTTGTATTTTAAGATAAAATCTTACTCTATTAAGGAAAAAACTTCCAACTCGCTGAAATATGTTCATTTGCTGAAAACCATCAAAACCACGAAAAGTTCTTGTATTTGAAGATAAAATCTTTTTGCTTTGAAGAAGAAAGATCTAGCTGACTGAAATAAGTTCATTAGATGAAAACCAACAAAAATTGACAAGAACCACGAAAAGTTCTTGTATTTTAAAATAAAATCTTACGCTATTAAGGAAAAAACTTCCAGCTCGCTGAAGTATGTTCATTTGCTGAAAACCATCAAAACCACGAAAAGTTCTTGTATTTGAAGATAAAATCTTTTTGCTTTGAAGAAGAAAGATCGAGCTGACTGAAATAAGTTCATTAGATGAAAACCAAAAAAAATTGACAAGAACCACGAAAACTTCTGGTATTTTAAGATAAAATCTTACGCTATTAAAGAAAAAACTTCTTGCTCGCTGAAATATGTTCATTTGCTGAAAACCATCAAAACCACGAAAAGTTCTTGTATTTGAAGATAAAATCTTTTTGCTTTGAAGAAGAAAGATCCAGCTGACTGAAATAAGTTCATCAGATGAAAACCAACAAAAATTGACAAGAACCACGAAAAGTTCTTGTATTTTAAGATAAAATCTTACGCTATTAAAGAAAAAACTTCTTGCTCGCTGAAATCTGTTCATTTGATGAAAACCATCAAAACCACGAAAAGTTCTTGTATTTGAAGATAAAATCTTTTTGCTTTGAAGAAGAAAGATCTTGCTGACTGAAATAAGTTCATCAGATGAAAACCAACAAAAATTGACAAGAACCACGAAAAGTTCTTGTATTTTAAGATAAAATCTTACGCTATTAAAGAAAAAACTCCCAGCTCGCTGAAATCTGTTCATTTGCTGAAAACCAACAAAACCACGAAAAGTTCTTGTATTTGAAGATAAAATCTTTTTGCTTTGAAGAAGAAAGATCTAGCTGACTGAAATAAGTTCATTAGATGAAAACCAACCAAAATTGACAAGAACCACGAAAAGTTCTTGTATTTTAAGATAAAATCTTACGCTATTAAGGAAAAAACTTCAAGCTGGCTGAAATATGTTCATTTGCTGAAAACCATCAAAACCACGAAAAGTTCTTGTATTTGAAGATAAAATCTTTTTGCTTTGAAGAAGAAAGATCGAGCTGACTGAAATAAGTTCATTGGATGAAAACCAAAAAAAATTGACAAGAACCACGAAAACTTCTTGTATTTTAAGATAAAATCTTACGCTATTAAAGAAAAAACTTCTTGCTCGCTGAAATCTGTTCATTTGCTGAAAACCATCAAAACCACGAAAAGTTCTTCTATTTGAAGATAAAATCTTTTTGCTTTGAAGAAGAAAGATCCAGCTGACTGAAATAAGTTCATTCGATGAAAACCAACAAAAATTGACAAGAACCACGAAACGTTCTTGTATTTTAAGATAAAATCTTACTCTATTAAGGAAAAAACTTCCAGCTCGCTGAAATACGTTCATTTGCTGAAAACCATCAAAACCACGAAAAGTTCTTGTATTTGAAGATAAAATCTTTTTGCTTTGAAGAAGAAAGATCCAGCTGACTGAAATGAGTTCATTAGATGAAAACCAACAAAAATTGACAAGAACCACGAAAAGTTCTCGTATTTGAAGATAAAATCTTTTTGCTTTGAAGAAGAAAGATCCAGCTGACTGAAATAAGTTCATTAGATGAAAACCAAAAAAAATTGACAAGAACCACGAAAACCTCTTGTATTTTAAGATAAAATCTTACGCTATTAAAGAAAAAACTTCTTGCTCGCTGAAATCTGTTCATTTGCTGAAAACCATCAAAACCACGAAAAGTTCTTGTATTTGAAGATAAAATCTTTTTGCTTTGAAGAAGAAAGATCCAGCTGACTGAAATAAGTTCATTAGATGAAAACCAACAAAAATTGACAAGAACCACGAAAAGTTCTTGTATTTTAAGATAAAATCTTACGCTATTAAAGAAAAAACTTCTTGCTCGCTGAAATCTGTTCATTTGCTGAAAACCAACAAAACCACGAAAAGTTCTTGTATTTGAAGATAAAATCTTTTTGCTTTGAAGAAGAAAGATCCAGCTGACTGAAATAAGTTCATCAGATGAAAACCAACAAAAATTGACAAGAACCACGAAAAGTTCTTGTATTTTAAGATAAAATCTTACCCTATTAAGGAAAAAACTTCTTGCTCACTGAAATATGTTCATTTGCTGAAAACCATCAAAACCACGAAAAGTTCTTGTATTTGAAGATAAAATCTTTTTGCTTTGAAGAAGAAAGATCGAGCTGACTGAAATAAGTTCATTAGATGAAAACCAAAAAAAATTGACAAGAACCACGAAAACTTCTGGTATTTTAAGATAAAATCTTACGCTATTAAAGAAAAAACTTCTTGCTCGCTGAAATCTGTTCATTTGCTGAAAACCATCAAAACCACGAAAAGTTCTTGTATTTGAAGATAAAATCTTTTTGCTTTGAAGAAGAAAGATCCAGCTGACTGAAGTAAGTTCATTAGATGAAAACCAACAAAAATTGACAAGAACCACGAAAAGTTCTTGTATTTTAAGATAAAATCTTACGCTATTAAAGAAAAAACTTCTTGCTCGCTGAAATCTGTTCATTTGCTGAAAACCAACAAAACCACGAAAAGTTCTTGTATTTGAAGATAAAATCTTTTTGCTTTGAAGAAGAAAGAACCAGCTGACTGAAATAAGTTCATCAGATGAAAACCAACAAAAATTGACAAGAACCACGAAAAGTTCTTGTATTTTAAGATAAAATCTTACGCTATTAAGGAAAAAACTTCCAGCTGGCTGAAATATGTTCATTTGCTGAAAACCATCAAAACCACGAAAAGTTCTTGTATTTGAAGATAAAATCTTACTCCATTAAGGAAAAAACTTCCAGCTCGCTGAAATGTCTTCATGTGCTGAAAACCATCAAAACCACGAAACGTTCTTGTATTTGAAGATAAAATCTTTTTGCTTTGAAGAAGAAAGATCTTGCTGACTGAAATAAGTTCATCAGATGAAAACCAACAAAAATTGACAAGAACCACGAAAAGTTCTTGTATTTTAAGATAAAATCTTACGCTATTAAAGAAAAAACTCCCAGCTCGCTGAAATCTGTTCATTTGCTGAAAACCAACAAAACCACGAAAAGTTCTTGTATTTGAAGATAAAATCTTTTTGCTTTGAAGAAGAAAGATCCAGCTGACTGAAATAAGTTCATGAGATGAAAACCAACCAAAATTGACAAGAACCACGAAAAGTTCTTGTATTTTAAGATAAAATCTTACGCTATTAAGGAAAAAAATTCCAGCTCGCTGAAATATGTTCATTTGCTGAAAACCAACAAAACCACGAAAAGTTCTTGTATTTGAAGATAAAATCTTTTTGCTTTGAAGAAGAACGATCGAGCTGACTGAAATAAGTTCATCAGATGAAAACCAACCAAAATTGACAAGAACCACGAAAAGTTCTTGTATTTTAAGATAAAATCTTACGCTATTAAGGAAAAAACTTCCAGCTCGCTGAAATATGTTCATTTGATGAAAACCATCAAAACCACGAAAAGTTCTTGTATTTGAATATAAAATCTTTTTGCTTTGAAGAAGAAAGATCGAGCTGACTGAAATAAGTTCATTAGATGAAAACCAAAAAAAATTGACAAGAACCACGAAAACTTCTTGTATTTTAAGATAAAATCTTACGCTATTAAAGAAAAAACTTCTTGCTCGCTGAAATCTGTTCATTTGCTGAAAACCATCAAAACCACGAAAAGTTCTTGTATTTGAAGATAAAATCTTTTTGCTTTGAAGAAGAAAGATCCAGCTGACTGAAATAAGTTCATTCGATGAAAACCAACAAAAATTGACAAGAACCACGAAAAGTTCTTGTATTTGAAGATAAAATCTTTTTGCTTTGAAGAAGAAAGATCCAGCTGACTGAAATAAGTTCATTCGATGAAAACCAAAAAAAATTGACAAGAACCACGAAAACCTCTTGTATTTTAAGATAAAATCTTACGCTATTAAAGAAAAAACTTCTTGCTCGCTTAATCTGTTCATTTGCTGAAAACCATCAAAACCACGAAAAGTTCTTGTATTTGAAGATAAAATCTTTTTGCTTTGAAGAAGAAAGATCCAGCTGACTGAAATAAGTTCATTAGATGAAAACCAACAAAAATTGACAAGAACCACGAAAAGTTCTTGTATTTTAAGATAAAATCTTACGCTATTAAAGAAAAAACTTCTTGCTCGCTGAAATCTGTTCATTTGCTGAAAACCAACAAAACCACGAAAAGTTCTTGTATTTGAAGATAAAATCTTTTTGCTTTGAAGAAGAAAGATCCAGCTGACTGAAATAAGATCATCAGATGAAAACCAACAAAAATTGACAAGAACCACGAAAAGTTCTTGTATTTTAAGATAAAATCTTACTCTATTAAGGAAAAAACTTCCAGCTCGCTGAAATATGTTCATTTGCTGAAAACCATCAAAACCACGAAAAGTTCTTGTATTTGAAGATAAAATCTTTTTGCTTTGAAGAAGAAAGATCTAGCTGACTGAAATAAGTTCATTAGATGAAAACCAACAAAAATTGACAAGAACCACGAAAAGTTCTTGTATTTTAAAATAAAATCTTACGCTATTAAGGAAAAAACTTCCAGCTCGCTGAAGTATGTTCATTTGCTGAAAACCATCAAAACCACGAAAAGTTCTTGTATTTGAAGATAAAATCTTTTTGCTTTGAAGAAGAAAGATCGAGCTGACTGAAATAAGTTCATTAGATGAAAACCAACAAAAATTGACAAGAACCACGAAACGTTCTTGTATTTTAAGATAAAATCTTACTCTATTAAGGAAAAAACTTCCAGCTCGCTGAAATATGTTCATTTGCTGAAAACCATCAAAACCACGAAAAGTTCTTGTATTTGAAGATAAAATCTTTTTGCTTTGAAGAAGAAAGATCGAGCTGACTGAAATAAGTTCATTAGATGAAAACCAACAAAAATTGACAAGAACCACGAAAAGTTCTTGTATTTTAAGATAAAATCTTACGCTATTAAAGAAGAAACTTCTTGCTCGCTGAAATCTGTTCATTTGCTGAAAACCAACAAAACCACGAAAAGTTCTTGTATTTGAAGATAAAATCTTTTTGCTTTGAAGAAGAAAGATCCAGCTGACTGAAATAAGTTCATCAGATGAAAACCAACAAAAATTGACAAGAACCACGAAAAGTTCTTGTATTTTAAGATAAAATCTTACTCCATTAAGGAAAAAACTTCCAGCTCGCTGAAATGTGTTCATGTGCTGAAAACCATCAAAACCACGAAAAGTTCTTGTATTTGAAGATAAAATCTTTTTGCTTTGAAGAAGAAAGATCTTGCTGACTGAAATAAGTTCATCAGATGAAAACCAAGAAAAATTGACAAGAACCACGAAAAGTTCTTGTATTTTAAGATAAAATCTTACGCTATTAAAGAAAAAACTCCCAGCTCGCTGAAATCTGTTCATTTGCTGAAAACCATCAAAACCACGAAAAGTTCTTCTATTTGAAGATAAAATCTTTTTGCTTTGAAGAAGAAAGATCCAGCTGACTGAAATAAGTTCATTCGATGAAAACCAACAAAAATTGACAAGAACCACGAAACGTTCTTGTATTTTAAGATAAAATCTTACTCTATTAAGGAAAAAACTTCCAGCTCGCTGAAATATGTTCATTTGCTGAAAACCATCAAAACCACGAAAAGTTCTTGTATTTGAAGATAAAATCTTTTTGCTTTGAAGAAGAAAGATCGAGCTGACTGAAATAAGTTCATTAGATGAAAACCAACAAAAATTGACAAGAACCACGAAAACTTCTTGTATTTTAAGATAAAATCTTACGCGATTAAAGAAAAAACTTCTTGCTCGCTGAAATCTGTTCATTTGCTGAAAACCATCAAAACCACGAAAAGTTCTTGTATTTGAAGATAAAATCTTTTTGCTTTGAAGAAGAAAGATCCAGCTGACTGAAATAAGTTCATTAGATGAAAACCAATAAAAATTGACAAGAACCACGAAAAGTTCTTGTATTTGAAGATAAAATCTTTTTGCTTTGAAGAAGAAAGATCTTGCTGACTGAAATAAGTTAATCAGATGAAAACCAACCAAAATTGACAAGAACCACGAAAAGTTCTTGTATTTTAAGATAAAATCTTACGCTATTAAGGAAAAAACTTCCAGCTCACTGAAATATGTTCATTTGATGAAAACCATCAAAACCACGAAAAGTTCTTGTATTTGAATATAAAATCTTTTTGCTTTGAAGAAGAAAGATTGAGCTGACTGAAATAAGTTCATTAGATGAAAAACAAAAAAAATTGACAAGAACCACGAAAACTTCTTGTATTTTAAGATAAAATCTTACGCTATTAAAGAAAAAACTTCTTGCTCGCTGAAATCTGTTCATTTGCTGAAAACCATCAAAACCACGAAAAGTTCTTGTATTTGAAGATAAAATCTTTTTGCTTTGAAGAAGAAAGATCCAGCTGACTGAAATAAGTTCATTCGATGAAAACCAACAAAAATTGACAAGAACCACGAAAAGTTCTTGTATTTGAAGATAAAATCTTTTTGCTTTGAAGAAGAAAGATCCAGCTGACTGAAATAAGTTCATTCGATGAAAACCAAAAAAAATTGACAAGAACCACGAAAACCTCTTGTATTTTAAGATAAAATCTTACGCTATTAAAGAAAAAACTTCTTGCTCGCTTCATCTGTTCATTTGCTGAAAACCATCAAAACCACGAAAAGTTCTTGTATTTGAAGATAAAATCTTTTTGCTTTGAAGAAGAAAGATCCAGCTGACTGAAATAAGTTCATCAGATGAAAACCAACAAAAATTGACAAGAACCACGAAAAGTTCTTGTATTTTAAGATAAAATCTTACGCTATTAAAGAAAAAAATTCTTGCTCGCTGAAATCTGTTCATTTGCTGAAAACCAACAAAACCACGAAAAGTTCTTGTATTTGAAGATAAAATCTTTTTGCTTTGAAGAAGAAAGATCCAGCTGACTGAAATAAGTTAATCAGATGAAAACCAACAAAAATTGACAAGAACCACGAAAAGTTCTTGTATTTTAAGATAAAATCTTACTCTATTAAGGAAAAAACTTCCAACTCGCTGAAATATGTTCATTTGCTGAAAACCATCAAAACCACGAAAAGTTATTGTATTTGAAGATAAAATCTTTTTGCTTTGAAGAAGAAAGATCTAGCTGACTGAAATAAGTTCATTAGATGAAAACCAACAAAAATTGACAAGAACCACGAAAAGTTCTTGTATTTTAAAATAAAATCTTACGCTATTAAGGAAAAAACTTCCAGCTCGCTGAAGTATGTTCATTTGCTGAAAACCATCAAAACCACGAAAAGTTCTTGTATTTGAAGATAAAATCTTTTTGCTTTGAAGAAGAAAGATCGAGCTGACTGAAATAAGTTCATTAGATGAAAACCAAAAAAAATTGACAAGAACCACGAAAACTTCTGGTATTTTAAGATAAAATCTTACGCTATTAAAGAAAAAACTTCTTGCTCGCTGAAATATGTTCATTTGCTGAAAACCATCAAAACCACGAAAAGTTCTTGTATTTGAAGATAAAATCTTTTTGCTTTGAAGAAGAAAGATCCAGCTGACTGAAATAAGTTCATCAGATGAAAACCAACAAAAATTGACAAGAACCACGAAAAGTTCTTGTATTTTAAGATAAAATCTTACGCTATTAAAGAAAAAACTTCTTGCTCGCTGAAATCTGTTCATTTGATGAAAACCATCAAAACCACGAAAAGTTCTTGTATTTGAAGATAAAATCTTTTTGCTTTGAAGAAGAAAGATCCAGCTGACTGAAATAAGTTAATCAGATGAAAACCAAGAAAAATTGACAAGAACCACGAAAAGTTCTTGTATTTTAAGATAAAATCTTACTCTATTAAGGAAAAAACTTCCAACTCGCTGAAATATGTTCATTTGCTGAAAACCATCAAAACCACGAAAAGTTCTTGTATTTGAAGATAAAATCTTTTTGCTTTGAAGAAGAAAGATCTAGCTGACTGAAATAAGTTCATTAGATGAAAACCAACAAAAATTGACAAGAACCACGAAAAGTTCTTGTATTTTAAAATAAAATCTTACGCTATTAAGGAAAAAACTTCCAGCTCGCTGAAGTATGTTCATTTGCTGAAAACCATCAAAACCACGAAAAGTTCTTGTATTTGAAGATAAAATCTTTTTGCTTTGAAGAAGAAAGATCGAGCTGACTGAAATAAGTTCATTAGATGAAAACCAAAAAAAATTGACAAGAACCACGAAAACTTCTGGTATTTTAAGATAAAATCTTACGCTATTAAAGAAAAAACTTCTTGCTCGCTGAAATATGTTCATTTGCTGAAAACCATCAAAACCACGAAAAGTTCTTGTATTTGAAGATAAAATCTTTTTGCTTTGAAGAAGAAAGATCCAGCTGACTGAAATAAGTTCATCAGATGAAAACCAACAAAAATTGACAAGAACCACGAAAAGTTCTTGTATTTTAAGATAAAATCTTACGCTATTAAAGAAAAAACTTCTTGCTCGCTGAAATCTGTTCATTTGATGAAAACCATCAAAACCACGAAAAGTTCTTGTATTTGAAGATAAAATCTTTTTGCTTTGAAGAAGAAAGATCTTGCTGACTGAAATAAGTTCATCAGATGAAAACCAACAAAAATTGACAAGAACCACGAAAAGTTCTTGTATTTTAAGATAAAATCTTACGCTATTAAAGAAAAAACTCCCAGCTCGCTGAAATCTGTTCATTTGCTGAAAACCAACAAAACCACGAAAAGTTCTTGTATTTGAAGATAAAATCTTTTTGCTTTGAAGAAGAAAGATCTAGCTGACTGAAATAAGTTCATTAGATGAAAACCAACCAAAATTGACAAGAACCACGAAAAGTTCTTGTATTTTAAGATAAAATCTTACGCTATTAAGGAAAAAACTTCAAGCTGGCTGAAATATGTTCATTTGCTGAAAACCATCAAAACCACGAAAAGTTCTTGTATTTGAAGATAAAATCTTTTTGCTTTGAAGAAGAAAGATCGAGCTGACTGAAATAAGTTCATTGGATGAAAACCAAAAAAAATTGACAAGAACCACGAAAACTTCTTGTATTTTAAGATAAAATCTTACGCTATTAAAGAAAAAACTTCTTGCTCGCTGAAATCTGTTCATTTGCTGAAAACCATCAAAACCACGAAAAGTTCTTCTATTTGAAGATAAAATCTTTTTGCTTTGAAGAAGAAAGATCCAGCTGACTGAAATAAGTTCATTCGATGAAAACCAACAAAAATTGACAAGAACCACGAAACGTTCTTGTATTTTAAGATAAAATCTTACTCTATTAAGGAAAAAACTTCCAGCTCGCTGAAATACGTTCATTTGCTGAAAACCATCAAAACCACGAAAAGTTCTTGTATTTGAAGATAAAATCTTTTTGCTTTGAAGAAGAAAGATCCAGCTGACTGAAATGAGTTCATTAGATGAAAACCAACAAAAATTGACAAGAACCACGAAAAGTTCTTGTATTTGAAGATAAAATCTTTTTGCTTTGAAGAAGAAAGATCCAGCTGACTGAAATAAGTTCATTAGATGAAAACCAAAAAAAATTGACAAGAACCACGAAAACCTCTTGTATTTTAAGATAAAATCTTACGCTATTAAAGAAAAAACTTCTTGCTCGCTGAAATCTGTTCATTTGCTGAAAACCATCAAAACCACGAAAAGTTCTTGTATTTGAAGATAAAATCTTTTTGCTTTGAAGAAGAAAGATCCAGCTGACTGAAATAAGTTCATTAGATGAAAACCAACAAAAATTGACAAGAACCACGAAAAGTTCTTGTATTTTAAGATAAAATCTTACGCTATTAAAGAAAAAACTTCTTGCTCGCTGAAATCTGTTCATTTGCTGAAAACCAACAAAACCACGAAAAGTTCTTGTATTTGAAGATAAAATCTTTTTGCTTTGAAGAAGAAAGATCCAGCTGACTGAAATAAGTTCATCAGATGAAAACCAACAAAAATTGACAAGAACCACGAAAAGTTCTTGTATTTTAAGATAAAATCTTACCCTATTAAGGAAAAAACTTCTTGCTCACTGAAATATGTTCATTTGCTGAAAACCATCAAAACCACGAAAAGTTCTTGTATTTGAAGATAAAATCTTTTTGCTTTGAAGAAGAAAGATCGAGCTGACTGAAATAAGTTCATTAGATGAAAACCAAAAAAAATTGACAAGAACCACGAAAACTTCTGGTATTTTAAGATAAAATCTTACGCTATTAAAGAAAAAACTTCTTGCTCGCTGAAATCTGTTCATTTGCTGAAAACCATCAAAACCACGAAAAGTTCTTGTATTTGAAGATAAAATCTTTTTGCTTTGAAGAAGAAAGATCCAGCTGACTGAAGTAAGTTCATTAGATGAAAACCAACAAAAATTGACAAGAACCACGAAAAGTTCTTGTATTTTAAGATAAAATCTTACGCTATTAAAGAAAAAACTTCTTGCTCGCTGAAATCTGTTCATTTGCTGAAAACCAACAAAACCACGAAAAGTTCTTGTATTTGAAGATAAAATCTTTTTGCTTTGAAGAAGAAAGAACCAGCTGACTGAAATAAGTTCATCAGATGAAAACCAACAAAAATTGACAAGAACCACGAAAAGTTCTTGTATTTTAAGATAAAATCTTACGCTATTAAGGAAAAAACTTCCAGCTGGCTGAAATATGTTCATTTGCTGAAAACCATCAAAACCACGAAAAGTTCTTGTATTTGAAGATAAAATCTTACTCCATTAAGGAAAAAACTTCCAGCTCGCTGAAATGTCTTCATGTGCTGAAAACCATCAAAACCACGAAACGTTCTTGTATTTGAAGATAAAATCTTTTTGCTTTGAAGAAGAAAGATCTTGCTGACTGAAATAAGTTCATCAGATGAAAACCAACAAAAATTGACAAGAACCACGAAAAGTTCTTGTATTTTAAGATAAAATCTTACGCTATTAAAGAAAAAACTCCCAGCTCGCTGAAATCTGTTCATTTGCTGAAAACCAACAAAACCACGAAAAGTTCTTGTATTTGAAGATAAAATCTTTTTGCTTTGAAGAAGAAAGGTCTAGCTGACTGAAATAAGTTCATTAGATGAAAACCAACCAAAATTGACAAGAACCACGAAAAGTTCTTGTATTTTAAGATAAAATCTTACGCTATTAAGGAAAAAACTTCCAGCTCGCTGAAATATGTTCATTTGCTGAAAACCATCAAAACCACGAAAAGTTCTTGTATTTGAAGATAAAATCTTTTTGCTTTGAAGAAGAAAGATCGAGCTGACTGAAATAAGTTCATTGGATGAAAACCAAAAAAAATTGACAAGAACCACGAAAACTTCTTGTATTTTAAGATAAAATCTTACGCTATTAAAGAAAAAACTTCTTGCTCGCTGAAATCTGTTCATTTGCTGAAAACCATCAAAACCACGAAAAGTTCTTCTATTTGAAGATAAAATCTTTTTGCTTTGAAGAAGAAAGATCCAGCTGACTGAAATAAGTTCATTCGATGAAAACCAACAAAAATTGACAAGAACCACGAAACGTTCTTGTATTTTAAGATAAAATCTTACTCTATTAAGGAAAAAACTTCCAGCTCGCTGAAATATGTTCATTTGCTGAAAACCATCAAAACCACGAAAAGTTCTTGTATTTGAAGATAAAATCTTTTTGCTTTGAAGAAGAAAGATCGAGCTGACTGAAATAAGTTCATTCGATGAAAACCAACAAAAATTGACAAGAACCACGAAACGTTCTTGTATTTTAAGATAAAATCTTACTCTATTAAGGAAAAAACTTCCAGCTCGCTGAAATATGTTCATTTGCTGAACACCATCAAAACCACGAAAGGTTCTTGTATTTGAAGATAAAATCTTTTTGCTTTGAAGAAGAAAGATCGAGCTGACTGAAATAAGTTCATTAGATGAAAACCAACAAAAATTGACAAGAACCACGAAAAGTTCTTGTATTTTAAGATAAAACCTTACGCTATTAAAGAAAAAACTTCTTGCTCGCTGAAATCTGTTCATTTGCTGAAAACCAACAAAACCACGAAAAGTTCTTGTATTTGAAGATAAAATCTTTTTGCTTTGAAGAAGAAAGATCCAGCTGACTGAAATAAGTTCATCAGATGAAAACCAACAAAAATTGACAAGAACCACGAAAAGTTCTTGTATTTTAAGATAAAATCTTACTCCATTAAGGAAAAAACTTCCAGCTCGCTGAAATGTGTTCATGTGCTGAAAACCATCAAAACCACGAAAAGTTCTTGTATTTGAAGATAAAATCTTTTTGCTTTGAAGAAGAAAGATCTTGCTGACTGAAATAAGTTCATCAGATGAAAACCAACAAAAATTGACAAGAACCACGAAAAGTTCTTGTATTTTAAGATAAAATCTTACGCTATTAAAGAAAAAACTCCCAGCTCGCTGAAATCTGTTCATTTGCTGAAAACCATCAAAACCACGAAAAGTTCTTCTATTTGAAGATAAAATCTTTTTGCTTTGAAGAAGAAAGATCCAGCTGACTGAAATAAGTTCATTCGATGAAAACCAACAAAAATTGACAAGAACCACGAAACGTTCTTGTATTTTAAGATAAAATCTTACTCTATTAAGGAAAAAACTTCCAGCTCGCTGAAATATGTTCATTTGCTGAAAACCATCAAAACCACGAAAAGTTCTTGTATTTGAAGATAAAATCTTTTTGCTTTGAAGAAGAAAGATCGAGCTGACTGAAATAAGTTCATTAGATGAAAACCAACAAAAATTGACAAGAACCACGAAAACTTCTTGTATTTTAAGATAAAATCTTACGCTATTGAAGAAAAAACTTCTTGCTCGCTGAAATCTGTTCATTTGCTGAAAACCATCAAAACCACGAAAAGTTCTTGTATTTGAAGATAAAATCTTTTTGCTTTGAAGAAGAAAGATCCAGCTGACTGAAATAAGTTCATTAGATGAAAACCAACAAAAATTGACAAGAACCACGAAAAGTTCTTGTATTTGAAGATAAAATCTTTTTGCTTTGAAGAAGAAAGATCCAGCTGACTGAAATAAGTTCATTAGATGAAAACCAAAAAAAATTGACAAGAACCACGAAAACCTCTTGTATTTTAAGATAAAATCTTACGCTATTAAAGAAAAAACTTCTTGCTCGCTTAAATCTGTTCATTTGCTGAAAACCATCAAAACCACGAAAAGTTCTTGTATTTGAAGATAAAATCTTTTTGCTTTGAAGAAGAAAGATCTAGCTGACTGAAATAAGTTCATTAGATGAAAACCAACAAAAATTGACAAGAACCACGAAAAGTTCTTGTATTTTAAAATATAATCTTACGCTATTAAGGAAAAAACTTCCAGCTCGCTGAAGTATGTTCATTTGCTGAAAACCATCAAAACCACGAAAAGTTCTTGTATTTGAAGATAAAATCTTTTTGCTTTGAAGAAGAAAGATCCAGCTGACTGAAATAAGTTCATCAGATGAAAACCAACAAAAATTGACAAGAACCACGAAAAGTTCTTGTATTTTAAGATAAAATCTTACTCCATTAAGGAAAAAACTTCCAGCTCGCTGAAATGTGTTCATGTGCTGAAAACCATTAAAACCACGAAAAGTTCTTGTATTTGAAGATAAAATCTTTTTGCTTTGAAGAAGAAAGATCTTGCTGACTGAAATAAGTTCATCAGATGAAAACCAACAAAAATTGACAAGAACCACGAAAAGTTCTTGTATTTTAAGATAAAATCTTACGCTATTAAAGAAAAAACTCCCAGCTCGCTGAAATCTGTTCATTTGCTGAAAACCAACAAAACCACGAAAAGTTCTTGTATTTGAAGATAAAATCTTTTTGCTTTGAAGAAGAAAGATCGAGCTGACTGAAATAAGTTCATTGGATGAAAACCAAAAAAAATTGACAAGAACCACGAAAACTTCTTGTATTTTAAGATAAAATCTTACGCTATTAAAGAAAAAACTTCCAGCTCGCTGAAATACGTTCATTTGCTGAAAACCATCAAAACCACGAAAAGTTCTTGTATTTGAAGATAAAATCTTTTTGCTTTGAAGAAGAAAGATCTAGCTGACTGAAATAAGTTCATTAGATGAAAACCAACAAAAATTGACAAGAACCACGAAAAGTTCTTGTATTTTAAGATAAAATCTTACTCTGTTAAGGAAAAAACTTCCAGCTCGCTGAAATATGTTCATTTGCTGAAAACCAACAAAACCACGAAAAGTTCTTGTATTTGAAGATAAAATCTTTTAGCTTTGAAGAAGAAAGATCTAGCTGACTGAAATAAGTTCATTAGATGAAAACCAACAAAAATTGACAAGAACCACGAAAAGTTCTTGTATTTTAAGATAAAATCTTACGCTATTAAAGAAAAAACTTCTTGCTCGCTGAAATCTGTTCATTTGCTGAAAACCAACAAAACCACGAAAAGTTCTTGTATTTGAAGATAAAATCTTTTTGCTTTGAAGAAGAAAGATCCAGCTGACTGAAATAAGTTCATTAGATGAAAACCAACAAAAATTGACAAGAACCACGAAAAGTTCTTGTATTTTAAGATAAAATCTTACGCTATTAAAGAAAAAACTTCTTGCTCGCTGAAATCTGTTCATTTGCTGAAAACCAACAAAACCACGAAAAGTTCTTGTATTTGAAGATAAAATCTTTTTGCTTTGAAGAAGAAAGATCCAGCTGACTGAAATAAGTTCATCAGATGAAAACCAACAAAAATTGACAAGAACCACGAAAAGTTCTTGTATTTTAAGATAAAATCTTACCCTATTAAGGAAAAAACTTCTTGCTCACTGAAATATGTTCATTTGCTGAAAACCATCAAAACCACGAAAAGTTCTTGTATTTGAAGATAAAATCTTTTTGCTTTGAAGAAGAAAGATCCAGCTGACTGAAATAAGTTCATTAGATGAAAACCAAAAAAAATTGACAAGAACCACGAAAACTTCTGGTATTTTAAGATAAAATCTTACGCTATTAAAGAAAAAACTTCTTGCTCGCTGAAATCTGTTCATTTGCTGAAAACCATCAAAACCACGAAAAGTTCTTGTATTTGAAGATAAAATCTTTTTGCTTTGAAGAAGAAAGATCCAGCTGACTGAAGTAAGTTCATTAGATGAAAACCAACAAAAATTGACAAGAACCACGAAAAGTTCTTGTATTTTAAGATAAAATCTTACGCTATTAAAGAAAAAACTTCTTGCTCGCTGAAATCTGTTCATTTGCTGAAAACCAACAAAACCACGAAAAGTTCTTGTATTTGAAGATAAAATCTTTTTGCTTTGAAGAAGAAAGAACCAGCTGACTGAAGTAAGTTCATCAGATGAAAACCAACAAAAATTGACAAGAACCACGAAAAGTTCTTGTATTTTAAGATAAAATCTTACGCTATTAAGGAAAAAACTTCCAGCTGGCTGAAATATGTTCATTTGCTGAAAACCATCAAAACCACGAAAAGTTCTTGTATTTGAAGATAAAATCTTACTCCATTAAGGAAAAAACTTCCAGCTCGCTGAAATGTGTTCATGTGCTGAAAACCATCAAAACCACGAAAAGTTCTTGTATTTGAAGATAAAATCTTTTTGCTTTGAAGAAGAAAGATCTTGCTGACTGAAATAAGTTCATCAGATGAAAACCAACAAAAATTGACAAGAACCACGAAAAGTTCTTGTATTTTAAGATAAAATCTTACGCTATTAAAGAAAAAACTCCCAGCTCGCTGAAATCTGTTCATTTGCTGAAAACCAACAAAACCACGAAAAGTTCTTGTATTTGAAGATAAAATCTTTTTGCTTTGAAGAAGAAAGATCTAGCTGACTGAAATAAGTTCATTAGATGAAAACCAACCAAAATTGACAAGAACCACGAAAAGTTCTTGTATTTTAAGATAAAATCTTACGCTATTAAGGAAAAAACTTCCAGCTGCCTGAAATATGTTCATTTGCTGAAAACCATCAAAACCACGAAAAGTTCTTGTATTTGAAGATAAAATCTTTTTGCTTTGAAGAAGAAAGATCGAGCTGACTGAAATAAGTTCATTGGATGAAAACCAAAAAAAATTGACAAGAACCACGAAAACTTCTTGTATTTTCAGATAAAATCTTACGCTATTAAAGAAAAAACTTCTTGCTCGCTGAAATCTGTTCATTTGCTGAAAACCAACAAAACCACGAAAAGTTCTTGTATTTGAAGATAAAATCTTTTTGCTTTGAAGAAGAAAGATCCAGCTGACTGAAATAAGTTCATCAGATGAAAACCAACAAAAATTGACAAGAACCACGAAAAGTTATTGTATTTTAAGATAAAATCTTTTTGCTTTGAAGAAGAAAGATCTTGCTGACTGAAATAAGTTCAATAGATGAAAACCAAAAAAAATTGACAAGAACCACGAAAACTTCTGTTATTTTAAGATAAAATCTTACGCTATTAAAGAAAAAACTTCTTGCTCGCTGAAATCTGTTCATTTGCTGAAAACCATCACAACCACGAAAAGTTCTTGTATTTGAAGATAAAATCTTTTTGCTTTGAAGAAGAAAGATCTTGCTGACTGAAATAAGTTCATCAGATGAAAACCAACAAAAATTGACAAGAACCACGAAAAGTTCTTGTATTTTAAGATAAAATCTTACGCTATTAAAGAAAAAACTCCCAGCTCGCTGAAATCTGTTCATTTGCTGAAAACCAACAAAACCACGAAAAGTTCTTGTATTTGAAGATAAAATCTTTTTGCTTTGAAGAAGAAAGATCGAGCTGACTGAAATAAGTTCATTAGATGAAAACCAAAAAAAATTGACAAGAACCACGAAGCTTCTTGTATTTTAAGATAAAATCTTACGCTATTAAAGAAAATACTTCTTGCTCGCTGAAATCTGTTCATTTGCTGAAAACCATCAAAACCACGAAAAGTTCTTGTATTTGAAGATAAAATCTTTTTGCTTTGAAGAAGAAAGATCCAGCTGACTGAAATAAGTTCATTAGATGAAAACCAACAAAAATTGACAAGAACCACGAAAAGTTCTTGTATTTTAAGATAAAATCTTATGCTATTAAAGAAAAAACTTCTTGCTCGCTGAAATCTGTTCGTTTGCTGAAAACCAACAAAACCACGAAAAGTTCTTGTATTTGAAGATAAAAGCTTTTTGCTTTGAAGAAGAAAGATCCAGCTGACTGAAATAAGTTCATTCGATGAAAACCAACAAAAATTGACAAGAACCACGAAACGTTCTTGTATTTTAAGATAAAATCTTACTCTATTAAGGAAAAAACTTCCAGCTCGCTGAAATACGTTCATTTGCTGAAAACCATCAAAACCACGAAAAGTTCTTGTATTTGAAGATAAAATCTTTTTGCTTTGAAGAAGAAAGATCTAGCTGACTGAAATAAGTTCATTAGATGAAAACCAACAAAAATTGACAAGAACCACGAAAAGTTCTTGTATTTTAAGATAAAATCTTACTCTATTAAGGAAAAAACTTCCAGCTCGCTGAAATATGTTCATTTGCTGAAAACCAACAAAACCACGAAAAGTTCTTGTATTTGAAGATAAAATTTTTTTGCTTTGAAGAAGAAAGATCTAGCTGACTGAAATAAGTTCATGAGATGAAAACCAACAAAAATTGACAAGAACCACGAAAAGTTCTTGTATTTTAAGATAAAATCTTACTCTGTTAAGGAAAAAACTTCCAGTTCGCTGAAATATGTTCATTTGCTGAAAACCAACAAAACCACGAAAAGTTCTTGTATTTGAAGATAAAATCTTTTTGCTTTGAAGAAGAAAGATCTAGCTGACTGAAATAAGTTCATTAGATGAAAACCAACAAAAATTGACAAGAACCACGAAAAGTTCTTGTATTTTAAGATAAAATCTTACTCTATTGAGGAAAAAAATTCCAGCTCGCTGAAATATGTTCATTTGCTGAAAACCATCAAAACCATGAAAAGTTCTTGTATTTGAAGATAAAATCTTTTTGCTTTGAAGAAGAAAGATCGAGCTGACTGAAATAAGTTCATCAGATGAAAACCAAAAAAAATTGACAAGAACCACGAAAACTTCTTGTATTTTCAGATAAAATCTTACGCTATTAAAGAAAAAACTTCTTGCTCGCTGAAATCTGTTCATTTGCTGAAAACCAACAAAACCACGAAAAGTTCTTGTATTTGAAGATAAAATCTTTTTGCTTTGAAGAAGAAAGATCCAGCTGACTGAAATAAGTTCATTAGATGAAAACCAACAAAAATTGACAAGAACCACGAAAAGTTCTTGTATTTTAAGATAAAATCTTTTTGCTTTGAAGAAGAAAGATCTTGCTGACTGAAATAAGTTCATTAGATGAAAACCAAAAAAAATTGACAAGAACCACGAAAACTTCTGTTATTTTAAGATAAAATCTTACGCTATTAAAGAAAAAACTTCTTGCTCGCTGAAATCTGTTCATTTGCTGAAAACCATCACAACCACGAAAAGTTCTTGTATTTGAAGATAAAATCTTTTTGCTTTGAAGAAGAAAGATCTTGCTGACTGAAATAAGTTCATCAGATGAAAACCAACAAAAATTGACAAGAACCACGAAAAGTTCTTGTATTTTAAGATAAAATCTTACGCTGTTAAAGAAAAAACTCCCAGCTCGCTGAAATCTGTTCATTTGCTGAAAACCATCAAAACCACGAAAAGTTCTTGTATTTGAAGATAAAATCTTTTTGCTTTGAAGAAGAAAGATCTAGCTGACTGAAATAAGTTCATTAGATGAAAACCAACAAAAATTGACAAGAACCACGAAAAGTTCTTGTATTTTAAGATAAAATCTTACTCTATTAAGGAAAAAACTTCCAGCTCGCTGAAATATGTTCATTTGCTGAAAACCAACAAAACCACGAAAAGTTCTTGTATTTGAAGATAAAATTTTTTTGCTTTGAAGAAGAAAGATCTAGCTGACTGAAATAAGTTCATTAGATGAAAACCAACAAAAATTGACAAGAACCACGAAAAGTTCTTGTATTTTAAGATAAAATCTTACTCTGTTAAGGAAAAAACTTCCAGCTCGCTGAAATATGTTCATTTGCTGAAAACCAACAAAACCACGAAAAGTTCTTGTATTTGAAGATAAAATCTTTTTGCTTTGAAGAAGAAAGATCTAGCTGACTGAAATAAGTTCATTAGATGAAAACCAACAAAAATTGACAAGAACCACGAAAAGTTCTTGTATTTTAAGATAAAATCTTGCGCAATTAAAGAAAAAACTCCTCGCTCGCTGAAATCTGTTCATTTGCTGAAAACCAACAAAACCACGAAAAGTTCTTGTATTTGAAGATAAAATCTTTTTGCTTTGAAGAAGAAAGATCTAGCTGACTGAAATAAGTTCATTAGATGAAAACCAACCAAAATTGACAAGAACCACGAAAAGTTCTTGTATTTTAAGATAAAATCTTACGCTATTAAGGAAAAAAATTCCAGCTCGCTGAAATATGTTCATTTGCTGAAAACCATCAAAACCATGAAAAGTTCTTGTATTTGAAGATAAAATCTTTTTGGTTTGAAGAAGAAAGATCGAGCTGACTGAAATAAGTTCATCAGATGATAACCAAAAAAAATTGACAAGAACCACGAAAACTTCTTGTATTTTCAGATAAAATCTTACGCTATTAAAGAAAAAACTTCTTGCTCGCTGAAATCTGTTCATTTGCTGAAAACCAACAAAACCACGAAAAGTTCTTGTATTTGAAGATAAAATCTTTTTGCTTTGAAGAAGAAAGATCCAGCTGACTGAAATAAGTTCATTCGATGAAAACCAACAAAAATTGACAAGAACCACGAAAAGTTCTTGTATTTTAAGATAAAATCTTTTTGCTTTGAAGAAGAAAGATCTTGCTGACTGAAATAAGTTCATTAGATGAAAACCAAAAAAAATTGACAAGAACCACGAAAACTTCTGTTATTTTAAGATAAAATCTTACGCTATTAAAGAAAAAACTTCTTGCTCGCTGAAATCTGTTCATTTGCTGAAAACCATCACAACCACGAAAAGTTCTTGTATTTGAAGATAAAATCTTTTTGCTTTGAAGAAGAAAGATCTTGCTGACTGAAATAAGTTCATCAGATGAAAACCAACAAAAATTGACAAGAACCACGAAAAGTTCTTGTATTTTAAGATAAAATCTTACGCTATTAAAGAAAAAACTCCCAGCTCGCTGAAATCTGTTCATTTGCTGAAAACCAACAAAACCACGAAAAGTTCTTGTATTTGAAGATAAAATCTTTTTGCTTTGAAGAAGAAAGATCGAGCTGACTGAAATAAGTTCATTAGATGAAAACCAAAAAAAATTGACAAGAACCACGAAAACGTCTTGTATTTTAAGATAAAATCTTACGCTATTAAAGAAAAAACTTCTTGCTCGCTGAAATCTGTTCATTTGCTGAAAAACATCAAAACCACGAAAAGTTCTTGTATTTGAAGATAAAATCTTTTTGCTTTGAAGAAGAAAGATCCAGCTGACTGAAATAAGTTCATTAGATGAAAACCAACAAAAATTGACAAGAACCACGAAAAGTTCTTGTATTTTAAGATAAAATCTTACGCTGTTAAAGAAAAAACTCCCAGCTCGCTGAAATCTGTTCATTTGCTGAAAACCATCAAAACCACGAAAAGTTCTTGTATTTGAAGATAAAATCTTTTTGCTTTGAAGAAGAAAGATCCAGCTGACTGAAATAAGTTCATTCGATGAAAACCAACAAAAATTGACAAGAACCACGAAACGTTCTTGTATTTTAAGATAAAATCTTACTCTATTAAGGAAAAAACTTCCAGCTCGCTGAAATACGTTCATTTGCTGAAAACCATCAAAACCACGAAAAGTTCTTGTATTTGAAGATAAAATCTTTTTGCTTTGAAGAAGAAAGATCTAGCTGACTGAAATAAGTTCATTAGATGAAAACCAACAAAAATTGACAAGAACCACGAAAAGTTCTTGTATTTTAAGATAAAATCTTACTCTATTAAGGAAAAAACTTCCAGCTCGCTGAAATATGTTCATTTGCTGAAAACCAACAAAACCACGAAAAGTTCTTGCATTTGAAGATAAAATTTTTTTGCTTTGAAGAAGAAAGATCTAGCTGACTGAAATAAGTTCATTAGATGAAAACCAACAAAAATTGACAAGAACCACGAAAAGTTCTTGTATTTTCAGATAAAATCTTACGCTATTAAAGAAAAAACTCCCAGCTCGCTGAAATCTGTTCATTTGCTGAAAACCAACAAAACCACGAAAAGTTCTTGTATTTGAAGATAAAATCATTTTGCTTTGAAGAAGAAAGATCCAGCTGACTGAAGTAAGTTCATTAGATGAAAACCAACAAAAATTGACAAGAACCACGAAAAGTTCTTGTATTTTAAGATAAAATCTTACTCTATTAAGGAAAAAACTTCCAGCTCGCTGAAATATGTTCATTTGCTGAAAACCATCAAAACCACGAAAAGTTCTTGTATTTGAAGATAAAATCTTTTTGCTTTGAAGAAGAAAGATCTTGCTGACTAAAATAAGTTCATTAGATGAAAACCAAAAAAAATTGACAAGAACCACGAAAACTTCTGTTATTTTAAGATAAAATCTTACGCTATTAAAGAAAAAACTTCTTGCTCGCTGAAATCTGTTCATTTGCTGAAAACCAACAAAACCACGAAAAGTTCTTGTATTTGAAGATAAAATCTTTTTGCTTTGAAGAAGAAAGATCCAGCTGACTGAAATAAGTTCATTAGATGAAAACCAACAAAAATTGACAAGAACCACGAAAAGTTCTTGTATTTTAAGATAAAATCTTACGCTATTAAAGAAAAAACTTCTTGCTCGCTGAAATCTGTTGATTTGCTGAAAACCAACAAAACCACGAAAAGTTCTTGTATTTGAAGATAAAATCTTTTTGCTTTGAAGAAGAAAGATCCAGCCGACTGAAATAAGTTCATTAGATGAAAACCAACCAAAATTGACAAGAACCACGAAAACTTCTTGTATTTTAAGATAAAATCTTACGCTATTAAGGAAAAAACATCCAGCTCGCTGAAATATGTTCATTTGCTGAAAACCATCAAAACCACGAAAAGTTCTTGTATTTGAAGATAAAATCTTTTTGCTTTGAAGAAGAAAGATCGAGCTGACTGAAATAAGTTCATTAGATGAAAACCAAAAAAAATTGACAAGAACCACGAAAACTTCTTGTATTTTAAGATAAAATCTTACGCTATTAAAGAAAAAACTTCTTGCTCGCTGAAATCTGTTCATTTGCTGAAAACCATCAAAACCACGAAAAGTTCTTGTATTTGAAGATAAAATCTTTTTGCTTTGAAGAAGAAAGATCTAGCTGACTGAAATAAGTTCATCAGATGAAAACCAACAAAAATTGACAAGAACCACGAAAAGTTCTTGTATTTTAAGATAAAATCTTACGCTATTAAAGAAAAAACTTCTTGCTCGCTGAAATCTGTTCGTTTGCTGAAAACCAACAAAACCACGAAAAGTTCTTGTATTTGAAGATAAAAGCTTTTTGCTTTGAAGAAGAAAGATCCAGCTGACTGAAATAAGTTCATCAGATGAAAACCAACCAAAATTGACAAGAACCACGAAAAGTTCTTGTATTTTAAGATGAAATCTGACGCTATTAAGGAAAAAACTTCCAGCTCGCTGAAATATGTTCATTTGCTGAAAACCATCAAAACCACGAAAAGTTCTTGTATTTGAAGATAAAATCTTTTTGCTTTGAAGAAGAAAGATCTTGCTGACTAAAATAAGTTCATTAGATGAAAACCAAAAAAAATTGACAAGAACCACGAAAACTTCTGTTATTTTAAGATAAAATCTTACGCTATTAAAGAAAAAACTTCTTGCTCGCTGAAATCTGTTCATTTGCTGAAAACCAACAAAACCACGAAAAGTTCTTGTATTTGAAGATAAAATCTTTTTGCTTTCAAGAAGAAAGATCCAGCTGACTGAAATAAGTTCATTAGATGAAAACCAACAAAAATTGACAAGAACCACGAAAAGTTCTTGTATTTTAAGATAAAATCTTACGCTATTAAAGAAAAAACTTCTTGCTCGCTGAAATCTGTTGATTTGCTGAAAACCAACAAAACCACGAAAAGTTCTTGTATTTGAAGATAAAATCTTTTTGCTTTGAAGAAGAAAGATCCAGCCGACTGAAATAAGTTCATCAGATGAAAACCAACAAAAATTGACAAGAACCACGAAAAGTTCTTGTATTTTAAGATAAAATCTTACTCTATTAAGGAAAAAACTTCCAGCTCGCTGAAATATGTTCATTTGCTGAAAACCATCAAAACCACGAAAAGTTCTTGTATTTGTAGATAAAATCTTTTTGCTTTGAAGAAGAAAGATCTAGCTGACTGAAATAAGTTCATTAGATGAAAACCAACCAAAATTGACAAGAACCACGAAAAGTTCTTGTATTTTAAGATAAAATCTTACGCTATTAAGGAAAAAACTTCCAGCTCGCTGAAATATGTTCATTTGCTGAAAACCATCAAAACCACGAAAAGTTCTTGTATTTGAAGATAAAATCTTTTTGCTTTGAAGAAGAAAGATCGAGCTGACTGAAATAAGTTCATTAGATGAAAACCAAAAAAAATTGACAAGAACCACGAAAACTTCTTGTATTTTAAGATAAAATCTTACGCTATTAAAGAAAAAACTTCTTGCTCGCTGAAATCTGTTCATTTGCTGAAAACCATCAAAACCACGAAAAGTTCTTGTATTTGAAGATAAAATCTTTTTGCTTTGAAGAAGAAAGATCTAGCTGACTGAAATAAGTTCATCAGATGAAAACCAACAAAAATTGACAAGAACCACGAAAAGTTCTTGTATTTTAAGATAAAATCTTACGCTATTAAAGAAAAAACTTCTTGCTCGCTGAAATCTGTTCGTTTGCTGAAAACCAACAAAACCACGAAAAGTTCTTGTATTTGAAGATAAAAGCTTTTTGCTTTGAAGAACAAAGATCCAGCTGACTGAAATAAGTTCATTCGATGAAAACCAACAAAAATTGACAAGAACCACGAAACGTTCTTGTATTTTAAGATAAAATCTTACTCTATTTAGGAAAAAACTTCCATCTCGCTGAAATACGTTCATTTGCTGAAAACCATCAAAACCACGAAAAGTTCTTGTATTTGAAGATAAAATCTTTTTGCTTTGAAGAAGAAAGATCTAGCTGACTGAAATAAGTTCATTAGATGAAAACCAACAAAAATTGACAAGAACCACGAAAAGTTCTTGTATTTTAAGATAAAATCTTACTCTATTAAGGAAAAAACTTCCAGCTCGCTGAAATATGTTCATTTGCTGAAAACCAACAAAACCACGAAAAGTTCTTGTATTTGAAGATAAAATCTTTTTGCTTTGAAGAAGAAAGATCTAGCTGACTGAAATAAGTTCATTAGATGAAAACCAACAAAAATTGACAAGAACCACGAAAAGTTCTTGTATTTTAAGATAAAATCTTACGCTATTAAAGAAAAAACTCCCAGCTCGCTGAAATCTGTTCATTTGCTGAAAACCAACAAAACCACGAAAAGTTCTTGTATTTGAAGATAAAATCTTTTTGCTTTGAAGAAGAAAGATCTAGCTGACTGAAATAAGTTCATTAGATGAAAACCAACCAAAATTGACAAGAACCACGAAAAGTTCTTGTATTTTAAGATAAAATCTTACGCTATTAAGGAAAAAAATTCCAGCTCGCTGAAATATGTTCATTTGCTGAAAACCATCAAAACCACGAAAAGTTCTTGTATTTGAAGATAAAATCTTTTTGCTTTGAAGAAGAAAGATCCAGCTGACTGAAATAAGTTCATCAGATGAAAACCAACAAAAATTGACAAGAACCACGAAAAGTTCTTGTATTTTACGATAACATCTTACGTTGTTAAAGAAAAAACTCCCAGCTCGCTGAAATACGTTCATTTGCTGAAAACCATCAAAACCACGAAAAGTTCTTGTATTTGAAGATAAAATATTTTTGCTTTGAAGAAGAAAGATCTAGCTGACTGAAATAAGTTCATTAGATGAAAACCAACAAAAATTGACAAGAACCACGAAAAGTTCTTGTATTTTAAGATAAAATCTTACTCTATTAAGGAAAAAACTTCCAGCTCGCTGAAATATGTTCATTTGCTGAAAACCAACAAAACCACGAAAAGTTCTTGTATTTGAAGATAAAATTTTTTTGCTTTGAAGAAGAAAGATCTAGCTGACTGAAATAAGTTCATTAGATGAAAACCAACAAAAATTGACAAGAACCACGAAAAGTTCTTGTATTTTAAGATAAAATCTTACGCAATGAAGAAAAAACTCCCAGCTCGCTGAAATCTGTTCATTTGCTGAAAACCAACAAAACCACGAAAAGTTCTTGTATTTGAAGATAAAATCTTTTTGCTTTGAAGAAGAAAGATCTAGCTGACTGAAATAAGTTCATTAGATGAAAACCAACCAAAATTGACAAGAACCACGAAAAGTTCTTGTATTTTAAGATAAAATCTTACGCTAATAAGGAAAAAAATTCCAGCTCGCTGAAATATGTTCATTTGCTGAAAACCATCAAAACCACGAAAAGTTCTTGTATTTGAAGATAAAATCTTTTTGCTTTGAAGAAGAAAGATCGAGCTGACTGAAATAAGTTCATTCGATGAAAACCAAAAAAAATTGACAAGAACCACGAAAACTTCTTGTATTTTAAGATAAAATCTTACGCTATTAAAGAAAAAACTTCTTGCTCGCTGAAATCTGTTCATTTGCTGAAAACCATCAAAACCACGAAAAGTTCTTGTATTTGAAGATAAAATCTTTTTGCTTTGAAGAAGAAATATCCAGCTGACTGAAATAAGTTCATTAGATGAAAACCAACAAAAATTGACAAGAACCACGAAAAGTTCTTGTATTTTAAGATAAAATCTTACGCTATTAAAGAAAAAACTTCTTGCTCGCTGAAATCTGTTCATTTGCTGAAAACCAACAAAACCACGAAAAGTTCTTGTATTTGAAGATGAAATCTTTTTGCTTTGAAGAAGAAAGATCCAGCTGACTGAAATAAGTTCACCAGATGAAAACCAACAAAAATTGACAAGAACCACCAAAAGTTCTTGTATTTTAAGATAAAATCTTACTCCATTAAGGAAAAAACTTCCAGCTCGCTGAAATATGTTCATTTGCAGAAAACCATCAAAACCACGAAAAGTTCTTGTATTTGAAGATAAAATCTTTTTGCTTTGAAGAAGAAAGATCCAGCTGACTGAAATAAGTTCATTAGATGAAAACCAACAAAAATTGACAAGAACCACGAAAAGTTCTTGTATTTTAAGATAAAATCTTACGCTGTTAAAGAAAAAACTCCCAGCTCGCTGAAATATGTTCATTTGCTGAAAACCATCAAAACCACGAAAAGTTCTTGTATTTGAAGATAAAATCTTTTTGCTTTGAAGAAGAAAGATCTAGCTGACTGAAATAAGTTCTTTAGATGAAAACCAACAAAAATTGACAAGAACCACGAAAAGTTCTTGTATTTTAAGATAAAATCTTACGCTATTAAGGAAAAAAATTCCAGCTCGCTGAAATATGTTCATTTGCTGAAAACCATCAAAACCACGAAAAGTTCTTGTATTTGAAGATAAAATCTTTTTGCTTTGAAGAAGAAAGATCCAGCTGACTGAAATAAGTTCATCAGATGAAAACCAACAAAAATTGACAAGAACCACGAAAAGTTCTTGTATTTTACGATAACATCTTACGTTGTTAAAGAAAAAACTCCCAGCTCGCTGAAATACGTTCATTTGCTGAAAACCATCAAAACCACGAAAAGTTCTTGTATTTGAAGATAAAATATTTTTGCTTTGAAGAAGAAAGATCTAGCTGACTGAAATAAGTTCATTAGATGAAAACCAACAAAAATTGACAAGAACCACGAAAAGTTCTTGTATTTTAAGATAAAATCTTACTCTATTAAGGAAAAAACTTCCAGCTCGCTGAAATATGTTCATTTGCTGAAAACCAACAAAACCACGAAAAGTTCTTGTATTTGAAGATAAAATTTTTTTGCTTTGAAGAAGAAAGATCTAGCTGACTGAAATAAGTTCATTAGATGAAAACCAACAAAAATTGACAAGAACCACGAAAATTTCTTGTATTTTAAGATAAAATCTTACGCAATGAAGAAAAAACTCCCAGCTCGCTGAAATCTGTTCATTTGCTGAAAACCAACAAAACCACGAAAAGTTCTTGTATTTGAAGATAAAATCTTTTTGCTTTGAAGAAGAAAGATCTAGCTGACTGAAATAAGTTCATTAGATGAAAACCAACCAAAATTGACAAGAACCACGAAAAGTTCTTGTATTTTAAGATAAAATCTTACGCTAATAAGGAAAAAAATTCCAGCTCGCTGAAATATGTTCATTTGCTGAAAACCATCAAAACCACGAAAAGTTCTTGTATTTGAAGATAAAATCTTTTTGCTTTGAAGAAGAAAGATCGAGCTGACTGAAATAAGTTCATTCGATGAAAACCAAAAAAAATTGACAAGAACCACGAAAACTTCTTGTATTTTAAGATAAAATCTTACGCTATTAAAGAAAAAACTTCTTGCTCGCTGAAATCTGTTCATTTGCTGAAAACCATCAAAACCACGAAAAGTTCTTGTATTTGAAGATAAAATCTTTTTGCTTTGAAGAAGAAATATCCAGCTGACTGAAATAAGTTCATTAGATGAAAACCAACAAAAATTGACAAGAACCACGAAAAGTTCTTGTATTTTAAGATAAAATCTTACGCTATTAAAGAAAAAACTTCTTGCTCGCTGAAATCTGTTCATTTGCTGAAAACCAACAAAACCACGAAAAGTTCTTGTATTTGAAGATGAAATCTTTTTGCTTTGAAGAAGAAAGATCCAGCTGACTGAAATAAGTTCATCAGATGAAAACCAACAAAAATTGACAAGAACCACCAAAAGTTCTTGTATTTTAAGATAAAATCTTACTCCATTAAGGAAAAAACTTCCAGCTCGCTGAAATATGTTCATTTGCAGAAAACCATCAAAACCACGAAAAGTTCTTGTATTTGAAGATAAAATCTTTTTGCTTTGAAGAAGAAAGATCCAGCTGACTGAAATAAGTTCATTAGATGAAAACCAACAAAAATTGACAAGAACCACGAAAAGTTCTTGTATTTTAAGATAAAATCTTACGCTGTTAAAGAAAAAACTCCCAGCTCGCTGAAATATGTTCATTTGCTGAAAACCATCAAAACCACGAAAAGTTCTTGTATTTGAAGATAAAATCTTTTTGCTTTGAAGAAGAAAGATCTAGCTGACTGAAATAAGTTCTTTAGATGAAAACCAACAAAAATTGACAAGAACCACGAAAAGTTCTTGTATTTTAAGATAAAATCTTACGCTATTAAAGAAAAAACTTCTTGCTCGCTGAAATCTGTTCGTTTGCTGAAAACCAACAAAACCACGAAAAGTTCTTGTATTTGAAGATAAAAGCTTTTTGCTTTGAAGAACAAAGATCCAGCTGACTGAAATAAGTTCATTCGATGAAAACCAACAAAAATTGACAAGAACCACGAAACGTTCTTGTATTTTAAGATAAAATCTTACTCTATGAAGGAAAAAACTTCCAGCTCGCTGAAATACGTTCATTTGCTGAAAACCATCAAAACCACGAAAAGTTCTTGTATTTGAAGATAAAATCTTTTTGCTTTGAAGAAGAAAGATCTAGCTGACTGAAATAAGTTCATTGGATGAAAACCAACAAAAATTGACAAGAACCACGAAAAGTTCTTGTATTTTAAGATAAAATCTTACTCTATTAAGGAAAAAACTTCCAGCTCGCTGAAATATGTTCATTTGCTGAAAACCAACAAAACCACGAAAAGTTCTTGTATTTGAAGATAAAATCTTTTTGCTTTGAAGAAGAAAGATCTAGCTGACTGAAATAAGTTCATTAGATGAAAACCAACCAAAATTGACAAGAACCACGAAAAGTTCTTGTATTTTAAGATAAAATCTTACGCTATTAAGGAAAAAAATTCCAGCTCGCTGAAATATGTTCATTTGCTGAAAACCATCAAAACCACAAAAAGTTCTTGTATTTGAAGATAAAATCTTTTTGCTTTGAAGAAGAAAGATCGAGCTGACTGAAATAAGTTCATTAGATGAAAACTAAAAAAAATTGACAAGAACCACGAAAACTTCTTGTATTTTAAGATAAAATCTTGCGCTATTAAAGAAAAAACTTCTTGCTCGCTGAAATCTGTTCATTTGCTGAAAACCAACAAAACCACGAAAAGTTCTTGTATTTGAAGATGAAATCTTTTTGCTTTGAAGAAGAAAGATCCAGCTGACTGGAATAAGTTCATTAGATGAAAACCAACAAAAATTGACAAGAACCACAAAAAGTTCTTGTATTTTAAGATAACATCTTACGTTGTTAAAGAAAAAACTCCCAGCTCGCTGAAATACGTTCATTTGCTGAAAACCATCAAAACCACGAAAAGTTCTTGTATTTGAAGATAAAATCTTTTTGCTTTGAAGAAGAAAGATCTAGCTGACTGAAATAAGTTCATTAGATGAAAACCAACAAAAATTGACAAGAACCACGAAAAGTTCTTGTATTTTAAGATAAAATCTTACTCTATTAAGGAAAAAACTTCCAGCTCGCTGAAATATGTTCATTTACTGAAAACCAACAAAACCACGAAAAGTTCTTGTATTTGAAGATAAAATTTTTTTGCTTTGAAGAAGAAAGATCTAGCTGACTGAAATAAGTTCATTAGATGAAAACCAACAAAAATTGACAAGAACCACGAAAAGTTCTTGTATTTTAAGATAAAATCTTACGCAATGAAGAAAAAACTCCCAGCTCGCTGAAATCTGTTCATTTGCTGAAAACCAACAAAACCACGAAAAGTTCTTGTATTTGAAGATAAAATCTTTTTGCTTTGAAGAAGAAAGATCTAGCTGACTGAAATAAGTTCATTAGATGAAAACCAACCAAAATTGACAAGAACCACGAAAAGTTCTTGTATTTTAAGATAAAATCTTACGCTAATAAGGAAAAAAATTCCAGCTCGCTGAAATATGTTCATTTGCTGAAAACCATCAAAACCACGAAAAGTTCTTGTATTTGAAGATAAAATCTTTTTGCTTTGAAGAAGAAAGATCGAGCTGACTGAAATAAGTTCATTCGATGAAAACCAAAAAAAATTGACAAGAACCACGAAAAGTTCTTGTATTTTAAGATAAAATCTTACGCTATTAAAGAAAAAACTTCTTGCTCGCTGAAATCTGTTCATTTGCTGAAAACCAACAAAACCACGAAAAGTTCTTGTATTTGAAGATGAAATCTTTTTGCTTTGAAGAAGAAAGATCCAGCTGACTGAAATAAGTTCATCAGATGAAAACCAACAAAAATTGACAAGAACCACCAAAAGTTCTTGTATTTTAAGATAAAATCTTACTCCATTAAGGAAAAAACTTCCAGCTCGCTGAAATATGTTCATTTGCAGAAAACCATCAAAACCACGAAAAGTTCTTGTATTTGAAGATAAAATCTTTTTGCTTTGAAGAAGAAAGATCCAGCTGACTGAAATAAGTTCATTAGATGAAAACCAACAAAAATTGACAAGAACCACGAAAAGTTCTTGTATTTTAAGATAAAATCTTACGCTGTTAAAGAAAAAACTCCCAGCTCGCTGAAATATGTTCATTTGCTGAAAACCATCAAAACCACGAAAAGTTCTTGTATTTGAAGATAAAATCTTTTTGCTTTGAAGAAGAAAGATCTAGCTGACTGAAATAAGTTCTTTAGATGAAAACCAACAAAAATTGACAAGAACCACGAAAAGATCTTGTATTTTAAGATAAAATCTTACGCTATTAAAGAAAAAACTTCTTGCTCGCTGAAATCTGTTCGTTTGCTGAAAACCAACAAAACCACGAAAAGTTCTTGTATTTGAAGATAAAAGCTTTTTGCTTTGAAGAACAAAGATCCAGCTGACTGAAATAAGTTCATTCGATGAAAACCAACAAAAATTGACAAGAACCACGAAACGTTCTTGTATTTTAAGATAAAATCTTACTCTATTAAGGAAAAAACTTCCAGCTCGCTGAAATACGTTCATTTGCTGAAAACCATCAAAACCACGAAAAGTTCTTGTATTTGAAGATAAAATCTTTTTGCTTTGAAGAAGAAAGATCTAGCTGACTGAAATAAGTTCATTGGATGAAAACCAACAAAAATTGACAAGAACCACGAAAAGTTCTTGTATTTTAAGATAAAATCTTACTCTATTAAGGAAAAAACTTCCAGCTCGCTGAAATATGTTCATTTGCTGAAAACCAACAAAACCACGAAAAGTTCTTGTATTTGAAGATAAAATCTTTTTGCTTTGAAGAAGAAAGATCTAGCTGACTGAAATAAGTTCATTAGATGAAAACCAACAAAAATTGACAAGAACCACGAAAAGTTCTTGTATTTTAAGATAAAATCTTATGCTATTAAAGAAAAAACTCCCAGCTCGCTGAAATCTGTTCATTTGCTGAAAACCAACAAAACCACGAAAAGTTCTTGTATTTGAAGATAAAATCTTTTTGCTTTGAAGAAGAAAGATCTAGCTGACTGAAATAAGTTCATTAGATGAAAACCAACCAAAATTGACAAGAACCACGAAAAGTTCTTGTATTTTAAGATAAAATCTTACGCTATTAAGGAAAAAAATTCCAGCTCGCTGAATTATGTTCATTTGCTGAAAACCATCAAAACCACAAAAAGTTCTTGTATTTGAAGATAAAATCTTTTTGCTTTGAAGAAGAAAGATCGAGCTGACTGAAATAAGTTCATTAGATGAAAACTAAAAAAAATTGACAAGAACCACGAAAACTTCTTGTATTTTAAGATAAAATCTTGCGCTATTAAAGAAAAAACTTCTTGCTCGCTGAAATCTGTTCATTTGCTGAAAACCAACAAAACCACGAAAAGTTCTTGTATTTGAAGATGAAACCTTTTTGCTTTGAAGAAGAAAGATCCAGCTGACTGAAATAAGTTCATCAGATGAAAACCAACAAAAATTGACAAGAACCACAAAAAGTTCTTGTATTTTAAGATAACATCTTACGTTGTTAAAGAAAAAACTCCCAGCTCGCTGAAATACGTTCATTTGCTGAAAACCATCAAAACCACGAAAAGTTCTTGTATTTGAAGATAAAATCTTTTTGCTTTGAAGAAGAAAGATCTAGCTGACTGAAATAAGTTCATTAGATGAAAACCAAAAAAAATTGACAAGAACCACGAAAAGTTCTTGTATTTTAAGATAAAATCTTACTCTATTAAGGAAAAAACTTCCAGCTCGCTGAAATATGTTCATTTGCTGAAAACCAACAAAACCACGAAAAGTTCTTGTATTTGAAGATAACATTTTTTTGCTTTGAAGAAGAAAGATCTAGCTGACTGAAATAAGTTCATTAGATGAAAACCAACCAAAATTGACAAGAACCACGAAAAGTTCTTGTATTTTAAGATAAAATCTTACGCAATGAAGAAAAAACTCCCAGCTCGCTGAAATCTGTTCATTTGCTGAAAACCAACAAAACCACGAAAAGTTCTTGTATTTGAAGATAAAATCTTTTTGCTTTGAAGAAGAAAGATCTAGCTGACTGAAATAAGTTCATTAGATGAAAACCAACCAAAATTGACAAGAACCACGAAAAGTTCTTGTATTTTAAGATAAAATCTTACGCTAATAAGGAAAAAAATTCCAGCTCGCTGAAATATGTTCATTTGCTGAAAACCATCAAAACCACGAAAAGTTCTTGTATTTGAAGATAAAATCTTTTTGCTTTGAAGAAGAAAGATCGAGCTGACTGAAATAAGTTCATTCGATGAAAACCAAAAAAAATTGACAAGAACCACGAAAACTTCTTGTATTTTAAGATAAAATCTTACGCTATTAAAGAAAAAACTTCTTGCTCGCTGAAATCTGTTCATTTGCTGAAAACCATCAAAACCACGAAAAGTTCTTGTATTTGAAGATAAAATCTTTTTGCTTTGAAGAAGAAATATCCAGCTGACTGAAATAAGTTCATTAGATGAAAACCAACAAAAATTGACAAGAACCACGAAAAGTTCTTGTATTTTAAGATAAAATCTTACGCTATTAAAGAAAAAACTTCTTGCTCGCTGAAATCTGTTCATTTGCTGAAAACCATCAAAACCACGAAAAGTTCTTGTATTTGAAGATAAAATCTTTTTGCTTTGAAGAAGAAAGATCTAGCTGACTGAAATAAGTTCATTAGATGAAAACCAACAAAAATTGACAAGAACCACGAAAAGTTCTTGTATTTTAAGATAAAATCTTACTCTATTAAGGAAAAAACTTCCAGCTCGCTGAAATATGTTCATTTGCTGAAAACCAACAAAACCACGAAAAGTTCTTGTATTTGAAGATAAAATTTTTTTGCTTTGAAGAAGAAAGATCTAGCTGACTGAAATAAGTTCATTAGATGAAAACCAACAAAAATTGACAAGAACCACGAAAAGTTCTTGTATTTTAAGATAAAATCTTACGCAATGAAGAAAAAACTCCCAGCTCGCTGAAATCTGTTCATTTGCTGAAAACCAACAAAACCACGAAAAGTTCTTGTATTTGAAGATAAAATCTTTTTGCTTTGAAGAAGAAAGATCTAGCTGACTGAAATAAGTTCATTAGATGAAAACCAACCAAAATTGACAAGAACCACGAAAAGTTCTTGTATTTTAAGATAAAATCTTACGCTAATAAGGAAAAAAATTCCAGCTCGCTGAAATATGTTCATTTGCTGAAAACCATCAAAACCACGAAAAGTTCTTGTATTTGAAGATAAAATCTTTTTGCTTTGAAGAAGAAAGATCGAGCTGACTGAAATAAGTTCATTCGATGAAAACCAAAAAAAATTGACAAGAACCACGAAAACTTCTTGTATTTTAAGATAAAATCTTACGCTATTAAAGAAAAAACTTCTTGCTCGCTGAAATCTGTTCATTTGCTGAAAACCATCAAAACCACGAAAAGTTCTTGTATTTGAAGATAAAATCTTTTTGCTTTGAAGAAGAAATATCCAGCTGACTGAAATAAGTTCATTAGATGAAAACCAACAAAAATTGACAAGAACCACGAAAAGTTCTTGTATTTTAAGATAAAATCTTACGCTGTTAAAGAAAAAACTCCCAGCTCGCTGAAATATGTTCATTTGCTGAAAACCATCAAAACCACGAAAAGTTCTTGTATTTGAAGATAAAATCTTTTTGCTTTGAAGAAGAAAGATCGAGCTGACTGAAATAAGTTCATCAGATGAAAACCAACAAAAATTGACAAGAACCACGAAAAGTTCTTGTATTTTAAGATAAAATCTTACGCTATTAAAGAAAAAACTTCTTGCTCGCTGAAATCTGTTCGTTTGCTGAAAACCAACAAAACCACGAAAAGTTCTTGTATTTGAAGATAAAAGCTTTTTGCTTTGAAGAACAAAGATCCAGCTGACTGAAATAAGTTCATTCGATGAAAACCAACAAAAATTGACAAGAACCACGAAACGTTCTTGTATATTAAGATAAAATCTTACTCTATTAAGGAAAAAACTTCCAGCTCGCTGAAATACGTTCATTTGCTGAAAACCATCAAAACCACGAAAAGTTCTTGTATTTGAAGATAAAATCTTTTTGCTTTGAAGAAGAAAGATCTAGCTGACTGAAATAAGTTCATTGGATGAAAACCAACAAAAATTGACAAGAACCACGAAAAGTTCTTGTATTTTAAGATAAAATCTTACTCTATTAAGGAAAAAACTTCCAGCTCGCTGAAATATGTTCATTTGCTGAAAACCAACAAAACCACGAAAAGTTCTTGTATTTGAAGATAAAATCTTTTTGCTTTGAAGAAGAAAGATCTAGCTGACTGAAATAAGTTCATTAGATGAAAACCAACAAAAATTGACAAGAACCACGAAAAGTTCTTGTATTTTAAGATAAAATCTTATGCTATTAAAGAAAAAACTCCCAGCTCGCTGAAATCTGTTCATTTGCTGAAAACCAACAAAACCACGAAAAGTTCTTATAGAATAGAAGTTACAACATGGAAACAGGCCCTTCGGCCCAACATGTCCATGTCGCCCAGTTTATACCACTAAGCTAGTCCCAATTCTTGTATTTGAAGATAAAATCTTTTTGCTTTGAAGAAAGATCTAGCTGACTGAAATAAGTTCATTAGATGAAAACCAACCAAAATTGACAAGAACCACGAAAAGTTCTTGTATTTTAAGATAAAATCTTACGCTATTAAGGAAAAAAATTCCAGCTCGCTGAATTATGTTCATTTGCTGAAAACCATCAAAACCACAAAAAGTTCTTGTATTTGAAGATAAAATCTTTTTGCTTTGAAGAAGAAAGATCGAGCTGACTGAAATAAGTTCATTAGATGAAAACTAAAAAAAATTGACAAGAACCACGAAAACTTCTTGTATTTTAAGATAAAATCTTGCGCTATTAAAGAAAAAACTTCTTGCTCGCTGAAATCTGTTCATTTGCTGAAAACCAACAAAACCACGAAAAGTTCTTGTATTTGAAGATGAAATCTTTTTGCTTTGAAGAAGAAAGATCCAGTTGACTGAAATAAGTTCATCAGATGAAAACCAACAAAAATTGACAAGAACCACCAAAAGTTCTTGTATTTTAAGATAAAATCTTACTCCATTAAGGAAAAAACTTCCAGCTCGCTGAAATATGTTCATTTGCAGAAAACCATCAAAACCACGAAAAGTTCTTGTATTTGAAGATAAAATCTTTTTGCTTTGAAGAAGAAAGATCCAGCTGACTGAAATAAGTTCATTAGATGAAAACCAACAAAAATTGACAAGAACCACGAAAAGTTCTTGTATTTTAAGATAAAATCTTACGCTGTTAAAGAAAAAACTCCCAGCTCGCTGAAATATGTTCATTTGCTGAAAACCATCAAAACCACGAAAAGTTCTTGTATTTGAAGATAAAATCTTTTTGCTTTGAAGAAGAAAGATCTAGCTGACTGAAATAAGTTCTTTAGATGAAAACCAACAAAAATTGACAAGAACCACGAAAAGTTCTTGTATTTTAAGATAAAATCTTACGCTATTAAAGAAAAAACTTCTTGCTCGCTGAAATCTGTTCGTTTGCTGAAAACCAACAAAACCACGAAAAGTTCTTGTATTTGAAGATAAAAGCTTTTTGCTTTGAAGAACAAAGATCCAGCTGACTGAAATAAGTTCATTCGATGAAAACCAACAAAAATTGACAAGAACCACGAAACGTTCTTGTATTTTACGATAAAATCTTACTCTATTAAGGAAAAAACTTCCAGCTCGCTGAAATACGTTCATTTGCTGAAAACCATCAAAACCACGAAAAGTTCTTGTATTTGAAGATAAAATCTTTTTGCTTTGAAGAAGAAAGATCTAGCTGACTGAAATAAGTTCATTGGATGAAAACCAACAAAAATTGACAAGAACCACGAAAAGTTCTTGTATTTTAAGATAAAATCTTACTCTATTAAGGAAAAAACTTCCAGCTCGCTGAAATATGTTCATTTGCTGAAAACCAACAAAACCACGAAAAGTTCTTGTATTTGAAGATAAAATCTTTTTGCTTTGAAGAAGAAAGATCGAGCTGACTGAAAAAAGTTCATTAGATGAAAACCAACAAAAATTGACAAGAACCACGAAAAGTTCTTGTATTTTAAGATAAAATCTTACGCTATTAAAGAAAAAACTCCCAGCTCGCTGAAATCTGTTCATTTGCTGAAAACCAACAAAACCACGAAAAGTTCTTGTATTTGAAGATAAAATCTTTTTGCTTTGAAGAAGAAAGATCTAGCTGACTGAAATAAGTTCATTAGATGAAAACCAACCAAAATTGACAAGAACCACGAAAAGTTCTTGTATTTTAAGATAAAATCTTACGCTATTAAGGAAAAAACTTCCAGCTCGCTGAAATATGTTCATTTGCTGAAAACCATCAAAACCACAAAAAGTTCTTGTATTTGAAGATAAAATCTTTTTGCTTTGAAGAAGAAAGATCGAGCTGACTGAAATAAGTTCATTAGATAAAAACTAAAAAAAATTGACAAGAACCACGAAAACTTCTTGTATTTTAAGCTAAAATCTTGCGCTATTAAAGAAAAAACTTCTTGCTCGCTGAAATCTGTTCATTTGCTGAAAACCATCAAAACCACGAAAAGTTCTTGTATTTGAAGATAAAATCTTTTTTGCTTTCAAGAAGAAAGATCCAGCTGACTGAAATAAGTTCATGAGATGAAAACCAACAAAAATTGACAAGAACCACGAAAATTTCTTGTATTTTAAGATAAAATCTTACGCAATGAAGAAAAAACTCCCAGCTCGCTGAAATCTGTTCATTTGCTGAAAACCAACAAAACCACGAAAAGTTCTTGTATTTGAAGATAAAATCTTTTTGCTTTGAAGAAGAAAGATCTAGCTGACTGAAATAAGTTCAATAGATGAAAACCAACCAAAATTGACAAGAACCACGAAAAGTTCTTGTATTTTAAGATAAAATCTGACGCTAATAAGGAAAAAAATTCCAGCTCGCTGAAATATGTTCATTTGCTGAAAACCATCAAAACCACGAAAAGTTCTTGTATTTGAAGATAAAATCTTACGCTATTAAAGAAAAAACTTCTTGCTCGCTGAAATCTGTTCATTTGCTGAAAACCAACAAAACCACGAAAAGTTCTTGTATTTGAAGATAAAATCTTTTTGCTTTGAAGAAGAAAGATCTAGCTGACTGAAATAAGTTCATTAGATGAAAACCAACCAAAATTGACAAGAACCACGAAAAGTTCTTGTATTTTAAGATAAAATCTTACGCTATTAAGGAAAAAACTTCCAGCTCGCTGAAATATGTTCATTTGCTGAAAACCATCAAAACCACAAAAAGTTCTTGTATTTGAAGATAAAATCTTTTTGCTTTGAAGAAGAAAGATCGAGCTGACTGAAATAAGTTCATTAGATGAAAACTAAAAAAAATTGACAAGAACCACGAAAACTTCTTGTATTTTAAGCTAAAATCTTGCGCTATTAAAGAAAAAACTTCTTGCTCGCTGAAATCTGTTCATTTGCTGAAAACCATCAAAACCACGAAAAGTTCTTGTATTTGAAGATAAAATCTTTTTTGCTTTCAAGAAGAAAGATCCAGCTGACTGAAATAAGTTCATGAGATGAAAACCAACAAAAATTGACAAGAACCACGAAAATTTCTTGTATTTTAAGATAAAATCTTACGCAATGAAGAAAAAACTCCCAGCTCGCTGAAATCTGTTCATTTGCTGAAAACCAACAAAACCACGAAAAGTTCTTGTATTTGAAGATAAAATCTTTTTGCTTTGAAGAAGAAAGATCTAGCTGACTGAAATAAGTTCAATAGATGAAAACCAACCAAAATTGACAAGAACCACGAAAAGTTCTTGTATTTTAAGATAAAATCTGACGCTAATAAGGAAAAAAATTCCAGCTCGCTGAAATATGTTCATTTGCTGAAAACCATCAAAACCACGAAAAGTTCTTGTATTTGAAGATAAAATCTTTTTGCTTTGAAGAAGAAAGATCGAGCTGACTGAAATAAGTTCATGAGATGAAAACCAAAAAAAATTGACAAGAACCACGAAAACTTCTTGTATTTTAAGATAAAATCTTACGCTATTAAAGAAAAAACTTCTTGCTCGCTGAAATCTGTTCATTTGCTGAAAACCATCAAAACCACGAAAAGTTCTTGTATTTGAAGATAAAATATTTTTGCTTTGAAGAAGAAATATCCAGCTGACTGAAATAGGTTCATGAGATGAAAACCAACAAAAATTGACAAGAACCACGAAAAGTTCTTGTATTTTAAGATAAAATCTTACGCTATTGAGGAAAAAACTTCCAGCTCGCTGAAATATGTTCATTTGCTGAAAACCATCAAAACCACGAAAAGTTCTTGTATTTGAAGATAAAATCTTTTTGCTTTGAAGAAGAAAGATCGAGCTGACTGAAATAAGTTCATTAGATGAAAACTAAAAAAAATTGACAAGAACCACGAAAACTTCTTGTATTTTAAGATAAAATCTTGCGCTATTAAAGAAAAAACTTCTTGCTCGCTGAAATCTGTTCATTTGCTGAAAACCAACAAAACCACGAAAAGTTCTTGTATTTGAAGATGAAATCTTTTTGCTTTGAAGAAGAAAGATCCAGTTGACTGAAATAAGTTCATCAGATGAAAACCAACAAAAATTGACAAGAACCACCAAAAGTTCTTGTATTTTAAGATAAAATCTTACTCCATTAAGGAAAAAACTTCCAGCTCGCTGAAATATGTTCATTTGCAGAAAACCATCAAAACCACGAAAAGTTCTTGTATTTGAAGATAAAATCTTTTTGCTTTGAAGAAGAAAGATCCAGCTGACTGAAATAAGTTCATTAGATGAAAACCAACAAAAATTGACAAGAACCACGAAAAGTTCTTGTATTTTAAGATAAAATCTTACGCTGTTAAAGAAAAAACTCCCAGCTCGCTGAAATATGTTCATTTGCTGAAAACCATCAAAACCACGAAAAGTTCTTGTATTTGAAGATAAAATCTTTTTGCTTTGAAGAAGAAAGATCTAGCTGACTGAAATAAGTTCTTTAGATGAAAACCAACAAAAATTGACAAGAACCATGAAAAGTTCTTGTATTTTAAGATAAAATCTTACGCTATTAAAGAAAAAACTTCTTGCTCGCTGAAATCTGTTCGTTTGCTGAAAACCAACAAAACCACGAAAAGTTCTTGTATTTGAAGATAAAAGCTTTTTGCTTTGAAGAACAAAGATCCAGCTGACTGAAATAAGTTCATTCGATGAAAACCAACAAAAATTGACAAGAACCACGAAACGTTCTTGTATTTTACGATAAAATCTTACTCTATTCAGGAAAAAACTTCCAGCTCGCTGAAATACGTTCATTTGCTGAAAACCATCAAAACCACGAAAAGTTCTTGTATTTGAAGATAAAATCTTTTTGCTTTGAAGAAGAAAGATCTAGCTGACTGAAATAAGTTCATTGGATGAAAACCAACAAAAATTGACAAGAACCACGAAAAGTTCTTGTATTTTAAGATAAAATCTTACTCTATTAAGGAAAAAACTTCCAGCTCGCTGAAATATGTTCATTTGCTGAAAACCAACAAAACCACGAAAAGTTCTTGTATTTGAAGATAAAATCTTTTTGCTTTGAAGAAGAAAGATCTAGCTGACTGAAATAAGTTCATTAGATGAAAACCAACAAAAATTGACAAGAACCACGAAAAGTTCTTGTATTTTAAGATAAAATCTTACGCTATTAAAGAAAAAACTCCCAGCTCGCTGAAATCTGTTCATTTGCTGAAAACCAACAAAACCACGAAAAGTTCTTGTATTTGAAGATAAAATCTTTTTGCTTTGAAGAAGAAAGATCTAGCTGACTGAAATAAGTTCATTAGATGAAAACCAACCAAAATTGACAAGAACCACGAAAAGTTCTTGTATTTTAAGATAAAATCTTACGCTATTAAAGAAAAAACTTCTTGCTCGCTGAAATCTGTTCGTTTGCTGAAAACCAACAAAACCACGAAAAGTTCTTGTATTTGAAGATAAAAGCTTTTTGCTTTGAAGAACAAAGATCCAGCTGACTGAAATAAGTTCATTCGATGAAAACCAACAAAAATTGACAAGAACCACGAAACGTTCTTGTATTTTAAGATAAAATCTTACTCTATTAAGGAAAAAACTTCCAGCTCGCTGAAATACGTTCATTTGCTGAAAACCATCAAAACCACGAAAAGTTCTTGTATTTGAAGATAAAATCTTTTTGCTTTGAAGAAGAAAGATCTAGCTGACTGAAATAAGTTCATTGGATGAAAACCAACAAAAATTGACAAGAACCACGAAAAGTTCTTGTATTTTAAGATAAAATCTTACTCTATTAAGGAAAAAACTTCCAGCTCGCTGAAATATGTTCATTTGCTGAAAACCAACAAAACCACGAAAAGTTCTTGTATTTGAAGATAAAATCTTTTTGCTTTGAAGAAGAAAGATCTAGCTGACTGAAATAAGTTCATTAGATGAAAACCAACAAAAATTGACAAGAACCACGAAAAGTTCTTGTATTTTAAGATAAAATCTTACGCTATTAAAGAAAAAACTCCCAGCTCGCTGAAATCTGTTCATTTGCTGAAAACCAACAAAACCACGAAAAGTTCTTGTATTTGAAGATAAAATCTTTTTGCTTTCAAGAAGAAAGATCCAGCTGACTGAAATAAGTTCATTAGATGAACACCAACAAAAATTGACAAGAACCACGAAAAGTTCTTGTATTTTAAGATAAAATCTTACGCTGTTAAAGAAAAAACTCCCAGCTCGCTGAAATATGTTCATTTGCTGAAAACCATCAAAACCACGAAAAGTTCTTGTATTTGAAGATAAAATCTGTTTGCTTTGAAGAAGAAAGGTCTTGCTGACTGAAATAAGTTCATTGGATGAAAACCAACAAAAATTGACAAGAACCACGAAAAGTTCTTGTATTTTAAGATAAAATCTTACTCCATTAAGGAAAAAACTTCCAGCTCGCTGAAATATGTTCATTTGCTGAAAAACAACAAAACCACGAAAAGTTCTTGTATTTGAAGATAAAATTTTTTTGCTTTGAAGAAGAAAGATCTAGCTGACTGAAATAAGTTCATTAGATGAAAACCAACCAAAATTGACAAGAACCACGAAAAGTTCTTGTATTTTAAGATAAAATCTTACGCAAATAAGGAAAAAAATTCCAGCTCGCTGAAATATGTTCATTTGCTGAAAACCATGAAAACCACGAAAAGTTCTTGTATTTGAAGATAAAATCTTTTTGCTTTGAAGAAGAAAGATCGAGCTGACTGAAATAAGTTCATTCGATGAAAACCAAAAAAAATTGACAAGAACCACGAAAACTTCTTGTATTTTAAGATAAAATCTTACGCTATTAAAGAAAAAACTTCTTGCTCGCTGAAATCTGTTCATTTGCTGAAAACCATCAAAACCACGAAAAGTTCTTGTATTTGAAGATAAAATCTTTTTGCTTTGAAGATGAAAGATCCAGCTGACTGAAATAAGTTCATTAGATGAAAACCAACAAAAATTGACAAGAACCACGAAAAGTTCTTGTATTTTAAGATAAAATCTTACGCTATTAAAGAAAAAACTTCTTGCTCGCTGAAATCTGTTCATTTGCTGAAAACCAACAAAACCACGAAAAGTTCTTGTATTTGAAGATGAAATCTTTTTGCTTTGAAGAAGAAAGATCCAGCTGACTGAAATAAGTTCATCAGATGAAAACCAACAAAAATTGACAAGAACCACGAAAAGTTCTTGTATTTTAAGATAAAATCTTACTCCATTAAGGAAAAAACTTCCAGCTCGCTGAAATATGTTCATTTGCTGAAAACCATCAAAACCACGAAAAGTTCTTGTATTTGAAGATAAAATCTTTTTGCTTTGAAGAAGAAAGATCTTGCTGACTGAAATAAGTTCATCAGATGAAAACCAACAAAAATTGACAAGAACCACGAAAAGTTCTTGTATTTTAAGATAAAATCTTACGCTATTAAAGAAAAAACTCCCAGCTCGCTGAAATCTGTTCATTTGCTGAAAACCAACAAAACCACGAAAAGTTCTTGTATTTGAAGATAAAATCTTTTTGCTTTGAAGAAGAAAGATCGAGCTGACTGAAATAAGTTCATTAGATGAAAACCAACCAAAATTGACAAGAACCACGAAAAGTTCTTGTATTTTAAGATAAAATCTTACGCTATTAAGGAAAAAACTTCCAGCTCGCTGAAATATGTTCATTTGCTGAAAACCATCAAAACCACGAAAAGTTCTTGTATTTGAAGATAAAATCTTTTTGCTTTGAAGAAGAAAGATCGAGCTGACTGAAATAAGTTCATTAGATGAAAACCAAAAAAAATTGACAAGAACCACGAAAACTTCTTGTATTTTAAGATAAAATCTTACGCTATTAAAGAAAAAACTTCTTGCTCGCTGAAATCTGTTCATTTGCTGAAAACCATCAAAACCACGAAAAGTTCTTGTATTTGAAGATAAAATCTTTTTGCTTTGAAGAAGAAAGATCCAGCTGACTGAAATAAGTTCATTAGATGAAAACCAACAAAAATTGACAAGAACCACGAAAAGTTCTTGTATTTTAAGATAAAATCTTACGCTGTTAAAGAAAAAACTCCCAGCTCGCTGAAATATGTTCATTTGCTGAAAACCATCAAAACCACGAAAAGTTCTTGTATTTGAAGATAAAATCTTTTTGCTTTGAAGAAGAAAGATCTAGCTGACTGAAATAAGTTCTTTAGATGAAAACCAACAAAAATTGACAAGAACCACGAAAAGTTCTTGTATTTTAAGATAAAATCTTACGCTATTAAAGAAAAAACTTCTTGCTCGCTGAAATCTGTTCGTTTGCTGAAAACAAACAAAACCACGAAAAGTTCTTGTATTTGAAGATAAAAGCTTTTTGCTTTGAAGAAGAAAGATCCAGCTGACTGAAATAAGTTCATCAGATGAAAACCAACAAAAATTGACAAGAACCACGAAAAGTTCTTGTATTTTAAGATAAAATCTTACTCCATTAAGGAAAAAACTTCCAGCTCGCTGAAATATGTTCATTTGCTGAAAACCATCAAAACCACGAAAAGTTCTTGTATTTGAAGATAAAATCTTTTTGCTTTGAAGAAGAAAGATCTTGCTGACTGAAATAAGTTCATCAGATGAAAACCAACAAAAATTGACAAGAACCACGAAAAGTTCTTGTATTTTAAGATAAAATCTTACGCTATTAAAGAAAAAACTCCCAGCTCGCTGAAATCTGTTCATTTGCTGAAAACCAACAAAACCACGAAAAGTTCTTGTATTTGAAGATAAAATCTTTTTGCTTTGAAGAAGAAAGATCTAGCTGACTGAAATAAGTTCATTAGATGAAAACCAACCAAAATTGACAAGAACCACGAAAAGTTCTTGTATTTTAAGATAAAATCTTACGCTATTAAGGAAAAAACTTCCAGCTCGCTGAAATATGTTCATTTGCTGAAAACCATCAAAACCACGAAAAGTTCTTGTATTTGAAGATAAAATCTTTTTGCTTTGAAGAAGAAAGATCTAGCTGACTGAAATAAGTTCATTAGATGAAAACCAAAAAAAATTGACAAGAACCACGAAAACTTCTTGTATTTTAAGATAAAATCTTACGCTATTAAAGAAAAAACTTCTTGCTCGCTGAAATCTGTTCATTTGCTGAAAACCATCAAAACCACGAAAAGTTCTTGTATTTGAAGATAAAATCTTTTTGCTTTGAAGAAGAAAGATCCAGCTGACTGAAATAAGTTCATTAGATGAAAACCAACAAAAATTGACAAGAACCACGAAAAGTTCTTGTATTTTAAGATAAAATCTTACGCTGTTAAAGAAAAAACTCCCAGCTCGCTGAAATATGTTCATTTGCTGAAAACCATCAAAACCACGAAAAGTTCTTGTATTTGAAGATAAAATCTTTTTGCTTTGAAGAAGAAAGATCGAGCTGACTGAAATAAGTTCTTTAGATGAAAACCAACAAAAATTGACAAGAACCACGAAAAGTTCTTGTATTTTAAGATAAAATCTTACGCTATTAAAGAAAAAACTTCTTGCTCGCTGAAATCTGTTCGTTTGCTGAAAACAAACAAAACCACGAAAAGTTCTTGTATTTGAAGATAAAAGCTTTTTGCTTTGAAGAACAAAGATCCAGCTGACTGAAATAAGTTCATTCGATGAAAACCAACAAAAATTGACAAGAACCACGAAAAGTTCTTGTATTTTAAGATAAAATATTACAACATTAAGAAAAAAAATTCCAGCTCGCTGAAATATGTTCATTTGCTGAAAACCATCAAAACCACGAAAAGTTCTTGTATTTGAAGATAAAATCTTACGCTATTAAAGAAAAAACTTCTTGCTCGCTGAAATCTGTTCTTTTGCTGAAAACCATCAAAACCACGAAAAGTTCTTGTATTTGAAGATAAAATCTTTTTGCTTTGAAGAAGAAAGATCGAGCTGACTGAAATAAGTTGATTAGATGAAAACCAAAAAAAATTGACAAGAACCACGAAAACTTCTTGTATTTTAAGATAAAATCTTATGCTATTAAAGAAAAAACTTCTTGCTCGCTGAAATCTGTTCATTTGCTGAAAACCATCAAAACCACGAAAAGTTCTTGTATTTGAAGATAAAATCTTTTTGCTTTGAAGAAGAAAGATCCAGCTGACTGAAATAAGTTCATCAGATGAAAACCAACAAAAATTGACAAGAACCACGAAAAGTTCTTGTATTTTAAGATAAAATCTTACGCTATTAAAGAAAAAACTCCCAGCTCGCTGAAATCTGTTCATTTGCTGAAAACCAACAAAACCACGAAAAGTTCTTGTATTTGAAGATAAAATCTTTTTGCTTTGAAGAAGAAAGATCTAGCTGACTGAAATAAGTTCATTCGATGAAAACCAACCAAAATTGACAAGAACCACGAAAAGTTCTTGTATTTTAAGATAAAATCTTACTCCATTAAGGAAAAAACTTCCAGCTCGCTGAAATATGTTCATTTGCTGAAAACCATCAAAACCACGAAAAGTTCTTGTATTTGAAGATAAAATCTTTTTGCTTTGAAGAAGAAAGATCTAGCTGACTGAAATAAGTTCATCAGATGAAAACCAACAAAAATTGACAAGAACCACGAAAAGTTCTTGTATTTTAAGATAAAATCTTACGCTATTAAAGAAAAAACTCCCAGCTCGCTGAAATCTGTTCATTTGCTGAAAACCAACAAAACCACGAAAAGTTCTTGTATTTGAAGATAAAATCTTTTTGCTTTGAAGAAGAAAGATCTAGCTGACTGAAATAAGTTCATTAGATGAAAACCAACCAAAATTGACAAGAACCACGAAAAGTTCTTGTATTTTAAGATAAAATCTTACGCTATTAAGGAAAAAACTTCCAGCTCGCTGAAATATGTTCATTTGCTGAAAACCATCAAAACCACCAAAAGTTCTTGTATTTGAAGATAAAATTTTTTTGCTTTGAAGAAGAAAGATCTAGCTGACTGAAATAAGTTCATTAGATGAAAACCAACCAAAATTGACAAGAACCACGAAAAGTTCTTGTATTTTAAGATAAAATCTTACGCTAATAAGGAAAAAAATTCCAGCTCGCTGAAATATGTTCATTTGCTGAAAACCATGAAAACCACGAAAAGTTCTTGTATTTGAAGATAAAATCTTTTTGCTTTGAAGAAGAAAGATCGAGCTGACTGAAATAAGTTCATTCGATGAAAACCAAAAAAAATTGACAAGAACCACGAAAACTTCTTGTATTCTAAGATAAAATCTTACGCTATTAAAGAAAAAACTTCTTGCTCGCTGAAATCTGTTCATTTGCTGAAAACCATCAAAACCACGAAAAGTTCTTGTATTTGAAGATAAAATCTTTTTGCTTTGAAGATGAAAGATCCAGCTGACTGAAATAAGTTCATTAGATGAAAACCAACAAAAATTGACAAGAACCACGAAAAGTTCTTGTATTTTAAGATAAAATCTTACGCTATTAAAGAAAAAACTTCTTGCTCGCTGAAATCTGTTCATTTGCTGAAAACCAACAAAACCACGAAAAGTTCTTGTATTTGAAGATGAAATCTTTTTGCTTTGAAGAAGAAAGATCCAGCTGACTGAAATAAGTTCATCAGATGAAAACCAACAAAAATTGACAAGAACCACGAAAAGTTCTTGTATTTTAAGATAAAATCTTACTCCATTAAGGAAAAAACTTCCAGCTCGCTGAAATATGTTCATTTGCTGAAAACCATCAAAACCACGAAAAGTTCTTGTATTTGAAGATAAAATCTTTTTGCTTTGAAGAAGAAAGATCTAGCTGACTGAAATAAGTTCATTAGATGAAAACCAACCAAAATTGACAAGAACCACGAAAAGTTCTTGTATTTTAAGATAAAATCTTACGCTATTAAGGAAAAAACTTCCAGCTCGCTGAAATATGTTCATTTGCTGAAAACCATCAAAACCACGAAAAGTTCTTGTATTTGAAGATAAAATCTTTTTGCTTTGAAGAAGAAAGATCGAGCTGACTGAAATAAGTTCATTAGATGAAAACCAAAAAAAATTGACAAGAACCACGAAAACTTCTTGTATTTTAAGATAAAATCTTACGCTATTAAAGAAAAAACTTCTTGCTCGCTGAAATCTGTTCATTTGCTGAAAACCATCAAAACCACGAAAAGTTCTTGTATTTGAAGATAAAATCTTTTTGCTTTGAAGAAGAAAGATCCAGCTGACTGAAATAAGTTCATTAGATGAAAACCAACAAAAATTGACAAGAACCACGAAAAGTTCTTGTATTTTAAGATAAAATCTTACGCTGTTAAAGAAAAAACTCCCAGCTCGCTGAAATATGTTCATTTGCTGAAAACCATCAAAACCACGAAAAGTTCTTGTATTTGAAGATAAAATCTTTTTGCTTTGAAGAAGAAAGATCTAGCTGACTGAAATAAGTTCTTCAGATGAAAACCAACAAAAATTGACAAGAACCACGAAAAGTTCTTGTATTTTAAGATAAAATCTTACTCTATTAAGGAAAAACTTCCAGCTCGCTGAAATACGTTCATTTGCTGAAAACCATCAAAACCACGAAAAGTTCTTGTATTTGAAGATAAAATCTTTTTGCTTTGAAGAAGAAAGATCTAGCTGACTGAAATAAGTTCATCAGATGAAAACCAACAAAAATTGACAAGAACCACGAAAAGTTCTTGTATTTTAAGATAAAATCTTACTCTATTAAGGAAAAAACTTCCAGCTCGCTGAAATATGTTCATTTGCTGAAAACCAACAAAACCACGAAAAGTTCTTGTATTTGAAGATAAAATCTTTTTGCTTTGAAGAAGAAAGATCTAGCTGACTGAAATAAGTTCATTAGATGAAAACCAACCAAAATTGACAAGAACCACGAAAAGTTCTTGTATTTTAAGATAAAATATTACTCCATTAAGGAAAAAAATTCCAGCTCGCTGAAATATGTTCATTTGCTGAAAACCATCAAAACCACGAAAAGTTCTTGTATTTGAAGATAAAATCTTACGCTATTAAAGAAAAAACTTCTTGCTCGCTGAAATCTGTTCATTTGCTGAAAACCATCAAAACCACGAAAAGTTCTTGTATTTGAAGATAAAATCTTTTTGCTTTGAAGAAGAAAGATCCAGCTGACTGAAATAAGTTCATCAGATGAAAACCAACAAAAATTGACAAGAACCACGAAAAGTTCTTGTATTTTAAGATAAAATCTTACGCTATTAAAGAAAAAACTCCCAGCTCGCTGAAATCTGTTCATTTGCTGAAAACCAACAAAACCACGAAAAGTTCTTGTATTTGAAGATAAAATCTTTTTGCTTTGAAGAAGAAAGATCTAGCTGACTGAAATAAGTTCATTAGATGAAAACCAACCAAAATTGACAAGAACCACGAAAAGTTCTTGTATTTTAAGATAAAATCTTACTCCATTAAGGAAAAAACTTCCAGCTCGCTGAAATATGTTCATTTGCTGAAAACCATCAAAACCACGAAAAGTTCTTGTATTTGAAGATAAAATCTTTTTGCTTTGAAGAAGAAAGATCTAGCTGACTGAAATAAGTTCATCAGATGAAAACCAACAAAAATTGACAAGAACCACGAAAAGTTCTTGTATTTTAAGATAAAATCTTACGCTATTAAAGAAAAAACTCCCAGCTCGCTGAAATCTGTTCATTTGCTGAAAACCAACAAAACCACGAAAAGTTCTTGTATTTGAAGATAAAATCTTTTTGCTTTGAAGAAGAAAGATCTAGCTGACTGAAATAAGTTCATTAGATGAAAACCAACCAAAATTGACAAGAACCACGAAAAGTTCTTGTATTTTAAGATAAAATCTTACGCTATTAAGGAAAAAACTTCCAGCTCGCTGAAATATGTTCATTTGCTGAAAACCATCAAAACCACCAAAAGTTCTTGTATTTGAAGATAAATTTTTTTTGCTTTGAAGAAGAAAGATCTAGCTGACTGAAATAAGTTCATTAGATGAAAACCAACCAAAATTGACAAGAACCACGAAAAGTTCTTGTATTTTAAGATAAAATCTTACGCTAATAAGGAAAAAAATTCCAGCTCGCTGAAATATGTTCATTTGCTGAAAACCATGAAAACCACGAAAAGTTCTTGTATTTGAAGATAAAATCTTTTTGCTTTGAAGAAGAAAGATCGAGCTGACTGAAATAAGTTCATTCGATGAAAACCAAAAAAAATTGACAAGAACCACGAAAACTTCTTGTATTTTAAGATAAAATCTTACGCTATTAAAGAAAAAACTTCTTGATCGCTGAAATCTGTTCATTTGCTGAAAACCATCAAAACCACGAAAAGTTCTTGTATTTGAAGATAAAATCTTTTTGCTTTGAAGATGAAAGATCCAGCTGACTGAAATAAGTTCATTAGATGAAAACCAACAAAAATTGACAAGAACCACGAAAAGTTCTTGTATTTTAAGATAAAATCTTACGCTATTAAAGAAAAAACTTCTTGCTCGCTGAAATCTGTTCATTTGCTGAAAACCAACAAAACCACGAAAAGTTCTTGTATTTGAAGATAAAATCTTTTTGCTTTGAAGAAGAAAGATCTTGCTGACTGAAATAAGTTCATCAGATGAAAACCAACAAAAATTGACAAGAACCACGAAAAGTTCTTGTATTTTAAGATAAAATCTTACGCTATTAAAGAAAAAACTCCCAGCTCGCTGAAATCTGTTCATTTGCTGAAAACCAACAAAACCACGAAAAGTTCTTGTATTTGAAGATAAAATCTTTTTGCTTTGAAGAAGAAAGATCTCGCTGACTGAAATAAGTTCATTAGATGAAAACCAACCAAAATTGACAAGAACCACGAAAAGTTCTTGTATTTTAAGATAAAATCTTACGCTATTAAGGAAAAAACTTCCAGCTCGCTGAAATATGTTCATTTGCTGAAAACCATCAAAACCACGAAAAGTTCTTGTATTTGAAGATAAAATCTTTTTGCTTTGAAGAAGAAAGATCGAGCTGACTGAAATAAGTTCATTAGATGAAAACCAAAAAAAATTGACAAGAACCACGAAAACTTCTTGTATTTTAAGATAAAATCTTACGCTATTAAAGAAAAAACTTCTTGCTCGCTGAAATCTGTTCATTTGCTGAAAACCATCAAAACCACGAAAAGTTCTTGTATTTGAAGATAAAATCTTTTTGCTTTGAAGAAGAAAGATCTCGCTGACTGAAATAAGTTCATTAGATGAAAACCAACCAAAATTGACAAGAACCACGAAAAGTTCTTGTATTTTAAGATAAAATCTTACGCTATTAAGGAAAAAACTTCCAGCTCGCTGAAATATGTTCATTTGCTGAAAACCATCAAAACCACGAAAAGTTCTTGTATTTGAAGATAAAATCTTTTTGCTTTGAAGAAGAAAGATCGAGCTGACTGAAATAAGTTCATTAGATGAAAACCAAAAAAAATTGACAAGAACCACGAAAACTTCTTGTATTTTAAGATAAAATCTTACGCTATTAAAGAAAAAACTTCTTGCTCGCTGAAATCTGTTCATTTGCTGAAAACCATCAAAACCACGAAAAGTTCTTGTATTTGAAGATAAAATCTTTTTGCTTTGAAGAAGAAAGATCCAGCTGACTGAAATAAGTTCATTAGATGAAAACCAACAAAAATTGACAAGAACCACGAAAAGTTCTTGTATTTTAAGATAAAATCTTACGCTGTTAAAGAAAAAACTCCCAGCTCGCTGAAATATGTTCATTTGCTGAAAACCATCAAAACCACGAAAAGTTCTTGTATTTGAAGATAAAATCTTTTTGCTTTGAAGAAGAAAGATCTAGCTGACTGAAATAAGTTCTTTAGATGAAAACCAACAAAAATTGACAAGAACCACGAAAAGTTCTTGTATTTTAAGATAAAATCTTACGCTATTAAAGAAAAAACTTCTTGCTCGCTGAAATCTGTTCGTTTGCTGAAAACAAACAAAACCACGAAAAGTTCTTGTATTTGAAGATAAAAGCTTTTTGCTTTGAAGAACAAAGATCCAGCTGACTGAAATAAGTTCATTCGATGAAAACCAACAAAAATTGACAAGAACCACGAAACATTCTTGTATTTTAAGATAAAATCTTACTCTATTAAGGAAAAAACTTCCAGCTCGCTGAAATACGTTCATTTGCTGAAAACCATCAAAACCACGAAAAGTTCTTGTATTTGAAGATAAAATCTTTTTGCTTTGAAGAAGAAAGATCTAGCTGACTGAAATAAGTTCATCAGATGAAAACCAACAAAAATTGACAAGAACCACGAAAAGTTCTTGTATTTTAAGATAAAATCTTACTCTATTAAGGAAAAAACTTCCAGCTCGCTGAAATATGTTCATTTGCTGAAAACCAACAAAACCACGAAAAGTTCTTGTATTTGAAGATAAAATCTTTTTGCTTTGAAGAAGAAAGATCTAGCTGACTGAAATAAGTTCATTAGATGAAAACCAACCAAAATTGACAAGAACCACGAAAAGTTCTTGTATTTTAAGATAAAATATTACTCCATTAAGGAAAAAAATTCCAGCTCGCTGAAATATGTTCATTTGCTGAAAACCATCAAAACCACGAAAAGTTCTTGTATTTGAAGATAAAATCTTACGCTATTAAAGAAAAAACTTCTTGCTCGCTGAAATCTGTTCTTTTGCTGAAAACCATCAAAACCACGAAAAGTTATTGTATTTGAAGATAAAATCTTTTTGCTTTGAAGAAGAAAGATCCAGCTGACTGAAATAAGTTCATCAGATGAAAACCAACAAAAATTGACAAGAACCACGAAAAGTTCTTGTATTTTAAGATAATATCTTACGCTATTAAAGAAAAAACTCCCAGCTCGCTGAAATCTGTTCATTTGCTGAAAACCAACAAAACCACGAAAAGTTCTTGTATTTGAAGATAAAATCTTTTTGCTTTGAAGAAGAAAGATCTAGCTGACTGAAATAAGTTCATTAGATGAAAACCAAACAAAATTGACAAGAACCACGAAAAGTTCTTGTATTTTAAGATAAAATCTTACGCTATTAAAGAAAAAACTCCCAGCTCGCTGAAATCTGTTCATTTGCTGAAAACCAACAAAACCACGAAAAGTTCTTGTATTTGAAGATAAAATCTTTTTGCTTTGAAGAAGAAAGATCTAGCTGACTGAAATAAGTTCATTAGATGAAAACCAACCAAAATTGACAAGAACCACGAAAAGTTCTTGTATTTTAAGATAAAATCTTACGCTATTAAGGAAAAAACTTCCAGCTCGCTGAAATATGTTCATTTGCTGAAAACCATCAAAACCACGAAAAGTTCTTGTATTTGAAGATAAAATCTTTTTGCTTTGAAGAAGAAAGATCGAGCTGACTGAAATAAGTTGATTAGATGAAAACCAAAAAAAATTGACAAGAACCACGAAAACTTCTTGTATTTTAAGATAAAATCTTATGCTATTAAAGAAAAAACTTCTTGCTCGCTGAAATCTGTTCATTTGCTGAAAACCATCAAAACCACGAAAAGTTCTTGTATTTGAAGATAAAATCTTTTTGCTTTGAAGAAGAAAGATCCAGCTGACTGAAATAAGTTCATCAGATGAAAACCAACAAAAATTGACAAGAACCACGAAAAGTTCTTGTATTTTAAGATAAAATCTTACGCTATTAAAGAAAAAACTCCCAGCTCGCTGAAATCTGTTCATTTGCTGAAAACCAACAAAACCACGAAAAGTTCTTGTATTTGAAGATAAAATCTTTTTGCTTTGAAGAAGAAAGATCTAGCTGACTGAAATAAGTTCATTAGATGAAAACCAACCAAAATTGACAAGAACCACGAAAAGTTCTTGTATTTTAAGATAAAATCTTACTCCATTAAGGAAAAAACTTCCAGCTCGCTGAAATATGTTCATTTGCTGAAAACCATCAAAACCACGAAAAGTTCTTGTATTTGAAGATAAAATCTTTTTGCTTTGAAGAAGAAAGATCTAGCTGACTGAAATAAGTTCATCAGATGAAAACCAACAAAAATTGACAAGAACCACGAAAAGTTCTTGTATTTTAAGATAAAATCTTACGCTATTAAAGAAAAAACTCCCAGCTCGCTGAAATCTGTTCATTTGCTGAAAACCAACAAAACCACGAAAAGTTCTTGTATTTGAAGATAAAATCTTTTTGCTTTGAAGAAGAAAGATCTAGCTGACTGAAATAAGTTCATTAGATGAAAACCAACCAAAATTGACAAGAACCACGAAAAGTTCTTGTATTTTAAGATAAAATCTTACGCTATTAAGGAAAAAACTTCCAGCTCGCTGAAATATGTTCATTTGCTGAAAACCATCAAAACCACCAAAAGTTCTTGTATTTGAAGATAAAATCTTTTTGCTTTGAAGAAGAAAGATCGAGCTGACTGAAATAAGTTCATTAGATGAAAACCAAAAAAAATTGACAAGAACCACGAAAACTTCTTGTATTTTAAGATAAAATCTTACGCTATTAAAGAAAAAACTTCTTGCTCGCTGAAATCTGTTCATTTGCTGAAAACCATCAAAACCACGAAAAGTTCTTGTATTTGAAGATAAAATCTTTTTGCTTTGAAGAAGAAAGATCCAGCTGACTGAAATGAGTTCATTAGATGAAAACCAACAAAAATTGACAAGAACCACGAAAAGTTCTTGTATTTTAAGATAAAATCTTACGCTGTTAAAGAAAAAACTCCCAGCTCGCTGAAATATGTTCATTTGCTGAAAACCATCAAAACCACGAAAAGTTCTTGTATTTGAAGATAAAATCTTCTGCTTTGAAGAAGAAAGATCTAGCTGACTGAAATAAGTTCATTAGATGAAAACCAACAAAAATTGACAAGAACCACGAAAAGTTCTTGTATTTTAAGATAAAATCTTACGCTATTAAAGAAAAAACTTCTTGCTCGCTGAAATCTGTTCGTTTGCTGAAAACCAACAAAACCAGGAAAAGTTCTTGTATTTGAAGATAAAAGCTTTTTGCTTTGAAGAAGAAAGATCCAGCTGACTGAAATAAGTTCATTCGATGAAAACCAACAAAAATTGACAAGAACCACGAAACGTTCTTGTATTTTAAGATAAAATCTTACTCTATTGAGGAAAAAACTTCCAGCTCGCTGAAATACGTTCATTTGCTGAAAACCATCAAAACCACGAAAAGTTCTTGTATTTGAAGATAAAATCTTTTTGCTTTGAAGAAGAAAGATCTCGCTGACTGAAATAAGTTGATTAGATGAAAACCAACAAAAATTGACAAGAATCACGAAAAGTTCTTGTATTTTAAGATTAAATCTTACGCTATTAAAGAAAAAACTTCTTGCTCGCTGAAATCTGTTCATTTGCTGAAAACCATCAAAACCACGAAAAGTTCTTGTATTTGAAGATAAAAGCTTTTTGCTTTGAAGAACAAAGATCCAGCTGACTGAAATAAGTTCATTCGATGAAAACCAACAAAAATTGACAAGAACCACGAAACATTCTTGTATTTTAAGATAAAATCTTACTCTATTAAGGAAAAAACTTCCAGCTCGCTGAAATACGTTCATTTGCTGAAAACCATCAAAACCACGAAAAGTTCTTGTATTTGAAGATAAAATCTTTTTGCTTTGAAGAAGAAAGATCTAGCTGACTGAAATAAGTTCATCAGATGAAAACCAACAAAAATTGACAAGAACCACGAAAAGTTCTTGTATTTTAAGATAAAATCTTACTCTATTAAGGAAAAAACTTCCAGCTCGCTGAAATATGTTCATTTGCTGAAAACCAACAAAACCACGAAAAGTTCTTGTATTTGAAGATAAAATCTTTTTGCTTTGAAGAAGAAAGATCCAGCTGACTGAAATAAGTTCATTAGATGAAAACCAACAAAAATTGACAAGAACCACGAAAAGTTCTTGTATTTTAAGATAAAATCTTACGCTGTTAAAGAAAAAACTCCCAGCTCGCTGAAATATGTTCATTTGCTGAAAACCATCAAAACCACGAAAAGTTCTTGTATTTGAAGATAAAATCTTTTTGCTTTGAAGAAGAAAGATCTAGCTGACTGAAATAAGTTCTTTAGATGAAAACCAACAAAAATTGACAAGAACCACGAAAAGTTCTTGTATTTTAAGATAAAATCTTACGCTATTAAAGAAAAAACTTCCAGCTCGCTGAAATATGTTCATTTGCTGAAAACCAACAAAACCACGAAAAGTTCTTGTATTTGAAGATAAAATCTTTTTGCTTTGAAGAAGAAAGATCTAGCTGACTGAAATAAGTTCATTAGATGAAAACCAACCAAAATTGACAAGAACCACGAAAAGTTCTTGTATTTTAAGATAAAATCTTACTCTATTAAGGAAAAAACTTCCAGCTCGCTGAAATATGTTCATTTGCTGAAAACCAACAAAACCACGAAAAGTTCTTGTATTTGAAGATAAAATCTTTTTGCTTTGAAGAAGAAAGATCTAGCTGACTGAAATAAGTTCATTAGATGAAAACCAACCAAAATTGACAAGAACCACGAAAAGTTCTTGTATTTTAAGATAAAATCTTACGCTATTAAGGAAAAAACTTCCAGCTCGCTGAAATATGTTCATTTGCTGAAAACCATCAAAACCACGAAAAGTTCTTGTATTTGAAGATAAAATCTTTTTGCTTTGAAGAAGAAAGATCGAGCTGACTGAAATAAGTTCATTAGATGAAAACCAAAAAAAATTGACAAGAACCACGAAAACTTCATGTATTTTAAGATAAAATCTTACGCTATTAAAGAAAAAACTTCTTGCTCGCTGAAATCTGTTCGTTTGCTGAAAACAAACAAAACCACGAAAAGTTCTTGTATTTGAAGATAAAAGCTTTTTGCTTTGAAGAACAAAGATCCAGCTGACTGAAATAAGTTCATTCGATGAAAACCAACAAAAATTGACAAGAACCACGAAACATTCTTGTATTTTAAGATAAAATCTTACTCTATTAAGGAAAAAACTTCCAGCTCGCTGAAATACGTTCATTTGCTGAAAACCATCAAAACCACGAAAAGTTCTTGTATTTGAAGATAAAATCTTTTTGCTTTGAAGAAGAAAGATCTAGCTGACTGAAATAAGTTCATCAGATGAAAACCAACAAAAATTGACAAGAACCACGAAAAGTTCTTGTATTTTAAGATAAAATCTTACTCGATTAAGGAAAAAACTTCCAGCTCGCTGAAATATGTTCATTTGCTGAAAACCAACAAAACCACGAAAAGTTCTTGTATTTGAAGATAAAATCTTTTTGCTTTGAAGAAGAAAGATCTAGCTGACTGAAATAAGTTCATTAGATGAAAACCAACCAAAATTGACAAGAACCACGAAAAGTTCTTGTATTTTAAGATAAAATATTACTTCATTAAGGAAAAAAATTCCAGCTCGCTGAAATATGTTCATTTGCTGAAAACCATCAAAACCACGAAAAGTTCTTGTATTTGAAGATAAAATCTTACGCTATTGAAGAAAAAACTTCTTGCTCGCTGAAATCTGTTCTTTTGCTGAAAACCATCAAAACCACGAAAAGTTCTTGTATTTGAAGATAAAATCTTTTTGCTTTGAAGAAGAAAGATCCAGCTGACTGAAATAAGTTCATCAGATGAAAACCAACAAAAATTGACAAGAACCACGAAAAGTTCTTGTATTTTAAGATAAAATCTTACGCTATTAAAGAAAAAACTCCCAGCTCGCTGAAATCTGTTCATTTGCTGAAAACCAACAAAACCACGAAAAGTTCTTGTATTTGAAGATAAAATCTTTTTGCTTTGAAGAAGAAAGATCTAGCTGACTGAAATAAGTTCATTAGATGAAAACCAAACAAAATTGACAAGAACCACGAAAAGTTCTTGTATTTTAAGATAAAATCTTACTCCATTAAGGAAAAAACTTCCAGCTCGCTGAAATATGTTCATTTGCTGAAAACCATCAAAACCACGAAAAGTTCTTGTATTTGAAGATAAAATCTTTTTGCTTTGAAGAAGAAAGATCTAGCTGACTGAAATAAGTTCATCAGATGAAAACCAACAAAAATTGACAAGAACCACGAAAAGTTCTTGTATTTTAAGATAAAATCTTACGCTATTAAAGAAAAAACTCCCAGCTCGCTGAAATCTGTTCATTTGCTGAAAACCAACAAAACCACGAAAAGTTCTTGTATTTGAAGATAAAATCTTTTTGCTTTGAAGAAGAAAGATCTAGCTGACTGAAATAAGTTCTTAGATGAAAACCAACCAAAATTGACAAGAACCACGAAAAGTTCTTGTATTTTAAGATAAAATCTTACGCTATTAAGGAAAAAACTTCCAGCTCGCTGAAATATGTTCATTTGCTGAAAACCATCAAAACCACGAAAAGTTCTTGTATTTGAAGATAAAATCTTTTTGCTTTGAAGAAGAAAGATCTAGCTGACTGAAATAAGTTCATTAGATGAAAACCAACCAAAATTGACAAGAACCACGAAAAGTTCTTGTATTTTAAGATGAAATATTACTCCATTAAGGAAAAAAATTCCAGCTCGCTGAAATATGTTCATTTGCTGAAAACCATCAAAACCACGAAAAGTTCTTGTATTTGAAGATAAAATCTTACGCTATTGAAGAAAAAACTTCTTGCTCGCTGAAATCTGTTCTTTTGCTGAAAACCATCAAAACCACGAAAAGTTCTTGTATTTGAAGATAAAATCTTTTTGCTTTGAAGAAGAAAGATCCAGCTGACTGAAATAAGTTCATCAGATGAAAACCAACAAAAATTGACAAGAACCACGAAAAGTTCTTGTATTTTAAGATAAAATCTTACGCTATTAAAGAAAAAACTCCCAGCTCGCTGAAATCTGTTCATTTGCTGAAAACCAACAAAACCACGAAAAGTTCTTGTATTTGAAGATAAAATCTTTTTGCTTTGAAGAAGAAAGATCTAGCTGACTGAAATAAGTTCATTAGATGAAAACCAAACAAAATTGACAAGAACCACGAAAAGTTCTTGTATTTTAAGATAAAATCTTACTCCATTAAGGAAAAAACTTCCAGCTCGCTGAAATATGTTCATTTGCTGAAAACCATCAAAACCACGAAAAGTTCTTGTATTTGAAGATAAAATCTTTTTGCTTTGAAGAAGAAAGATCTAGCTGACTGAAATAAGTTCATCAGATGAAAACCAACAAAAATTGACAAGAACCACGAAAAGTTCTTGTATTTTAAGATAAAATCTTACGCTATTAAAGAAAAAACTCCCAGCTCGCTGAAATCTGTTCATTTGCTGAAAACCAACAAAACCACGAAAAGTTCTTGTATTTGAAGATAAAATCTTTTTGCTTTGAAGAAGAAAGATCTAGCTGACTGAAATAAGTTCTCAGATGAAAACCAACCAAAATTGACAAGAACCACGAAAAGTTCTTGTATTTTAAGATAAAATCTTACGCTATTAAGGAAAAAACTTCCAGCTCGCTGAAATATGTTCATTTGCTGAAAACCATCAAAACCACGAAAAGTTCTTGTATTTGAAGATAAAATCTTTTTGCTTTGAAGAAGAAAGATCGAGCTGACTGAAATAAGTTGATTCGATGAAAACCAAAAAAATTGACAAGAACCACGAAAACTTCTTGTATTTTAAGATAAAATCTTATGCTATTAAAGAAAAAACTTCTTGCTCGCTGAAATCTGTTCATTTGCTGAAAACCATCAAAACCACGAAAAGTTCTTGTATTTGAAGATAAAATCTTTTTGCTTTGAAGAAGAAAGATCCAGCTGACTGAAATAAGTTCATCAGATGAAAACCAACAAAAATTGACAAGAACCACGAAAAGTTCTTGTATTTTAAGATAAAATCTTACGCTATTAAAGAAAAAACTCCCAGCTCGCTGAAATCTGTTCATTTGCTGAAAACCAACAAAACCACGAAAAGTTCTTGTATTTGAAGATAAAATCTTTTTGCTTTGAAGAAGAAAGATCTAGCTGACTGAAATAAGTTCATTAGATGAAAACCAACCAAAATTGACAAGAACCACGAAAAGTTCTTGTATTTTAAGATAAAATCTTACTCCATTAAGGAAAAAACTTCCAGCTCGCTGAAATATGTTCATTTGCTGAAAACCATCAAAACCACGAAAAGTTCTTGTATTTGAAGATAAAATCTTTTTGCTTTGAAGAAGAAAGATCGAGCTGACTGAAATAAGTTCATTAGATGAAAACCAAAAAAAATTGACAAGAACCACGAAAACTTCTTGTATTTTAAGATAAAATCTTACGCTATTAAAGAAAAAACTTCTTGCTCGCTGAAATCTGTTCATTTGCTGAAAACCATCAAAACCACGAAAAGTTCTTGTATTTGAAGATAAAATCTTTTTGCTTTGAAGAAGAAAGATCTAGCTGACTGAAATAAGTTCATCAGATGAAAACCAACAAAAATTGACAAGAACCACGAAAAGTTCTTGTATTTTAAGATAAAATCTTACTCGATTAAGGAAAAAACTTCCAGCTCGCTGAAATATGTTCATTTGCTGAAAACCAACAAAACCACGAAAAGTTCTTGTATTTGAAGATAAAATCTTTTTGCTTTGAAGAAGAAAGATCTAGCTGACTGAAATAAGTTCATTAGATGAAAACCAACCAAAATTGACAAGAACCACGAAAAGTTCTTGTATTTTAAGATAAAATATTACTCCATTAAGGAAAAAAATTCCAGCTCGCTGAAATATGTTCATTTGCTGAAAACCATCAAAACCACGAAAAGTTCTTGTATTTGAAGATAAAATCTTACGCTATTAAAGAAAAAACTTCTTGCTCGCTGAAATCTGTTCTTTTGCTGAAAACCAACAAAACCACGAAAAGTTCTTGTATTTTAAGATAAAATCTTACGCTATTAAAGAAAAAACTCCCAGCTCGCTGAAATCTGTTCATTTGCTGAAAACCAACAAAACCACGAAAAGTTCTTGTATTTGAAGATAAAATCTTTTTGCTTTGAAGAAGAAAGATCTAGCTGACTGAAATAAGTTCATTAGATGAAAATCAAACAAAATTGACAAGAACCACGAAAAGTTCTTGTATTTTAAGATAAAATCTTACTCCATTAAGGAAAAAACTTCCAGCTCGCTGAAATATGTTCATTTGCTGAAAACCATCAAAACCACGAAAAGTTCTTGTATTTGAAGATAAAATCTTTTTGCTTTGAAGAAGAAAGATCTAGCTGACTGAAATAAGTTCATCAGATGAAAACCAACAAAAATTGACAAGAACCACGAAAAGTTCTTGTATTTTAAGATAAAATCTTACGCTATTAAAGAAAAAACTCCCAGCTCGCTGAAATCTGTTCATTTGCTGAAAACCAACAAAACCACGAAAAGTTCTTGTATTTGAAGATAAAATCTTTTTGCTTTGAAGAAGAAAGATCTAGCTGACTGAAATAAGTTCATTCGATGAAAACCAACCAAAATTGACAAGAACCACGAAAAGTTCTTGTATTTTAAGATAAAATCTTACGCTATTAAGGAAAAAACTTCCAGCTCGCTGAAATATGTTCATTTGCTGAAAACCATCAAAACCACGAAAAGTTCTTGTATTTGAAGATAAAATCTTTTTGCTTTGAAGAAGAAAGATCGAGCTGACTGAAATAAGTTGATTCGATGAAAACCAAAAAAAATTGACAAGAACCACGAAAACTTCTTGTATTTTAAGATAAAATCTTATGCTATCAAAGAAAAAACTTCTTGCTCGCTGAAATCTGTTCATTTGCTGAAAACCATCAAAACCACGAAAAGTTCTTGTATTTGAAGATAAAATCTTTTTGCTTTGAAGAAGAAAGATCCAGCTGACTGAAATAAGTTCATCAGATGAAAACCAACAAAAATTGACAAGAACCACGAAAAGTTCTTGTATTTTAAGATAAAATCTTACGCTATTAAAGAAAAAACTCCCAGCTCGCTGAAATCTGTTCATTTGCTGAAAACCAACAAAACCACGAAAAGTTCTTGTATTTGAAGATAAAATCTTTTTGCTTTGAAGAAGAAAGATCTAGCTGACTGAAATAAGTTCATTAGATGAAAACCAACCAAAATTGACAAGAACCACGAAAAGTTCTTGTATTTTAAGATAAAATCTTACTCCATTAAGGAAAAAACTTCCAGCTCGCTGAAATATGTTCATTTGCTGAAAACCATCAAAACCACGAAAAGTTCTTGTATTTGAAGATAAAATCTTTTTGCTTTGAAGAAGAAAGATCGAGCTGACTGAAATAAGTTCATTAGATGAAAACCAAAAAAAATTGACAAGAACCACGAAAACTTCTTGTATTTTAAGATAAAATCTTACGCTATTAAAGAAAAAACTTCTTGCTCGCTGAAATCTGTTCATTTGCTGAAAACCATCAAAACCACGAAAAGTTCTTGTATTTGAAGATAAAATCTTTTTGCTTTGAAGAAGAAAGATCCAGCTGACTGAAATGAGTTCATTAGATGAAAACCAACAAAAATTGACAAGAACCACGAAAAGTTCTTGTATTTTAAGATAAAATCTTACGCTGTTAAAGAAAAAACTCCCAGCTCGCTGAAATATGTTCATTTGCTGAAAACCATCAAAACCACGAAAAGTTCTTGTATTTGAAGATAAAATCTTCTGCTTTGAAGAAGAAAGATCTAGCTGACTGAAATAAGTTCATTAGATGAAAACCAACAAAAATTGACAAGAACCACGAAAAGTTCTTGTATTTTAAGATAAAATCTTACGCTATTAAAGAAAAAACTTCTTGCTCGCTGAAATCTGTTCGTTTGCTGAAAACCAACAAAACCACGAAAAGTTCTTGTATTTGAAGATAAAAGCTTTTTGCTTTGAAGAAGAAAGATCCAGCTGACTGAAATAAGTTCATTCGATGAAAACCAACAAAAATTGACAAGAACCACGAAACGTTCTTGTATTTTAAGATAAAATCTTACTCTATTAAGGAAAAAACTTCCAGCTCGCTGAAATACGTTCATTTGCTGAAAACCATCAAAACCACGAAAAGTTCTTGTATTTGAAGATAAAATCTTTTTGCTTTGAAGAAGAAAGATCTAGCTGACTGAAATAAGTTGATTAGATGAAAACCAACAAAAATTGACAAGAATCACGAAAAGTTCTTGTATTTTAAGATTAAATCTTACTCTATTAAGGAAAAAACTTCCAGCTCGCTGAAATATGTTCATTTGCTGAAAACCAACAAAACAACGAAAAGTTCTTGTATTTGAACATAAAATCTTTTTGCTTTGAAGAAGAAAGATCTAGCTGACTGAAATAAGTTCATTCGATGAAAACCAACAAAAATTGACAAGAACCACGAAAAGTTCTTGTATTTTAAGATAAAATCTTACGCTATTAAAGAAAAAACTCCCAGCTCGCTGAAATCTGTTCATTTGCTGAAAACCAACAAAACCACGAAAAGTTCTTGTATTTGAAGATAAAATCTTTTTGCTTTGAAGAAGAAAGATCTAGCTGACTGAAATAAGTTCATTCGATGAAAACCAACAAAAATTGACAAGAACCACGAAAAGTTCTTGTATTTTAAGATAAAATCTTACGCTAATAAGGAAAAAAATTCCAGCTCGCTGAAATATGTTCATTTGCTGAAAACCATCAAAACCACGAAACGTTCTTGTATTTGAAGATAAAATCTTTTTGCTTTGAAGAAGAAAGATCGAGCTGACTGAAATAAGTTCATCAGATGAAAACCAACAAAAATTGACAAGAACCACGAAAAGTTCTTGTATTTTAAGATAAAATCTTACTCCATTAAGGAAAAAACTTCCAGCTTGCTGAAATATGTTCATTTGCTGAAAACCATCAAAACCACGAAAAGTTCTTGTATTTGAAGATAAAATCTTTTTGCTTTGAAGAAGAAAGATCGAGCTGACTGAAATAAGTTCATTCGATGAAAACCAAAAAAAATTGACAAGAACCACGAAAACTTCTTGTATTTTAAGATAAAATCTTACGCTATTAAAGAAAAAACTTCTTGCTCGCTGAAATCTGTTCATTTGCTGAAAACCATCAAAACCACGAAAAGTTCTTGTATTTGAAGATAAAATCTTTTTGCTTTGAAGAAGAAAGATCCAGCTGACTGAAATAAGTTCATTCGATGAAAACCAACAAAAATTGACAAGAACCACGAAAAGTTCTTGTATTTTAAGATAAAATCTTACGCTATTAAAGAAAAAACTCCCAGCTCGCTGAAATCTGTTCATTTGCTGAAAACCAACAAAACCACGAAAAGTTCTTGTATTTGAAGATAAAATCTTTTTGCTTTGAAGAAGAAAGATCTAGCTGACTGAAATAAGTTCATTGGATGAAAACCAACCAAAATTGACAAGAACCACGAAAAGTTCTTGTATTTTAAGATAAAATCTTACTCCATTAAGGAAAAAACTTCCAGCTCGCTGAAATATGTTCATTTGCTGAAAACCATCAAAACCACGAAAAGTTCTTGTATTTGAAGATAAAATCTTTTTGCTTTGAAGAAGAAAGATCTAGCTGACTGAAATAAGTTCATCAGATGAAAACCAACAAAAATTGACAAGAACCACGAAAAGTTCTTGTATTTTAAGATAAAATCTTACGCTATTAAAGAAAAAACTCCCAGCTCGCTGAAATCTGTTCATTTGCTGAAAACCAACAAAACCACGAAAAGTTCTTGTATTTGAAGATAAAATCTTTTTGCTTTGAAGAAGAAAGATCTAGCTGACTGAAATAAGTTCATTAGATGAAAACCAACCAAAATTGACAAGCACCACGAAAAGTTCTTGTATTTTAAGATAAAATCTTACGCTATTAAGGAAAAAAATTCCAGCTCGCTGAAATATGTTCATTTGCTGAAAACCATCAAAACCACGAAAAGTTCTTGTATTTGAAGATAAAATCTTTTTGCTTTGAAGAAGAAAGATCGAGCTGACTGAAATAAGTTCATTGGATGAAAACCAAAAAAAATTGACAAGAACCACGAAAACTTCTTGTATTTTAAGATAAAATCTTACGCTATTAAAGAAAAAACTTCTTGCTCGCTGAAATCTGTTCATTTGCTGAAAACCATCAAAACCACGAAAAGTTCTTGTATTTGAAGATAAAATCTTTTTGCTTTGAAGAAGAAAGATCTAGCTGACTGAAATAAGTTCATTAGATGAAAACCAACCAAAATTGACAAGAACCACGAAAAGTTCTTGTATTTTAAGATAAAATCTTACGCTATTAAGGAAAAAACTTCCAGCTCGCTGAAATATGTTCATTTGCTGAAAACCATCAAAACCACGAAAAGTTCTTGTATTTGAAGATAAAATCTTTTTGCTTTGAAGAAGAAAGATCGAGCTGACTGAAATAAGTTCATTAGATGAAAACCAAAAAAAATTGACAAGAACCACGAAAACTTCTTGTATTTTAAGATAAAATCTTACGCTATTAAAGAAAAAACTTCTTGCTCGCTGAAATCTGTTCGTTTGCTGAAAACAAACAAAACCACGAAAAGTTCTTGTATTTGAAGATAAAAGCTTTTTGCTTTGAAGAACAAAGATCCAGCTGACTGAAATAAGTTCATTCGATGAAAACCAACAAAAATTGACAAGAACCACGAAACATTCTTGTATTTTAAGATAAAATCTTACTCTATTAAGGAAAAAACTTCCAGCTCGCTGAAATACGTTCATTTGCTGAAAACCATCAAAACCACGAAAAGTTCTTGTATTTGAAGATAAAATCTTTTTGCTTTGAAGAAGAAAGATCTAGCTGACTGAAATAAGTTCATCAGATGAAAACCAACAAAAATTGACAAGAACCACGAAAAGTTCTTGTATTTTAAGATAAAATCTTACTCGATTAAGGAAAAAACTTCCAGCTCGCTGAAATATGTTCATTTGCTGAAAACCAACAAAACCACGAAAAGTTCTTGTATTTGAAGATAAAATCTTTTTGCTTTGAAGAAGAAAGATCTAGCTGACTGAAATAAGTTCATTAGATGAAAACCAACCAAAATTGACAAGAACCACGAAAAGTTCTTGTATTTTAAGATAAAATATTACTCCATTAAGGAAAAAAATTCCAGCTCGCTGAAATATGTTCATTTGCTGAAAACCATCAAAACCACGAAAAGTTCTTGTATTTGAAGATAAAATCTTACGCTATTGAAGAAAAAACTTCTTGCTCGCTGAAATCTGTTCTTTTGCTGAAAACCATCAAAACCACGAAAAGTTCTTGTATTTGAAGATAAAATCTTTTTGCTTTGAAGAAGAAAGATCCAGCTGACTGAAATAAGTTCATCAGATGAAAACCAACAAAAATTGACAAGAACCACGAAAAGTTCTTGTATTTTAAGATAAAATCTTACGCTATTAAAGAAAAAACTCCCAGCTCGCTGAAATCTGTTCATTTGCTGAAAACCAACAAAACCACGAAAAGTTCTTGTATTTGAAGATAAAATCTTTTTGCTTTGAAGAAGAAAGATCTAGCTGACTGAAATAAGTTCATTAGATGAAAACCAAACAAAATTGACAAGAACCACGAAAAGTTCTTGTATTTTAAGATAAAATCTTACTCCATTAAGGAAAAAACTTCCAGCTCGCTGAAATATGTTCATTTGCTGAAAACCATCAAAACCACGAAAAGTTCTTGTATTTGAAGATAAAATCTTTTTGCTTTGAAGAAGAAAGATCTAGCTGACTGAAATAAGTTCATCAGATGAAAACCAACAAAAATTGACAAGAACCACGAAAAGTTCTTGTATTTTAAGATAAAATCTTACGCTATTAAAGAAAAAACTCCCAGCTCGCTGAAATCTGTTCATTTGCTGAAAACCAACAAAACCACGAAAAGTTCTTGTATTTGAAGATAAAATCTTTTTGCTTTGAAGAAGAAAGATCTAGCTGACTGAAATAAGTTCATTAGATGAAAACCAACCAAAATTGACAAGAACCACGAAAAGTTCTTGTATTTTAAGATAAAATCTTACGCTATTAAGGAAAAAACTTCCAGCTCGCTGAAATATGTTCATTTGCTGAAAACCATCAAAACCACGAAAAGTTCTTGTATTTGAAGATAAAATCTTTTTGCTTTGAAGAAGAAAGATCGAGCTGACTGAAATAAGTTGATTCGATGAAAACCAAAAAAAATTGACAAGAACCACGAAAACTTCTTGTATTTTAAGATAAAATCTTATGCTATTAAAGAAAAAACTTCTTGCTCGCTGAAATCTGTTCATTTGCTGAAAACCATCAAAACCACGAAAAGTTCTTGTATTTGAAGATAAAATCTTTTTGCTTTGAAGAAGAAAGATCCAGCTGACTGAAATAAGTTCATCAGATGAAAACCAACAAAAATTGACAAGAACCACGAAAAGTTCTTGTATTTTAAGATAAAATCTTACGCTATTAAAGAAAAAACTCCCAGCTCGCTGAAATCTGTTCATTTGCTGAAAACCAACAAAACCACGAAAAGTTCTTGTATTTGAAGATAAAATCTTTTTGCTTTGAAGAAGAAAGATCTAGCTGACTGAAATAAGTTCATTAGATGAAAACCAACCAAAATTGACAAGAACCACGAAAAGTTCTTGTATTTTAAGATAAAATCTTACTCCATTAAGGAAAAAACTTCCAGCTCGCTGAAATATGTTCATTTGCTGAAAACCATCAAAACCACGAAAAGTTCTTGTATTTGAAGATAAAATCTTTTTGCTTTGAAGAAGAAAGATCTAGCTGACTGAAATAAGTTCATTAGATGAAAACCAACCAAAATTGACAAGAACCACGAAAAGTTCTTGTATTTTAAGATAAAATATTACTCCATTAAGGAAAAAAATTCCAGCTCGCTGAAATATGTTCATTTGCTGAAAACCATCAAAACCACGAAAAGTTCTTGTATTTGAAGATAAAATCTTACGCTATTAAAGAAAAAACTTCTTGCTCGCTGAAATCTGTTCTTTTGCTGAAAACCAACAAAACCACGAAAAGTTCTTGTATTTTAAGATAAAATCTTACGCTATTAAAGAAAAAACTCCCAGCTCGCTGAAATCTGTTCATTTGCTGAAAACCAACAAAACCACGAAAAGTTCTTGTATTTGAAGATAAAATCTTTTTGCTTTGAAGAAGAAAGATCTAGCTGACTGAAATAAGTTCATTAGATGAAAATCAAACAAAATTGACAAGAACCACGAAAAGTTCTTGTATTTTAAGATAAAATCTTACTCCATTAAGGAAAAAACTTCCAGCTCGCTGAAATATGTTCATTTGCTGAAAACCATCAAAACCACGAAAAGTTCTTGTATTTGAAGATAAAATCTTTTTGCTTTGAAGAAGAAAGATCTAGCTGACTGAAATAAGTTCATCAGATGAAAACCAACAAAAATTGACAAGAACCACGAAAAGTTCTTGTATTTTAAGATAAAATCTTACGCTATTAAAGAAAAAACTCCCAGCTCGCTGAAATCTGTTCATTTGCTGAAAACCAACAAAACCACGAAAAGTTCTTGTATTTGAAGATAAAATCTTTTTGCTTTGAAGAAGAAAGATCTAGCTGACTGAAATAAGTTCATTCGATGAAAACCAACCAAAATTGACAAGAACCACGAAAAGTTCTTGTATTTTAAGATAAAATCTTACGCTATTAAGGAAAAAACTTCCAGCTCGCTGAAATATGTTCATTTGCTGAAAACCATCAAAACCACGAAAAGTTCTTGTATTTGAAGATAAAATCTTTTTGCTTTGAAGAAGAAAGATCGAGCTGACTGAAATAAGTTGATTAGATGAAAACCAAAAAAAATTGACAAGAACCACGAAAACTTCTTGTATTTTAAGATAAAATCTTATGCTATTAAAGAAAAAACTTCTTGCTCGCTGAAATCTGTTCATTTGCTGAAAACCATCAAAACCACGAAAAGTTCTTGTATTTGAAGATAAAATCTTTTTGCTTTGAAGAAGAAAGATCCAGCTGACTGAAATAAGTTCATCAGATGAAAACCAACAAAAATTGACAAGAACCACGAAAAGTTCTTGTATTTTAAGATAAAATCTTACGCTATTAAAGAAAAAACTCCCAGCTCGCTGAAATCTGTTCATTTGCTGAAAACCAACAAAACCACGAAAAGTTCTTGTATTTGAAGATAAAATCTTTTTGCTTTGAAGAAGAAAGATCTAGCTGACTGAAATAAGTTCATTAGATGAAAACCAACCAAAATTGACAAGAACCACGAAAAGTTCTTGTATTTTAAGATAAAATCTTACTCCATTAAGGAAAAAACTTCCAGCTCGCTGAAATATGTTCATTTGCTGAAAACCATCAAAACCACGAAAAGTTCTTGTATTTGAAGATAAAATCTTTTTGCTTTGAAGAAGAAAGATCGAGCTGACTGAAATAAGTTCATTAGATGAAAACCAAAAAAAATTGACAAGAACCACGAAAACTTCTTGTATTTTAAGATAAAATCTTACGCTATTAAAGAAAAAACTTCTTGCTCGCTGAAATCTGTTCATTTGCTGAAAACCATCAAAACCACGAAAAGTTCTTGTATTTGAAGATAAAATCTTTTTGCTTTGAAGAAGAAAGATCCAGCTGACTGAAATGAGTTCACTAGATGAAAACCAACAAAAATTGACAAGAACCACGAAAAGTTCTTGTATTTTAAGATAAAATCATACGCTGTTAAAGAAAAAACTCCCAGCTCGCTGAAATATGTTCATTTGCTGAAAACCATCAAAACCACGAAAAGTTCTTGTATTTGAAGATAAAATCTTCTGCTTTGAAGAAGAAAGATCTAGCTGACTGAAATAAGTTCATTAGATGAAAACCAACAAAAATTGACAAGAACCACGAAAAGTTCTTGTATTTTAAGATAAAATCTTACGCTATTAAAGAAAAAACTTCTTGCTCGCTGAAATCTGTTCGTTTGCTGAAAACCAACAAAACCACGAAAAGTTCTTGTATTTGAAGATAAAAGCTTTTTGCTTTGAAGAAGAAAGATCCAGCTGACTGAAATAAGTTCATTCGATGAAAACCAACAAAAATTGACAAGAACCACGAAACGTTCTTGTATTTTAAGATAAAATCTTACTCTATTAAGGAAAAAACTTCCAGCTCGCTGAAATACGTTCATTTGCTGAAAACCATCAAAACCACGAAAAGTTCTTGTATTTGAAGATAAAATCTTTTTGCTTTGAAGAAGAAAGATCTAGCTGACTGAAATAAGTTCATTCGATGAAAACCAACAAAAATTGACAAGAACCACGAAAAGTTCTTGTATTTTAAGATAAAATCTTACGCTATTAAAGAAAAAACTCCCAGCTCGCTGAAATCTGTTCATTTGCTGAAAACCAACAAAACCACGAAAAGTTCTTGTATTTGAAGATAAAATCTTTTTGCTTTGAAGAAGAAAGATCTAGCTGACTGAAATAAGTTCATTCGATGAAAACCAACAAAAATTGACAAGAACCACGAAAAGTTCTTGTATTTTAAGATAAAATCTTACGCTAATAAGGAAAAAAATTCCAGCTCGCTGAAATATGTTCATTTGCTGAAAACCATCAAAACCACGAAAAGTTCTTGTATTTGAAGATAAAATCTTTTTGCTTTGAAGAAGAAAGATCGAGCTGACTGAAATAAGTTCATCAGATGAAAACCAACAAAAATTGACAAGAACCACGAAAAGTTCTTGTATTTTAAGATAAAATCTTACTCCATTAAGGAAAAAACTTCCAGCTTGCTGAAATATGTTCATTTGCTGAAAACCATCAAAACCACGAAAAGTTCTTGTATTTGAAGATAAAATCTTTTTGCTTTGAAGAAGAAAGATCGAGCTGACTGAAATAAGTTCATTCGATGAAAACCAAAAAAAATTGACAAGAACCACGAAAACTTCTTGTATTTTAAGATAAAATCTTACGCTATTAAAGAAAAAACTTCTTGCTCGCTGAAATCTGTTCATTTGCTGAAAACCATCAAAACCACGAAAAGTTCTTGTATTTGAAGATAAAATCTTTTTGCTTTGAAGAAGAAAGATCCAGCTGACTGAAATAAGTTCATTAGATGAAAACCAACAAAAATTGACAAGAACCACGAAAAGTTCTTGTATTTTAAGATAAAATCTTACGCTATTAAAGAAAAAACTCCCAGCTCGCTGAAATCTGTTCATTTGCTGAAAACCAACAAAACCACGAAAAGTTCTTGTATTTGAAGATAAAATCTTTTTGCTTTGAAGAAGAAAGATCTAGCTGACTGAAATAAGTTCATTGGATGAAAACCAACCAAAATTGACAAGAACCACGAAAAGTTCTTGTATTTTAAGATAAAATCTTACTCCATTAAGGAAAAAACTTCCAGCTCGCTGAAATATGTTCATTTGCTGAAAACCATCAAAACCACGAAAAGTTCTTGTATTTGAAGATAAAATCTTTTTGCTTTGAAGAAGAAAGATCTAGCTGACTGAAATAAGTTCATCAGATGAAAACCAACAAAAATTGACAAGAACCACGAAAAGTTCTTGTATTTTAAGATAAAATCTTACGCTATTAAAGAAAAAACTCCCAGCTCGCTGAAATCTGTTCATTTGCTGAAAACCAACAAAACCACGAAAAGTTCTTGTATTTGAAGATAAAATCTTTTTGCTTTGAAGAAGAAAGATCTAGCTGACTGAAATAAGTTCATTAGATGAAAACCAACCAAAATTGACAAGCACCACGAAAAGTTCTTGTATTTTAAGATAAAATCTTACGCTATTAAGGAAAAAAATTCCAGCTCGCTGAAATATGTTCATTTGCTGAAAACCATCAAAACCACCAAAAGTTCTTGTATTTGAAGATAAAATCTTTTTGCTTTGAAGAAGAAAGATCGAGCTGACTGAAATAAGTTCATTGGATGAAAACCAAAAAAAATTGACAAGAACCACGAAAACTTCTTGTATTTTAAGATAAAATCTTACGCTATTAAAGAAAAAACTTCTTGCTCGCTGAAATCTGTTCATTTGCTGAAAACCATCAAAACCACGAAAAGTTCTTGTATTTGAAGATAAAATCTTTTTGCTTTGAAGAAGAAAGATCCAGCTGACTGAAATGAGTTCATTAGATGAAAACCAACAAAAATTGACAAGAACCACGAAAAGTTCTTGTATTTTAAGATAAAATCTTACGCTGTTAAAGAAAAAACTCCCAGCTCGCTGAAATATGTTCATTTGCTGAAAACCATCAAAACCACGAAAAGTTCTTGTATTTGAAGATAAAATCTTCTGCTTTGAAGAAGAAAGATCTAGCTGACTGAAATAAGTTCATTAGATGAAAACCAACAAAAATTGACAAGAACCACGAAAAGTTCTTGTATTTTAAGATAAAATCTTACGCTATTAAAGAAAAAACTTCTTGCTCGCTGAAATCTGTTCGTTTGCTGAAAACCAACAAAACCACGAAAAGTTCTTGTATTTGAAGATAAAAGCTTTTTGCTTTGAAGAAGAAAGATCCAGCTGACTGAAATAAGTTCATTCGATGAAAACCAACAAAAATTGACAAGAACCACGAAACGTTCTTGTATTTTAAGATAAAATCTTACTCTATTAAGGAAAAAACTTCCAGCTCGCTGAAATACGTTCATTTGCTGAAAACCATCAAAACCACGAAAAGTTCTTGTATTTGAAGATAAAATCTTTTTGCTTTGAAGAAGAAAGATCTCGCTGACTGAAATAAGTTGATTAGATGAAAACCAACAAAAATTGACAAGAACCACGAAAAGTTCTTGTATTTTAAGATTAAATCTTACTCTATTAAGGAAAAAACTTCCAGCTCGCTGAAATATGTTCATTTGCTGAAAACCAACAAAACAACGAAAAGTTCTTGTATTTGAACATAAAATCTTTTTGCTTTGAAGAAGAAAGATCTAGCTGACTGAAATAAGTTCATTCGATGAAAACCAACAAAAATTGACAAGAACCACGAAAAGTTCTTGTATTTTAAGATAAAATCTTACGCTATTGAAGAAAAAACTCCCAGCTCGCTGAAATCTGTTCATTTGCTGAAAACCAACAAAACCACGAAAAGTTCTTGTATTTGAAGATAAAATCTTTTTGCTTTGAAGAAGAAAGATCTAGCTGACTGAAATAAGTTCATTAGATGAAAACCAACAAAAATTGACAAGAACCACGAAAAGTTCTTGTATTTTAAGATAAAATCTTACGCTAATAAGGAAAAAAATTCCAGCTCGCTGAAATATGTTCATTTGCTGAAAACCATCAAAACCACGAAAAGTTCTTGTATTTGAAGATAAAATCTTTTTGCTTTGAAGAAGAAAGATCGAGCTGACTGAAATAAGTTCATTCGATGAAAACCAACAAAAATTGACAAGAACCACGAAACGTTCTTGTATTTTAAGATAAAATCTTACGCTATTAAAGAAAAAACTTCTTGCTCGCTGAAATCTGTTCATTTGCTGAAAACCAACAAAACCACGAAAAGTTCTTGTATTTGAAGATAAAATCTTTTTGCTTTGAAGAAGAAAGATCCAGCTGACTGAAATAAGTTCATCAGATGAAAACCAACAAAAATTGACAAGAACCACGAAAAGTTCTTGTATTTTAAGATAAAATCTTCCTCCAATAATGAAAAAACTTCCAGCTCGCTGAAATATGTTCATTTGCTGAAAACCATCAAAACCACGAAAAGTTCTTGTATTTGAAGATAAAATCTTTTTGCTTTGAAGAAGAAATATCCAGCTGACTGAAATAAGTTCATTAGATGAAAACCAACAAAAATTGACAAGAACCACGAAAAGTTCTTGTATTTTAAGATAAAATCTTACGCTATTAAAGAAGAAACTCCCAGCTCGCTGAAATCTGTTCATTTGCTGAAAACCAACAAAACCACGAAAAGTTCTTGTATTTGAAGATAAAATCTTTTTGCTTTGAAGAAGAAAGATCTAGCTGACTGAAATAAGTTCATTAGATGAAAACCAACCAAAATTGACAAGAACCACGAAAAGTTCTTGTATTTTAAGATAAAATCTTATGCTATTAATGAAAAAACTTCCAGCTCGCTGAAATATGTTCATTTGCTGAAAACCATCAAAACCACGAAAAGTTCTTGTATTTGAAGATAAAATCTTTTTGCTATGAAGAAGAAAGATCTAGCTGACTGAAATAAGTTCATTAGATGAAAACCAACAAAAATTGACAAGAACCACGAATACTTCTTGTATTTTAAGATAAAATCTTACGCTATTAATGAAAAAACTTCCAGCTCGCTGAAATATATTCATTTGCTGAAAACCATCAAAACCACGAAAAGTTCTTGTATTTGAAGATAAATTCTTTTTGCTTTGAAGAAGAAAGATCTAGCTGACTGAAATAAGTTCTTGAGATGAAAACCAACAAAAATTGACAAGAACCACGAAAAGTTCTTGTATTTTAAGATAAAATCTTACGCTATTAAAGAAAAAACTTCTTGCTCGCTGAAATCTGTTCGTTTGCTGAAAACCAACAAAACCACGAAAAGTTCTTGTATTTGAAGATAAAAGCTTTTTGCTTTGAAGAACAAAGATCCAGCTGACTGAAATAAGTTCATTCGATGAAAACCAACAAAAATTGACAAGAACCACGAAATATTCTTGTATTTTAAGATAAAATCTTACTCTATTAAGGAAAAAACTTCCAGCTCGCTGAAATACGTTCATTTGCTGAAAACCATCAAAACCACGAAAAGTTCTTGTATTTGAAGATAAAATCTTTTTGCTTTGAAGAAGAAAGATCGAGCTGACTGAAATAAGTTCATCAGATGAAAACCAACAAAAATTGACAAGAACCACGAAAAGTTCTTGTATTTTAAGATAAAATCTTACTCTATCAAGGAAAAAACTTCCAGCTCGCTGAAATATGTTCATTTGCTGAAAACCAACAAAACCACGAAAAGTTCTTGTATTTGAAGATAAAATCTTTTTGCTTTGAAGAAGAAAGATCTAGCTGACTGAAATAAGTTCATTAGATGAAAACCAACCAAATTTGACAAGAACCACGAAAAGTTCTTGTATTTTAAGATAAAATCTTACTCCATTAAGGAAAAAAATTCCAGCTCGCTGAAATATGTTCATTTGCTGAAAACCATCAAAACCACGAAAAGTTCTTGTATTTGAAGATAAAATCTTTTTGCTTTGAAGAAGAAAGATCGAGCTGACTGAAATAAGTTCATTAGATGAAAACCAAAAAAATTGACAAGAACCACGAAAACTTCTTGTATTTTAAGATAAAATCTTACGCTATTGAAGAAAAAACTTCTTGCTCGCTGAAATCTGTTCATTTGCTGAAAACCATCAAAACCACGAAAAGTTCTTGTATTTGAAGATAAAATCTTTTTGCTTTGAAGAAGAAAGATCCAGCTGACTGAAATAAGTTCATTAGATGAAAACCAACAAAAATTGACAAGAACCACGAAAAGTTCTTGTAATTTAAGATAAAATCTTACGCTATTAAAGAAAAAACTCCGAACTCGCTGAAATCTGTTCATTTGCTGAAAACCAACAAAACCACGAAAAGTTCTTGTATTTGAAGATAAAATCTTTTTGCTTTGAAGAAGAAAGATCTAGCTGACTGAAATAAGTTCATTAGATGAAAACCAACCAAAATTGACAAGAACCACGAAAAGTTCTTGTATTTTAAGATAAAATCTTACGCTATTGAGGAAAAAACTTCCAGCTCGCTGAAATATGTTCATTTGCTGAAAACCAACAAAACAACGAAAAGTTCTTGTATTTGAACATAAAATCTTTTTGCTTTGAAGAAGAAAGATCTAGCTGACTGAAATAAGTTCATTCGATGAAAACCAACAAAAATTGACAAGAACCACGAAAAGTTCTTGTATTTTAAGATAAAATCTTACGCTATTGAAGAAAAAACTCCCAGCTCGCTGAAATCTGTTCATTTGCTGAAAACCAACAAAACCACGAAAAGTTCTTGTATTTGAAGATAAAATCTTTTTGCTTTGAAGAAGAAAGATCTAGCTGACTGAAATAAGTTCATTAGATGAAAACCAACAAAAATTGACAAGAACCACGAAAAGTTCTTGTATTTTAAGATAAAATCTTACGCTAATAAGGAAAAAAATTCCAGCTCGCTGAAATATGTTCATTTGCTGAAAACCATCAAAACCACGAAAAGTTCTTGTATTTGAAGATAAAATCTTTTTGCTTTGAAGAAGAAAGATCGAGCTGACTGAAATAAGTTCATTCGATGAAAACCAACAAAAATTGACAAGAACCACGAAACGTTCTTGTATTTTAAGATAAAATCTTACGCTATTAAAGAAAAAACTTCTTGCTCGCTGAAATCTGTTCATTTGCTGAAAACCAACAAAACCACGAAAAGTTCTTGTATTTGAAGATAAAATCTTTTTGCTTTGAAGAAGAAAGATCCAGCTGACTGAAATAAGTTCATCAGATGAAAACCAACAAAAATTGACAAGAACCACGAAAAGTTCTTGTATTTTAAGATAAAATCTTCCTCCAATAATGAAAAAACTTCCAGCTCGCTGAAATATGTTCATTTGCTGAAAACCATCAAAACCACGAAAAGTTCTTGTATTTGAAGATAAAATCTTTTTGCTTTGAAGAAGAAATATCCAGCTGACTGAAATAAGTTCATTAGATGAAAACCAACAAAAATTGACAAGAACCACGAAAAGTTCTTGTATTTTAAGATAAAATCTTACGCTATTAAAGAAGAAACTCCCAGCTCGCTGAAATCTGTTCATTTGCTGAAAACCAACAAAACCACGAAAAGTTCTTGTATTTGAAGATAAAATCTTTTTGCTTTGAAGAAGAAAGATCTAGCTGACTGAAATAAGTTCATTAGATGAAAACCAACCAAAATTGACAAGAACCACGAAAAGTTCTTGTATTTTAAGATAAAATCTTATGCTATTAATGAAAAAACTTCCAGCTCGCTGAAATATGTTCATTTGCTGAAAACCATCAAAACCACGAAAAGTTCTTGTATTTGAAGATAAAATCTTTTTGCTATGAAGAAGAAAGATCTAGCTGACTGAAATAAGTTCATTAGATGAAAACCAACAAAAATTGACAAGAACCACGAATACTTCTTGTATTTTAAGATAAAATCTTACGCTATTAATGAAAAAACTTCCAGCTCGCTGAAATATATTCATTTGCTGAAAACCATCAAAACCACGAAAAGTTCTTGTATTTGAAGATAAATTCTTTTTGCTTTGAAGAAGAAAGATCTAGCTGACTGAAATAAGTTCTTGAGATGAAAACCAACAAAAATTGACAAGAACCACGAAAAGTTCTTGTATTTTAAGATAAAATCTTACGCTATTAAAGAAAAAACTTCTTGCTCGCTGAAATCTGTTCGTTTGCTGAAAACCAACAAAACCACGAAAAGTTCTTGTATTTGAAGATAAAAGCTTTTTGCTTTGAAGAACAAAGATCCAGCTGACTGAAATAAGTTCATTCGATGAAAACCAACAAAAATTGACAAGAACCACGAAATATTCTTGTATTTTAAGATAAAATCTTACTCTATTAAGGAAAAAACTTCCAGCTCGCTGAAATACGTTCATTTGCTGAAAACCATCAAAACCACGAAAAGTTCTTGTATTTGAAGATAAAATCTTTTTGCTTTGAAGAAGAAAGATCGAGCTGACTGAAATAAGTTCATCAGATGAAAACCAACAAAAATTGACAAGAACCACGAAAAGTTCTTGTATTTTAAGATAAAATCTTACTCTATCAAGGAAAAAACTTCCAGCTCGCTGAAATATGTTCATTTGCTGAAAACCAACAAAACCACGAAAAGTTCTTGTATTTGAAGATAAAATCTTTTTGCTTTGAAGAAGAAAGATCTAGCTGACTGAAATAAGTTCATTAGATGAAAACCAACCAAATTTGACAAGAACCACGAAAAGTTCTTGTATTTTAAGATAAAATCTTACTCCATTAAGGAAAAAAATTCCAGCTCGCTGAAATATGTTCATTTGCTGAAAACCATCAAAACCACGAAAAGTTCTTGTATTTGAAGATAAAATCTTTTTGCTTTGAAGAAGAAAGATCGAGCTGACTGAAATAAGTTCATTAGATGAAAACCAAAAAAATTGACAAGAACCACGAAAACTTCTTGTATTTTAAGATAAAATCTTACGCTATTGAAGAAAAAACTTCTTGCTCGCTGAAATCTGTTCATTTGCTGAAAACCATCAAAACCACGAAAAGTTCTTGTATTTGAAGATAAAATCTTTTTGCTTTGAAGAAGAAAGATCCAGCTGACTGAAATAAGTTCATTAGATGAAAACCAACAAAAATTGACAAGAACCACGAAAAGTTCTTGTAATTTAAGATAAAATCTTACGCTATTAAAGAAAAAACTCCGAACTCGCTGAAATCTGTTCATTTGCTGAAAACCAACAAAACCACGAAAAGTTCTTGTATTTGAAGATAAAATCTTTTTGCTTTGAAGAAGAAAGATCTAGCTGACTGAAATAAGTTCATTAGATGAAAACCAACCAAAATTGACAAGAACCACGAAAAGTTCTTGTATTTTAAGATAAAATCTTACGCTATTGAGGAAAAAACTTCCAGCTCGCTGAAATATGTTCATTTGCTGAAAACCATCAAAACCACGAAAAGTTCTTGTATTTGAAGATAAAATCTTTTTGCTTTGAAGAAGAAAGATCGAGCTGACTGAAATAAGTTCATTAGATGAAAACCAAAAAAAATTGACAAGAACCACGAAAACTTCTTGTATTTTAAGATAAAATCTTACGCTATTAAAGAAAAAACTTCTTGCTCGCTGAAATCTGTTCATTTGCTGAAAACCATCAAAACCACGAAAAGTTCTTGTATTTGAAGATAAAATCTTTTTGCTTTGAAGAAGAAAGATCCAACTGACTGAAATGAGTTCATTAGATGAAAACCAACAAAAATTGACAAGAACCACGAAAAGTTCTTGTATTTTAAGATAAAATCTTATGCTGTTAAAGAAAAAACTCCCAGCTCGCTGAAATATGTTCATTTGCTGAAAACCATCAAAACCACGAAAAGTTCTTGTATTTGAAGATAAAATCTTTTTGCTTTGAAGAAGAAAGATCTAGCTGACTGAAATAAGTTCATTAGATGAAAACCAACAAAAATTGACAAGAACCACGAAAAGTTCTTGTATTTTAAGATAAAATCTTACGCTATTAAAGAAAAAACTTCTTGCTCGCTGAAATCTGTTCGTTTGCTGAAAACCAACAAAACCACGAAAAGTTCTTGTATTTGAAGATAAAAGCTTTTTGCTTTGAAGAAGAAAGATCCAGCTGACTGAAATAAGTTCATTCGATGAAAACCAACTAAAATTGACAAGAACCACGAAACGTTCTTGTATTTTAAGATAAAATCTTACTCTATTAAGGAAAAAACTTCCAGCTCGCTTAAATACGTTCATTTGCTGAAAACCATCAAAACCACGAAAAGTTCTTGTATTTGAAGATAAAATCTTTTTGCTTTGAAGAAGAAAGATCTAGCTGACTGAAATAAGTTCATTAGATGAAAACCAACAAAAATTGACAAGAACCACGAAAAGTTCTTGTATTTTAAGATAAAATCTTACTCTATTAAGGAAAAAACTTCCAGCTCGCTGAAATATGTTCATTTGCTGAAAACCAACAAAACAACGAAAAGTTCTTGAATTTGAACATAAAATCTTTTTGCTTTGAAGAAGAAAGATCTAGCTGACTGAAATAAGTTCATTCGATGAAAACCAACAAAAATTGACAAGAACCACGAAAAGTTCTTGTATTTTAAGATAAAATCTTACGCTATTAAAGAAAAAACTTCTTGCTCGCTGAAATCTGTTCGTTTGCTGAAAACCAACAAAACCACGAAAAGTTCTTGTATTTGAAGATAAAAGCTTTTTGCTTTGAAGAAGAAAGATCCAGCTGACTGAAATAAGTTCATTCGATGAAAATCAACAAAAATTGACAAGAACCACGAAACGTTCTTGTATTTTAAGATAAAATCTTACTCTATTAAGGAAAAAACTTCCAGCTCGCTTAAATACGTTCATTTGCTGAAAACCATCAAAACCACGAAAAGTTCTTGTATTTGAAGATAAAATCTTTTTGCTTTGAAGAAGAAAGATCTAGCTGACTGAAATAAGTTCATTAGATGAAAACCAACAAAAATTGACAAGAACCACGAAAAGTTCTTGTATTTTAAGATAAAATCTTACTCTATTAAGGAAAAAACTTCCAGCTCGCTGAAATATGTTCATTTGCTGAAAACCAACAAAACAACGAAAAGTTCTTGAATTTGAACATAAAATCTTTTTGCTTTGAAGAAGAAAGATCTAGCTGACTGAAATAAGTTCATTCGATGAAAACCAACAAAAATTGACAAGAACCACGAAAAGTTCTTGTATTTTAAGATAAAATCTTACGCTATTAAAGAAAAAACTCCCAGCTCGCTGAAATCTGTTCATTTGCTGAAAACCAACAAAACCACGAAAAGTTCTTGTATTTGAAGATAAAATCTTTTTGCTTTGAAGAAGAAAGATCTAGCTGACTGAAATAAGTTCATTAGATGAAAACCAACCAAAATTGACAAGAACCACGAAAAGTTATTGTATTTTAAGATAAAATCTTACGCAATGAATAAAAAACTCCCAGCTCGCTGAAATCTGTTCATTTGCTGAAAACCAACAAAACCACGAAAAGTTCTTGTATTTGAAGATAAAATCTTCTTGCTTTGAAGAAGAAAGATCTAGCTGACCGAAATAAGTTCATCAGATGAAAACCAACCAAAATTGACAAGAACCACGAAAAGTTCTTGTATTTTAAGATAAAATCTTACGCTAATAAGGAAAAAAATTCCAGCTCGCTGAAATATGTTCATTTGCTGAAAACCATGAAAACCACGAAAAGTTCTTGTATTTGAAGATAAAATCTTTTTGCTTTGAAGAAGAAAGATCGAGCTGACTGAAATAAGTTCATTCGATGAAAACCAAAAAAAATTGACAAGAACCACGAAAACTTCTTGTATTTTAAGATAAAATCTTACGCTATTAAAGAAAAAACTTCTTGCTCGCTGAAATCTGTTCATTTGCTGAAAACCATCAAAACCACGAAAAGTTCTTGTATTTGAAGATAAAATCTTTTTGCTTTGAAGAAGAAATATCCAGCTGACTGAAATAAGTTCATTAGATGAAAACCAACAAAAATTGACAAGAACCACGAAAAGTTCTTGTATTTTAAGATAAAATCTTACGCTATCAAAGAAAAAACTTCTTGCTCGCTGAAATCTGTTCATTTGCTGAAAACCAACAAAACCACGAAAAGTTCTTGTATTTGAAGATGAAATCTTTTTGCTTTGAAGAAGAAAGATCCAGCTGACTGAAATAAGTTCATCAGATGAAAACCAACAAAAATTGACAAGAACCACGAAAAGTTCTTGTATTTTAAGATAAAATCTTACTCCATTGAGGAAAAAACTTCCAGCTCGCTGAAATATGTTCATTTGCTGAAAACCATCAAAACCACGAAAAGTTCTTGTATTTGAAGATAAAATCTTTTTGCTTTGAAGAAGAAAGATCTTGCTGACTGAAATAAGTTCATCAGATGAAAACCAACAAAAATTGACAAGAACCACGAAAAGTTCTTGTATTTTAAGATAAAATCTTACGCTATTAAAGAAAAAACTCCCAGCTCGCTGAAATCTGTTCATTTGCTGAAAACCAACAAAACCACGAAAAGTTCTTGTATTTGAAGATACAATCTTTTTGCTTTGAAGAAGAAAGATCTAGCTGACTGAAATAAGTTCATTAATTGAAAACCAACCAAAATTGACAAGAACCACGAAAAGTTCTTGTATTTTAAGATAAAATCTTACGCTATTAAGGAAAAAACTTCCAGCTCGCTGAAATCTGTTCATTTGCTGAAAACCATCAAAACCACGAAAAGTTCTTGTATTTGAAGATAAAATCTTTTTGCTTTGAAGAAGAAAGATCCAGCTGACTGAAATGAGTTCATTCGATGAAAACCAACAAAAATTGACAAGAACCACGAAAAGTTCTTGTATTTTAAGATAAAATCTTATGCTGTTAAAGAAAAAACTCCCAGCTCGCTGAAATATGTTCATTTGCTGAAAACCATCAAAACCACGAAAAGTTCTTGTATTTGAAGATAAAATCTTTTTGCTTTGAAGAAGAAAGATCTAGCTGACTGAAATAAGTTCATTAGATGAAAACCAACAAAAATTGACAAGAACCACGAAAAGTTCTTGTATTTTAAGATAAAATCTTACGCTATTAAAGAAAAAACTTCTTGCTCGCTGAAATCTGTTCGTTTGCTGAAAACCAACAAAACCACGAAAAGTTCTTGTATTTGAAGATAAAAGCTTTTTGCTTTGAAGAAGAAAGATCCAGCTGACTGAAATAAGTTCATTCGATGAAAATCAACAAAAATTGACAAGAACCACGAAACGTTCTTGTATTTTAAGATAAAATCTTACTCTATTAAGGAAAAAACTTCCAGCTCGCTTAAATACGTTCATTTGCTGAAAACCATCAAAACCACGAAAAGTTCTTGTATTTGAAGATAAAATCTTTTTGCTTTGAAGAAGAAAGATCTAGCTGACTGAAATAAGTTCATTAGATGAAAACCAACAAAAATTGACAAGAACCACGAAAAGTTCTTGTATTTTAAGATAAAATCTTACTCTATTAAGGAAAAAACTTCCAGCTCGCTGAAATATGTTCATTTGCTGAAAACCAACAAAGCAACGAAAAGTTCTTGAATTTGAACATAAAATCTTTTTGCTTTGAAGAAGAAAGATCTAGCTGACTGAAATAAGTTCATTCGATGAAAACCAACAAAAATTGACAAGAACCACGAAAAGTTCTTGTATTTTAAGATAAAATCTTACGCTATTAAAGAAAAAACTCCCAGCTCGCTGAAATCTGTTCATTTGCTGAAAACCAACAAAACCACGAAAAGTTCTTGTATTTGAAGATAAAATCTTTTTGCTTTGAAGAAGAAAGATCTAGCTGACTGAAATAAGTTCATTAGATGAAAACCAACCAAAATTGACAAGAACCACGAAAAGTTCTTGTATTTTAAGATAAAATCTTACGCAATGAATAAAAAACTCCCAGCTCGCTGAAATCTGTTCATTTGCTGAAAACCAACAAAACCACGAAAAGTTCTTGTATTTGAAGATAAAATCTTCTTGCTTTGAAGAAGAAAGATCTAGCTGACCGAAATAAGTTCATTAGATGAAAACCAACCAAAATTGACAAGAACCACGAAAAGTTCTTGTATTTTAAGATAAAATCTTACGCTAATAAGGAAAAAAATTCCAGCTCGCTGAAATATGTTCATTTGCTGAAAACCATGAAAACCACGAAAAGTTCTTGTATTTGAAGATAAAATCTTTTTGCTTTGAAGAAGAAAGATCGAGCTGACTGAAATAAGTTCATTCGATGAAAACCAAAAAAAATTGACAAGAACCACGAAAACTTCTTGTATTTTAAGATAAAATCTTACGCTATTAAAGAAAAAACTTCTTGCTCGCTGAAATCTGTTCATTTGCTGAAAACCATCAAAACCACGAAAAGTTCTTGTATTTGAAGATAAAATCTTTTTGCTTTGAAGAAGAAATATCCAGCTGACTGAAATAAGTTCATTAGATGAAAACCAACAAAAATTGACAAGAACCACGAAAAGTTCTTGTATTTTAAGATAAAATCTTACGCTATCAAAGAAAAAACTTCTTGCTCGCTGAAATCTGTTCATTTGCTGAAAACCAACAAAACCACGAAAAGTTCTTGTATTTGAAGATGAAATCTTTTTGCTTTGAAGAAGAAAGATCCAGCTGACTGAAATAAGTTCATCAGATGAAAACCAACAAAAATTGACAAGAACCACGAAAAGTTCTTGTATTTTAAGATAAAATCTTACTCCATTGAGGAAAAAACTTCCAGCTCGCTGAAATATGTTCATTTGCTGAAAACCATCAAAACCACGAAAATTTCTTGTATTTGAAGATAAAATCTTTTTGCTTTGAAGAAGAAAGATCTTGCTGACTGAAATAAGTTCATCAGATGAAAACCAACAAAAATTGACAAGAACCACGAAAAGTTCTTGTATTTTAAGACAAAGTCTTACGCTATTAAAGAAAAAACTCCCAGCTCGCTGAAATCTGTTCATTTGCTGAAAACCAACAAAACCACGAAAAGTTCTTGTATTTGAAGATACAATCTTTTTGCTTTGAAGAAGAAAGATCTAGCTGACTGAAATAAGTTCATTAATTGAAAACCAACCAAAATTGACAAGAACCACGAAAAGTTCTTGTATTTTAAGATAAAATCTTACGCTATTAAGGAAAAAACTTCCAGCTCGCTGAAATATGTTAATTTGCTGAAAACCATCAAAACCACGAAAAGTTCTTGTATTTGAAGATAAAATCTTTTTGCTTTGAAGAAGAAAGATCGAGCTGACTGAAATAAGTTCATTAGATGAAAACCAAAAAAAATTGACAAGAACCACGAAAACTTCTTGTATTTTAAGATAAAATCTTACGCTATTGAAGAAAAAACTTCCAGCTCGCTGAAATCTGTTCGTTTGCTGAAAACCAACAAAACCACGAAAAGTTCTTGTATTTGAAGATAAAAGCTTTTTGCTTTGAAGAAGAAAGATCCAGCTGACTGAAATAAGTTCATTCGATGAAAATCAACAAAAATTGACAAGAACCACGAAACGTTCTTGTATTTTAAGATAAAATCTTACTCTATTAAGGAAAAAACTTCCAGCTCGCTTAAATACGTTCATTTGCTGAAAACCATCAAAACCACGAAAAGATAAAATCTTTTTGCTTTGAAGAAGAAAGATCTAGCTGACTGAAATAAGTTCATTAGATGAAAACCAACAAAAATTGACAAGAACCACGAAAAGTTCTTGTATTTTAAGATAAAATCTTACTCTATTAAGGAAAAAACTTCCAGCTCGCTGAAATATGTTCATTTGCTGAAAACCAACAAAACAACGAAAAGTTCTTGAATTTGAACATAAAATCTTTTTGCTTTGAAGAAGAAAGATCTAGCTGACTGAAATAAGTTCATTCGATGAAAACCAACAAAAATTGACAAGAACCACGAAAAGTTCTTGTATTTTAAGATAAAATCTTACGCTATTAAAGAAAAAACTCCCAGCTCGCTGAAATCTGTTCATTTGCTGAAAACCAACAAAACCACGAAAAGTTCTTGTATTTGAAGATAAAATCTTTTTGCTTTGAAGAAGAAAGATCGAGCTGACTGAAATAAGTTCATTAGATGAAAACCAACCAAAATTGACAAGAACCACGAAAAGTTCTTGTATTTTAAGATAAAATCTTACGCAATGAATAAAAAACTCCCAGCTCGCTGAAATCTGTTCATTTGCTGAAAACCAACAAAACCACGAAAAGTTCTTGTATTTGAAGATAAAATCTTCTTGCTTTGAAGAAGAAAGATCTAGCTGACCGAAATAAGTTCATTAGATGAAAACCAACCAAAATTGACAAGAACCACGAAAAGTTCTTGTATTTTAAGATAAAATCTTACGCTAATAAGGAAAAAAATTCCAGCTCGCTGAAATATGTTCATTTGCTGAAAACCATGAAAACCACGAAAAGTTCTTGTATTTGAAGATAAAATCTTTTTGCTTTGAAGAAGAAAGATCGAGCTGACTGAAATAAGTTCATTCGATGAAAACCAAAAAAAATTGACAAGAACCACGAAAACTTCTTGTATTTTAAGATAAAATCTTACGCTATTAAAGAAAAAACTTCTTGCTCGCTGAAATCTGTTCATTTGCTGAAAATCATCAAAACCACGAAAAGTTCTTGTATTTGAAGATAAAATCTTTTTGCTTTGAAGAAGAAATATCCAGCTGACTGAAATAAGTTCATTAGATGAAAACCAACAAAAATTGACAAGAACCACGAAAAGTTCTTGTATTTTAAGATAAAATCTTACGCTATCAAAGAAAAAACTTCTTGCTCGCTGAAATCTGTTCATTTGCTGAAAACCAACAAAACCACGAAAAGTTCTTGTATTTGAAGATAAAATCTTACTCTATTAAGGAAAAAACTTCCAGCTCGCTGAAATATGTTCATTTGCTGAAAACCAACAAAACAACGAAAAGTTCTTGAATTTGAACATAAAATCTTTTTGCTTTGAAGAAGAAAGATCTAGCTGACTGAAATAAGTTCATTCGATGAAAACCAACAAAAATTGACAAGAACCACGAAAAGTTCTTGTATTTTAAGATAAAATCTTACGCTATTAAAGAAAAAACTCCCAGCTCGCTGAAATCTGTTCATTTGCTGAAAACCAACAAAACCACGAAAAGTTCTTGTATTTGAAGATAAAATCTTTTTGCTTTGAAGAAGAAAGATCGAGCTGACTGAAATAAGTTCATTAGATGAAAACCAACCAAAATTGACAAGAACCACGAAAAGTTCTTGTATTTTAAGATAAAATCTTACGCAATGAATAAAAAACTCCCAGCTCGCTGAAATCTGTTCATTTGCTGAAAACCAACAAAACCACGAAAAGTTCTTGTATTTGAAGATAAAATCTTCTTGCTTTGAAGAAGAAAGATCTAGCTGACCGAAATAAGTTCATTAGATGAAAACCAACCAAAATTGACAAGAACCACGAAAAGTTCTTGTATTTTAAGATAAAATCTTACGCTAATAAGAAAAAAAATTCCAGCTCGCTGAAATATGTTCATTTGCTGAAAACCATGAAAACCACGAAAAGTTCTTGTATTTGAAGATAAAATCTTTTTGCTTTGAAGAAGAAAGATCGAGCTGACTGAAATAAGTTCATTCGATGAAAACCAACAAAAATTGACAAGAACCACGAAAACTTCTTGTATTTTAAGATAAAATCTTACGCTATTAAAGAAAAAACTTCTTGCTCGCTGAAATCTGTTCATTTGCTGAAAATCATCAAAACCACGAAAAGTTCTTGTATTTGAAGATAAAATCTTTTTGCTTTGAAGAAGAAATATCCAGCTGACTGAAATAAGTTCATCAGATGAAAACCAACAAAAATTGACAAGAACCACGAAAAGTTCTTGTATTTTAAGATAAAATCTTACTCCATTGAGGAAAAAACTTCCAGCTCGCTGAAATATGTTCATTTGCTGAAAACCATCAAAACCACGAAAAGTTCTTGTATTTGAAGATAAAATCTTTTTGCTTTGAAGAAGAAAGATCTTGCTGACTGAAATAAGTTCATCAGATGAAAACCAACAAAAATTGACAAGAACCACGAAAAGTTCTTGTATTTTAAGATAAAATCTTACGCTATTAAAGAAAAAACTCCCAGCTCGCTGAAATCTGTTCATTTGCTGAAAACCAACAAAACCACGAAAAGTTCTTGTATTTGAAGATACAATCTTTTTGCTTTGAAGAAGAAAGATCTAGCTGACTGAAATAAGTTCATTAATTGAAAACCAACCAAAATTGACAAGAACCACGAAAAGTTCTTGTATTTTAAGATAAAATCTTACGCTATTAAAGAAAAAACTCCCAGCTCGCTGAAATCTGTTCATTTGCTGAAAACCAACAAAACCACGAAAAGTTCTTGTATTTGAAGATACAATCTTTTTGCTTTGAAGAAGAAAGATCTAGCTGACTGAAATAAGTTCATTAATTGAAAACCAACCAAAATTGACAAGAACCACGAAAAGTTCTTGTATTTTAAGATAAAATCTTACGCTATTAAGGAAAAAACTTCCAGCTCGCTGAAATATGTTAATTTGCTGAAAACCATCAAAACCACGAAAAGTTCTTGTATTTGAAGATAAAATCTTTTTGCTTTGAAGAAGAAAGATCTAGCTGACTGAAATAAGTTCATTCGATGAAAACCAACAAAAATTGACAAGAACCACGAAAAGTTCTTGTATTTTAAGATAAAATCTTACGCTATTAAAGAAAAAACTCCCAGCTCGCTGAAATCTGTTCATTTGCTGAAAACCAACAAAACCACGAAAAGTTCTTGTATTTGAAGATAAAATCTTTTTGCTTTGAAGAAGAAAGATCTAGCTGACTGAAATAAGTTCATTAGATGAAAACCAACCAAAATTGACAAGAACCACGAAAAGTTCTTGTATTTTAAGATAAAATCTTACGCAATGAATAAAAAACTCCCAGCTCGCTGAAATCTGTTCATTTGCTGAAAACCAACAAAACCACGAAAAGTTCTTGTATTTGAAGATAAAATCTTCTTGCTTTGAAGAAGAAAGATCTAGCTGACCGAAATAAGTTCATTAGATGAAAACCAACCAAAATTGACAAGAACCACGAAAAGTTCTTGTATTTTAAGATAAAATCTTACGCTAATAAGGAAAAAAATTCCAGCTCGCTGAAATATGTTCATTTGCTGAAAACCATGAAAACCACGAAAAGTTCTTGTATTTGAAGATAAAATCTTTTTGCTTTGAAGAAGAAAGATCGAGCTGACTGAAATAAGTTCATTCGATGAAAACCAAAAAAAATTGACAAGAACCACGAAAACTTCTTGTATTTTAAGATAAAATCTTACGCTATTAAAGAAAAAACTTCTTGCTCGCTGAAATCTGTTCATTTGCTGAAAACCATCAAAACCACGAAAAGTTCTTGTATTTGAAGATAAAATCTTTTTGCTTTGAAGAAGAAATATCCAGCTGACTGAAATAAGTTCATTAGATGAAAACCAACAAAAATTGACAAGAACCACGAAAAGTTCTTGTATTTTAAGATAAAATCTTACGCTATCAAAGAAAAAACTTCTTGCTCGCTGAAATCTGTTCATTTGCTGAAAACCAACAAAACCACGAAAAGTTCTTGTATTTGAAGATGAAATCTTTTTGCTTTGAAGAAGAAAGATCCAGCTGACTGAAATAAGTTCATCAGATGAAAACCAACAAAAATTGACAAGAACCACGAAAAGTTCTTGTATTTTAAGATAAAATCTTACTCCATTGAGGAAAAAACTTCCAGCTCGCTGAAATATGTTCATTTGCTGAAAACCATCAAAACCACGAAAATTTCTTGTATTTGAAGATAAAATCTTTTTGCTTTGAAGAAGAAAGATCTTGCTGACTGAAATAAGTTCATCAGATGAAAACCAACAAAAATTGACAAGAACCACGAAAAGTTCTTGTATTTTAAGACAAAGTCTTACGCTATTAAAGAAAAAACTCCCAGCTCGCTGAAATCTGTTCATTTGCTGAAAACCAACAAAACCACGAAAAGTTCTTGTATTTGAAGATACAATCTTTTTGCTTTGAAGAAGAAAGATCTAGCTGACTGAAATAAGTTCATTAATTGAAAACCAACCAAAATTGACAAGAACCACGAAAAGTTCTTGTATTTTAAGATAAAATCTTACGCTATTAAGGAAAAAACTTCCAGCTCGCTGAAATATGTTAATTTGCTGAAAACCATCAAAACCACGAAAAGTTCTTGTATTTGAAGATAAAATCTTTTTGCTTTGAAGAAGAAAGATCGAGCTGACTGAAATAAGTTCATTAGATGAAAACCAAAAAAAATTGACAAGAACCACGAAAACTTCTTGTATTTTAAGATAAAATCTTACGCTATTGAAGAAAAAACTTCCAGCTCGCTGAAATCTGTTCGTTTGCTGAAAACCAACAAAACCACGAAAAGTTCTTGTATTTGAAGATAAAAGCTTTTTGCTTTGAAGAAGAAAGATCCAGCTGACTGAAATAAGTTCATTCGATGAAAATCAACAAAAATTGACAAGAACCACGAAACGTTCTTGTATTTTAAGATAAAATCTTACTCTATTAAGGAAAAAACTTCCAGCTCGCTTAAATACGTTCATTTGCTGAAAACCATCAAAACCACGAAAAGATAAAATCTTTTTGCTTTGAAGAAGAAAGATCTAGCTGACTGAAATAAGTTCATTAGATGAAAACCAACAAAAATTGACAAGAACCACGAAAAGTTCTTGTATTTTAAGATAAAATCTTACTCTATTAAGGAAAAAACTTCCAGCTCGCTGAAATATGTTCATTTGCTGAAAACCAACAAAACAACGAAAAGTTCTTGAATTTGAACATAAAATCTTTTTGCTTTGAAGAAGAAAGATCTAGCTGACTGAAATAAGTTCATTCGATGAAAACCAACAAAAATTGACAAGAACCACGAAAAGTTCTTGTATTTTAAGATAAAATCTTACGCTATTAAAGAAAAAACTCCCAGCTCGCTGAAATCTGTTCATTTGCTGAAAACCAACAAAACCACGAAAAGTTCTTGTATTTGAAGATAAAATCTTTTTGCTTTGAAGAAGAAAGATCGAGCTGACTGAAATAAGTTCATTAGATGAAAACCAACCAAAATTGACAAGAACCACGAAAAGTTCTTGTATTTTAAGATAAAATCTTACGCAATGAATAAAAAACTCCCAGCTCGCTGAAATCTGTTCATTTGCTGAAAACCAACAAAACCACGAAAAGTTCTTGTATTTGAAGATAAAATCTTCTTGCTTTGAAGAAGAAAGATCTAGCTGACCGAAATAAGTTCATTAGATGAAAACCAACCAAAATTGACAAGAACCACGAAAAGTTCTTGTATTTTAAGATAAAATCTTACGCTAATAAGGAAAAAAATTCCAGCTCGCTGAAATATGTTCATTTGCTGAAAACCATGAAAACCACGAAAAGTTCTTGTATTTGAAGATAAAATCTTTTTGCTTTGAAGAAGAAAGATCGAGCTGACTGAAATAAGTTCATTCGATGAAAACCAAAAAAAATTGACAAGAACCACGAAAACTTCTTGTATTTTAAGATAAAATCTTACGCTATTAAAGAAAAAACTTCTTGCTCGCTGAAATCTGTTCATTTGCTGAAAATCATCAAAACCACGAAAAGTTCTTGTATTTGAAGATAAAATCTTTTTGCTTTGAAGAAGAAATATCCAGCTGACTGAAATAAGTTCATTAGATGAAAACCAACAAAAATTGACAAGAACCACGAAAAGTTCTTGTATTTTAAGATAAAATCTTACGCTATCAAAGAAAAAACTTCTTGCTCGCTGAAATCTGTTCATTTGCTGAAAACCAACAAAACCACGAAAAGTTCTTGTATTTGAAGATAAAATCTTACTCTATTAAGGAAAAAACTTCCAGCTCGCTGAAATATGTTCATTTGCTGAAAACCAACAAAACAACGAAAAGTTCTTGAATTTGAACATAAAATCTTTTTGCTTTGAAGAAGAAAGATCTAGCTGACTGAAATAAGTTCATTCGATGAAAACCAACAAAAATTGACAAGAACCACGAAAAGTTCTTGTATTTTAAGATAAAATCTTACGCTATTAAAGAAAAAACTCCCAGCTCGCTGAAATCTGTTCATTTGCTGAAAACCAACAAAACCACGAAAAGTTCTTGTATTTGAAGATAAAATCTTTTTGCTTTGAAGAAGAAAGATCGAGCTGACTGAAATAAGTTCATTAGATGAAAACCAACCAAAATTGACAAGAACCACGAAAAGTTCTTGTATTTTAAGATAAAATCTTACGCAATGAATAAAAAACTCCCAGCTCGCTGAAATCTGTTCATTTGCTGAAAACCAACAAAACCACGAAAAGTTCTTGTATTTGAAGATAAAATCTTCTTGCTTTGAAGAAGAAAGATCTAGCTGACCGAAATAAGTTCATTAGATGAAAACCAACCAAAATTGACAAGAACCACGAAAAGTTCTTGTATTTTAAGATAAAATCTTACGCTAATAAGAAAAAAAATTCCAGCTCGCTGAAATATGTTCATTTGCTGAAAACCATGAAAACCACGAAAAGTTCTTGTATTTGAAGATAAAATCTTTTTGCTTTGAAGAAGAAAGATCGAGCTGACTGAAATAAGTTCATTCGATGAAAACCAACAAAAATTGACAAGAACCACGAAAACTTCTTGTATTTTAAGATAAAATCTTACGCTATTAAAGAAAAAACTTCTTGCTCGCTGAAATCTGTTCATTTGCTGAAAATCATCAAAACCACGAAAAGTTCTTGTATTTGAAGATAAAATCTTTTTGCTTTGAAGAAGAAATATCCAGCTGACTGAAATAAGTTCATCAGATGAAAACCAACAAAAATTGACAAGAACCACGAAAAGTTCTTGTATTTTAAGATAAAATCTTACTCCATTGAGGAAAAAACTTCCAGCTCGCTGAAATATGTTCATTTGCTGAAAACCATCAAAACCACGAAAAGTTCTTGTATTTGAAGATAAAATCTTTTTGCTTTGAAGAAGAAAGATCTTGCTGACTGAAATAAGTTCATCAGATGAAAACCAACAAAAATTGACAAGAACCACGAAAAGTTCTTGTATTTTAAGATAAAATCTTACGCTATTAAAGAAAAAACTCCCAGCTCGCTGAAATCTGTTCATTTGCTGAAAACCAACAAAACCACGAAAAGTTCTTGTATTTGAAGATACAATCTTTTTGCTTTGAAGAAGAAAGATCTAGCTGACTGAAATAAGTTCATTAATTGAAAACCAACCAAAATTGACAAGAACCACGAAAAGTTCTTGTATTTTAAGATAAAATCTTACGCTATTAAAGAAAAAACTCCCAGCTCGCTGAAATCTGTTCATTTGCTGAAAACCAACAAAACCACGAAAAGTTCTTGTATTTGAAGATACAATCTTTTTGCTTTGAAGAAGAAAGATCTAGCTGACTGAAATAAGTTCATTAATTGAAAACCAACCAAAATTGACAAGAACCACGAAAAGTTCTTGTATTTTAAGATAAAATCTTACGCTATTAAGGAAAAAACTTCCAGCTCGCTGAAATATGTTAATTTGCTGAAAACCATCAAAACCACGAAAAGTTCTTGTATTTGAAGATAAAATCTTTTTGCTTTGAAGAAGAAAGATCGAGCTGACTGAAATAAGTTCATTAGATGAAAACCAAAAAAAATTGACAAGAACCACGAAAACTTCTTGTATTTTAAGATAAAATCTTACGCTATTGAAGAAAAAACTTCTTGCTCGCTGAAATCTGTTCATTTGCTGAAAACCATCAAAACCACGAAAAGTTCTTGTATTTGAAGATAAAATCTTTTTGCTTTGAAGAAGAAAGATCCAGCTGACTGAAATAAGTTCATTAGATGAAAACCAACAAAAATTGACAAGAACCACGAAAAGTTCTTGTATTTTAAGATAAAATCTTACGCTGTTAAAGAAAAAACTCCCAGCTCGCTGAAATATGTTCATTTGCTGAAAACCATCAAAACCACGAAAAGTTCTTGTATTTGAAGATAAAATCTTTTTGCTTTGAAGAAGAAAGATCCAGCTGACTGAAATAAGTTCTTTAGATGAAAACCAACAAAAATTGACAAGAACCACGAAAAGTTCTTGTATTTTAAGATAAAATCTTACGCTATGAAAGAAAAAACTTCTTGCTCGCTGAAATCTGTTCGTTTGCTGAAAACCAACAAAACCACGAAAAGTTCTTGTATTTGAAGATAAAAGCTTTTTGCTTTGAAGAACAAAGATCTAGCTGACTGAAATAAGTTCATTAGATGAAAACCAACCAAAATTGACAAGAACCACGAAAAGTTCTTGTATTTTAAGATAAAATCTTACGCTATTAAGGAAAAAAATTCCAGCTCGCTGAAATATGTTCATTTGCTGAAAACCATCAAAACCACGAAAAGTTCTTGCATTTGAAGATAAAATCTTTTTGCTTTGAAGAAGAAAGATCGAGCTGACTGAAATAAGTTCATTAGATGAAAACCAAAAAAAATTGACAAGAACCACGAAAACTTCTTGTATTTTAAGATAAAATCTTACGCTATTAAAGAAAAAACTTCTTGCTCGCTGAAATCTGTTCATTTGCTGAAAACCATCAAAACCACGAAAAGTTCTTGTATTTGAAGATAAAATCTTTTTGCTTTGAAGAAGAAAGATCCAGCTGACTGAAATAAGTTCATTAGATGAAAACCAACAAAAATTGACAAGAACCACGAAAAGTTCTTGTATTTTAAGATAAAATCTTACGCTATTAAAGAAAAAACTCCCAGCTCGCAGAAATCTGTTCATTTGCTGAAAACCAACAAAACCACGAAAAGTTCTTGTATTTGAAGATAAAATCTTTTTGCTTTGAAGAAGAAAGATCTAGCTGACTGAAATAAGTTCATTCGATGAAAACCAAACAAAATTGACAAGAACCACGAAAAGTTCTTGTATTTTAAGATAAAATCTTACTCCATTAAGGAAAAAACTTCCAGCTCGCTGAAATATGTTCATTTGCTGAAAACCATCAAAACCACGAAAAGTTCTTGTATTTGAAGATAAAATCTTTTTGCTTTGAAGAAGAAATATCCAGCTGACTGAAATAAGTTCATTAGATGAAAACCAACCAAAATTGACAAGAACCACGAAAAGTTCTTGTATTTTAAGATAAAATCTTACGCTATTAAAGAAAAAACTTCTTGCTCGCTGAAATCTGTTCATTTGCTGAAAACCATCAAAACCACGAAAAGTTCTTGTATTTGAAGATAAAATCTTTTTGCTTTGAAGAAGAAATATCCAGCTGACTGAAATAAGTTCATTAGATGAAAACCAACAAAAATTGACAAGAACCACGAAAAGTTCTTGTATTTTAAGATAAAATCTTACGCTATCAAAGAAAAAACTTCTTGCTCGCTGAAATCTGTTCATTTGCTGAAAACCAACAAAACCACGAAAAGTTCTTGTATTTGAAGATGAAATCTTTTTGCTTTGAAGAAGAAAGATCCAGCTGACTGAAATAAGTTCATCAGATGAAAACCAACAAAAATTGACAAGAACCACGAAAAGTTCTTGTATTTTAAGATAAAATCTTACTCCATTGAGGAAAAAACTTCCAGCTCGCTGAAATATGTTCATTTGCTGAAAACCATCAAAACCACGAAAAGTTCTTGTATTTGAAGATAAAATCTTTTTGCTTTGAAGAAGAAAGATCTTGCTGACTGAAATAAGTTCATCAGATGAAAACCAACAAAAATTGACAAGAACCACGAAAAGTTCTTGTATTTTAAGATAAAATCTTACGCTATTAAAGAAAAAACTCCCAGCTCGCTGAAATCTGTTCATTTGCTGAAAACCAACAAAACCACGAAAAGTTCTTGTATTTGAAGATACAATCTTTTTGCTTTGAAGAAGAAAGATCTAGCTGACTGAAATAAGTTCATTAATTGAAAACCAACCAAAATTGACAAGAACCACGAAAAGTTCTTGTATTTTAAGATAAAATCTTACGCTATTAAAGAAAAAACTCCCAGCTCGCTGAAATCTGTTCATTTGCTGAAAACCAACAAAACCACGAAAAGTTCTTGTATTTGAAGATACAATCTTTTTGCTTTGAAGAAGAAAGATCTAGCTGACTGAAATAAGTTCATTAATTGAAAACCAACCAAAATTGACAAGAACCACGAAAAGTTCTTGTATTTTAAGATAAAATCTTACGCTATTAAGGAAAAAACTTCCAGCTCGCTGAAATATGTTAATTTGCTGAAAACCATCAAAACCACGAAAAGTTCTTGTATTTGAAGATAAAATCTTTTTGCTTTGAAGAAGAAAGATCGAGCTGACTGAAATAAGTTCATTAGATGAAAACCAAAAAAAATTGACAAGAACCACGAAAACTTCTTGTATTTTAAGATAAAATCTTACGCTATTGAAGAAAAAACTTCTTGCTCGCTGAAATCTGTTCATTTGCTGAAAACCATCAAAACCACGAAAAGTTCTTGTATTTGAAGATAAAATCTTTTTGCTTTGAAGAAGAAAGATCCAGCTGACTGAAATAAGTTCATTAGATGAAAACCAACAAAAATTGACAAGAACCACGAAAAGTTCTTGTATTTTAAGATAAAATCTTACGCTGTTAAAGAAAAAACTCCCAGCTCGCTGAAATATGTTCATTTGCTGAAAACCATCAAAACCACGAAAAGTTCTTGTATTTGAAGATAAAATCTTTTTGCTTTGAAGAAGAAAGATCCAGCTGACTGAAATAAGTTCTTTAGATGAAAACCAACAAAAATTGACAAGAACCACGAAAAGTTCTTGTATTTTAAGATAAAATCTTACGCTATGAAAGAAAAAACTTCTTGCTCGCTGAAATCTGTTCGTTTGCTGAAAACCAACAAAACCACGAAAAGTTCTTGTATTTGAAGATAAAAGCTTTTTGCTTTGAAGAACAAAGATCTAGCTGACTGAAATAAGTTCATTAGATGAAAACCAACCAAAATTGACAAGAACCACGAAAAGTTCTTGTATTTTAAGATAAAATCTTACGCTATTAAGGAAAAAAATTCCAGCTCGCTGAAATATGTTCATTTGCTGAAAACCATCAAAACCACGAAAAGTTCTTGCATTTGAAGATAAAATCTTTTTGCTTTGAAGAAGAAAGATCGAGCTGACTGAAATAAGTTCATTAGATGAAAACCAAAAAAAATTGACAAGAACCACGAAAACTTCTTGTATTTTAAGATAAAATCTTACGCTATTAAAGAAAAAACTTCTTGCTCGCTGAAATCTGTTCATTTGCTGAAAACCATCAAAACCACGAAAAGTTCTTGTATTTGAAGATAAAATCTTTTTGCTTTGAAGAAGAAAGATCCAGCTGACTGAAATAAGTTCATTAGATGAAAACCAACAAAAATTGACAAGAACCACGAAAAGTTCTTGTATTTTAAGATAAAATCTTACGCTATTAAAGAAAAAACTCCCAGCTCGCAGAAATCTGTTCATTTGCTGAAAACCAACAAAACCACGAAAAGTTCTTGTATTTGAAGATAAAATCTTTTTGCTTTGAAGAAGAAAGATCTAGCTGACTGAAATAAGTTCATTCGATGAAAACCAAACAAAATTGACAAGAACCACGAAAAGTTCTTGTATTTTAAGATAAAATCTTACTCCATTAAGGAAAAAACTTCCAGCTCGCTGAAATATGTTCATTTGCTGAAAACCATCAAAACCACGAAAAGTTCTTGTATTTGAAGATAAAATCTTTTTGCTTTGAAGAAGAAAGATCTAGCTGACTGAAATAAGTTCATCAGATGAAAACCAACAAACATTGACAAGAACCACGAAAAGTTCTTGTATTTTAAGATAAAATCTTACGCTATTAAAGAAAAAACTCCCAGCTCGCTGAAATCTGTTCATTTGCTGAAAACCAACAAAACCACGAAAAGTTCTTGTATTTGAAGATGAAATCTTTTTGCTTTGAGGAAGAAAGATCCAGCTGACTGAAATAAGTTCATCAGATGAAAACCAACAAAAATTGACAAGAACCACGAAAAGTTCTTGTATTTTAAGATAAAATCTTACTCCATTAAGGAAAAAACTTCCAGCTCGCTGAAATATGTTCATTTGCTGAAAACCATCAAAACCACGAAAAGTTCTTGTATTTGAAGATAAAATCTTTTTGCTTTGAAGAAGAAAGATCGAGCTGACTGAAATAAGTTCATTCGATGAAAACCAAAAAAAATTGACAAGAACCACGAAAACTTCTTGTATTTTAAGATAAAGTCTTACGCTATTAAAGAAAAAACTTCTTGCTCGCTGAAATCTGTTGATTTGCTGAAAACCATCAAAACCACGAAAAGTTCTTGTATTTGAAGATAAAATCTTTTTGCTTTGAAGAAGAAATATCCAGCTGACTGAAATAAGTTCATTAGATGAAAACCAACAAAAATTGACAAGAACCACGAAAAGTTCTTGTATTTTAAGATAAAATCTTACGCTATTAAAGAAAAAACTTCTTGCTCGCTGAAATCTGTTCATTTGCTGAAAACCAACAAAACCACGAAAAGTTCTTGTATTTGAAGATGAAATCTTTTTGCTTTGAAGAAGAAAGATCCAGCTGACTGAAATAAGTTCATCAGATGAAAACCAACAAAAATTGACAAGAACCACGAAAAGTTCTTGTATTTTAAGATAAAATCTTACTCCATTAAGGAAAAAACTTCCAGCTCGCTGAAATATGTTCATTTGCTGAAAACCATCAAAACCACGAAAAGTTCTTGTATTTGAAGATAAAATCTTTTTGCTTTGAAGAAGAAAGATCGAGCTGACTGAAATAAGTTCATCAGATGAAAACCAACAAAAATTGACAAGAACCACGAAAAGTTCTTGTATTTTAAGATAAAATCTTACGCTATTAAAGAAGAAACTCCCAGCTCGCTGATATCTGTTCATTTGCTGAAAACCAACAAAACCACGAAAAGTTCTTGTATTTGAAGATAAAATCTTTTTGCTTTGAAGAAGAAAGATCTAGCTGACTGAAATAAGTTCATGAGATGAAAACCAACCAAAATTGACAAGAACCACGAAAAGTTCTTGTATTTTAAGATAAAATCTTTTTGCTTTGAAGAAGAAAGATCCAGCTGACTGAAATAAGTTCATTAGATGAAAACCAACAAAAATTGACAAGAACCACGAAAAGTTCTTGTATTTTAAGATAAAATCTTACGCTGTTAAAGAAAAAACTCCCAGCTCGCTGAAATATGTTCATTTGCTGAAAACCATCAAAACCACGAAAAGTTCTTGTATTTGAAGATAAAATCTTTTTGCTTTGAAGAAGAAAGATCGAGCTGACTGAAATAAGTTCTTCAGATGAAAACCAACAAAAATTGACAAGAACCACGAAAAGTTCTTGTATTTTAAGATAAAATCTTACGCTATTAAAGAAAAAACTTCTTGCTCGCTGAAATCTGTTCGTTTGCTGAAAACCAACAAAACAACGAAAAGTTCTTGTATTTGAAGATAAAAGCTTTTTGCTTTGAAGAACAAAGATCCAGCTGACTGAAATAAGTTCATTCGATGAAAACCAACAAAAATTGACAAGAACCACGAAATATTCTTGTATTTTAAGATAAAATCTTACTCGATTCAGGAAAAAACTTCCAGCTCGCTGAAATACGTTCATTTGCTGAAAACCATCAAAACCACGAAAAGTTCTTGTATTTGAAGATAAAATCTTTTTGCTTTGAAGAAGAAAGATCGAGCTGACTGAAATAAGTTCATCAGATGAAAACCAACAAAAATTGACAAGAACCACGAAAAGTTCTTGTATTTTAAGATAAAATCTTACTCCATTAAGGAAAAAACTTCCAGCTCGCTGAAATATGTTCATTTGCTGAAAACCATCAAAACCACGAAAAGTTCTTGTATTTGAAGATAAAATCTTTTTGCTTTGAAGAAGAAAGATCTAGCTGACTGAAATAAGTTCATCAGATGAAAACCAACAAAAATTGACAAGAACCACGAAAAGTTCTTGTATTTTAAGATAAAATCTTACGCTATTAAAGAAAAAACTCCGAGCTCGCTGAAATCTGTTCATTTGCTGAAAACCAACAAAACCACGAAAAGTTCTTGTATTTGAAGATAAAATCTTTTTGCTTTGAAGAAGAAAGATCTAGCTGACTGAAATAAGTTCATTAGATGAAAACCAACCAAAATTGACAAGAACCACGAAAAGTTCTTGTATTTTAAGATAAAATCTTACGCTATTGAGGAAAAAACTTCCAGCTCGCTGAAATATGTTCATTTGCTGAAAACCATCAAAACCACGAAAAGTTCTTGTATTTGAAGATAAAATCTTTTTGCTTTGAAGAAGAAAGATCGAGCTGACTGAAAAAAGTTCATTAGATGAAAACCAACAAAAATTGACAAGAACCACGAAAAGTTCTTGTATTTTAAGATAAAATCTTACGCTATTAAAGAAAAAACTCCCAGCTCGCTGAAATCTGTTCATTTGCTGAAAACCAACAAAACCACGAAAAGTTCTTGTATTTGAAGATAAAATCTTTTTGCTTTGAAGAAGAAAGATCTAGCTGACTGAAATAAGTTCTTTAGATGAAAACCAACAAAAATTGACAAGAACCACGAAAAGTTCTTGTATTTTAAGATAAAATCTTACGCTATTAAAGAAAAAACCTCTTGCTCGCTGAAATCTGTTCGTTTGCTGAAAACCAACAAAACCACGAAAAGTTCTTGTATTTGAAGATAAAATCTTTTTGCTTTGAAGAAGAAAGATCGAGCTGACTGAAATAAGTTCATTAGATGAAAACCAAAAAAAATTGACAAGAACCACGAAAACTTCTTGTATTTTAAGATAAAATCTTACGCTATTAAAGAAAAAACTTCTTGCTCGCTGAAATCTGTTCATTTGCTGAAAACCATCAAAACCACGAAAAGTTCTTGTATTTGAAGATAAAATCTTTTTGCTTTGAAGAAGAAAGATCCAGCTGACTGAAATAAGTTCATTAGATGAAAACCAACAAAAATTGACAAGAACCACGAAAAGTTCTTGTATTTTAAGATAAAATCTTACGCTATTAAAGAAAAAACTCCCAGCTCGCAGAAATCTGTTCATTTGCTGAAAACCAACAAAACCACGAAAAGTTCTTGTATTTGAAGATAAAATCTTTTTGCTTTGAAGAAGAAAGATCTAGCTGACTGAAATAAGTTCATTCGATGAAAACCAAACAAAATTGACAAGAACCACGAAAAGTTCTTGTATTTTAAGATAAAATCTTACTCCATTAAGGAAAAAACTTCCAGCTCGCTGAAATATGTTCATTTGCTGAAAACCATCAAAACCACGAAAAGTTCTTGTATTTGAAGATAAAATCTTTTTGCTTTGAAGAAGAAAGATCTAGCTGACTGAAATAAGTTCATCAGATGAAAACCAACAAACATTGACAAGAACCACGAAAAGTTCTTGTATTTTAAGATAAAATCTTACGCTATTAAAGAAAAAACTCCCAGCTCGCTGAAATCTGTTCATTTGCTGAAAACCAACAAAACCACGAAAAGTTCTTGTATTTGAAGATGAAATCTTTTTGCTTTGAAGAAGAAAGATCCAGCTGACTGAAATAAGTTCATCAGATGAAAACCAACAAAAATTGACAAGAACCACGAAAAGTTCTTGTATTTTAAGATAAAATCTTACTCCATTAAGGAAAAAACTTCCAGCTCGCTGAAATATGTTCATTTGCTGAAAACCATCAAAACCACGAAAAGTTCTTGTATTTGAAGATAAAATCTTTTTGCTTTGAAGAAGAAAGATCGAGCTGACTGAAATAAGTTCATTCGATGAAAACCAAAAAAAATTGACAAGAACCACGAAAACTTCTTGTATTTTAAGATAAAGTCTTACGCTATTAAAGAAAAAACTTCTTGCTCGCTGAAATCTGTTCATTTGCTGAAAACCATCAAAACCACGAAAAGTTCTTGTATTTGAAGATAAAATCTTTTTGCTTTGAAGAAGAAAGATCGAGCTGACTGAAATAAGTTCATTAGATGAAAACCAACAAAAATTGACAAGAACCACGAAAAGTTCTTGTATTTTAAGATAAAATCTTACGCTATTAAAGAAAAAACTTCTTGCTCGCTGAAATCTGTTCATTTGCTGAAAACCAACAAAACCACGAAAAGTTCTTGTATTTGAAGATGAAATCTTTTTGCTTTGAAGAAGAAAGATCCAGCTGACTGAAATAAGTTCATCAGATGAAAACCAACAAAAATTGACAAGAACCACGAAAAGTTCTTGTATTTTAAGATAAAATCTTACTCCATTAAGGAAAAAACTTCCAGCTCGCTGAAATATGTTCATTTGCTGAAAACCATCAAAACCACGAAAAGTTCTTGTATTTGAAGATAAAATCTTTTTGCTTTGAAGAAGAAAGATCGAGCTGACTGAAATAAGTTCATCAGATGAAAACCAACAAAAATTGACAAGAACCACGAAAAGTTCTTGTATTTTAAGATAAAATCTTACGCTATTAAAGAAGAAACTCCCAGCTCGCTGATATCTGTTCATTTGCTGAAAACCAACAAAACCACGAAAAGTTCTTGTATTTGAAGATAAAATCTTTTTGCTTTGAAGAAGAAAGATCTAGCTGACTGAAATAAGTTCATTAGATGAAAACCAACCAAAATTGACAAGAACCACGAAAAGTTCTTGTATTTTAAGATAAAATCTTACGCTATTAAGGAAAAAACTTCAAGCTGGCTGAAATATGTTCATTTGCTGAAAACCATCAAAACCACGAAAAGTTCTTGTATTTGAAGATAAAATCTTTTTGCTTTGAAGAAGAAAGATCTAGCTGACTGAAATAAGTTCATCAGATGAAAACCAACAAAAATTGACAAGAACCACGAAAAGTTCTTGTATTTTAAGATAAAATCTTACTCCATTAAGGAAAAAACTTCCAGCTCGCTGAAATATGTTCATTTGCTGAAAACCATCAAAACCACGAAAAGTTCTTGTATTTGAAGATAAAATCTTTTTGCTTTGAAGAAGAAAGATCTAGCTGACTGAAATAAGTTCATCAGATGAAAACCAACAAAAATTGACAAGAACCACGAAAAGTTCTTGTATTTTAAGATAAAATCTTACGCTATTAAAGAAAAAACTCCGAGCTCGCTGAAATCTGTTCATTTGCTGAAAACCAACAAAACCACGAAAAGTTCTTGTATTTGAAGATAAAATCTTTTTGCTTTGAAGAAGAAAGATCTAGCTGACTGAAATAAGTTCATTAGATGAAAACCAACCAAAATTGACAAGAACCACGAAAAGTTCTTGTATTTTAAGATAAAATCTTACGCTATTGAGGAAAAAACTTCCAGCTCGCTGAAATATGTTCATTTGCTGAAAACCATCAAAACCACGAAAAGTTCTTGTATTTGAAGATAAAATCTTTTTGCTTTGAAGAAGAAAGATCGAGCTGACTGAAATAAGTTCATTAGATGAAAACCAACAAAAATTGACAAGAACCACGAAAAGTTCTTGTATTTTAAGATAAAATCTTACGCTATTAAAGAAAAAACTCCCAGCTCGCTGAAATCTGTTCATTTGCTGAAAACCAACAAAACCACGAAAAGTTCTTGTATTTGAAGATGAAATCTTTTTGCTTTGAAGAAGAAAGATCGAGCTGACTGAAATAAGTTCATCAGATGAAAACCAACAAAAATTGACAAGAACCACGAAAACTTCTTGTATTTTAAGATAAAATCTTACGCTATGAAAGAAAAAACTTCTTGCTCGCTGAAATCTGTTCATTTGCTGAAAACCATCAAAACCACGAAAAGTTCTTGTATTTGAAGATAAAATCTTTTTGCTTTGAAGAAGAAAGATCCAGCTGACTGAAATAAGTTCATTAGATGAAAACCAACAAAAATTGACAAGAACCACGAAAAGTTCTTGTATTTTAAGATAAAATCTTACGCTGTTAAAGAAAAAACTCCCAGCTCGCTGAAATATGTTCATTTGCTGAAAACCATCAAAACCACGAAAAGTTCTTGTATTTGAAGATAAAATCTTTTTGCTTTGAAGAAGAAAGATCTAGCTGACTGAAATAAGTTCTTTAGATGAAAACCAACAAAAATTGACAAGAACCACGAAAAGTTCTTGTATTTTAAGATAAAATCTTACGCTATTAAAGAAAAAACCTCTTGCTCGCTGAAATCTGTTCGTTTGCTGAAAACCAACAAAACCACGAAAAGTTCTTGTATTTGAAGATAAAATCTTTTTGCTTTGAAGAAGAAAGATCGAGCTGACTGAAATAAGTTCATTAGATGAAAACCCAAAAAAATTGACAAGAACCACGAAAACTTCTTGTATTTTAAGATAAAATCTTACGCTATTAAAGAAAAAACTTCTTGCTCGCTGAAATCTGTTCATTTGCTGAAAACCATCAAAACCACGAAAAGTTCTTGTATTTGAAGATAAAATCTTTTTGCTTTGAAGAAGAAAGATCCAGCTGACTGAAATAAGTTCATTAGATGAAAACCAACAAAAATTGACAAGAACCACGAAAAGTTCTTGTATTTTAAGATAAAATCTTACGCTATTAAAGAAAAAACTCCCAGCTCGCAGAAATCTGTTCATTTGCTGAAAACCAACAAAACCACGAAAAGTTCTTGTATTTGAAGATAAAATCTTTTTGCTTTGAAGAAGAAAGATCTAGCTGACTGAAATAAGTTCATTCGATGAAAACCAAACAAAATTGACAAGAACCACGAAAAGTTCTTGTATTTTAAGATAAAATCTTACTCCATTAAGGAAAAAACTTCCAGCTCGCTGAAATATGTTCATTTGCTGAAAACCATCAAAACCACGAAAAGTTCTTGTATTTGAAGATAAAATCTTTTTGCTTTGAAGAAGAAAGATCTAGCTGACTGAAATAAGTTCATCAGATGAAAACCAACAAACATTGACAAGAACCACGAAAAGTTCTTGTATTTTAAGATAAAATCTTACGCTATTAAAGAAAAAACTCCCAGCTCGCTGAAATCTGTTCATTTGCTGAAAACCAACAAAACCACGAAAAGTTCTTGTATTTGAAGATGAAATCTTTTTGCTTTGAAGAAGAAAGATCCAGCTGACTGAAATAAGTTCATCAGATGAAAACCAACAAAAATTGACAAGAACCACGAAAAGTTCTTGTATTTTAAGATAAAATCTTACTCCATTAAGGAAAAAACTTCCAGCTCGCTGAAATATGTTCATTTGCTGAAAACCATCAAAACCACGAAAAGTTCTTGTATTTGAAGATAAAATCTTTTTGCTTTGAAGAAGAAAGATCGAGCTGACTGAAATAAGTTCATTCGATGAAAACCAAAAAAAATTGACAAGAACCACGAAAACTTCTTGTATTTTAAGATAAAGTCTTACGCTATTAAAGAAAAAACTTCTTGCTCGCTGAAATCTGTTCATTTGCTGAAAACCATCAAAACCACGAAAAGTTCTTGTATTTGAAGATAAAATCTTTTTGCTTTGAAGAAGAAAGATCGAGCTGACTGAAATAAGTTCATTAGATGAAAACCAACAAAAATTGACAAGAACCACGAAAAGTTCTTGTATTTTAAGATAAAATCTTACGCTATTAAAGAAAAAACTTCTTGCTCGCTGAAATCTGTTCATTTGCTGAAAACCAACAAAACCACGAAAAGTTCTTGTATTTGAAGATGAAATCTTTTTGCTTTGAAGAAGAAAGATCCAGCTGACTGAAATAAGTTCATCAGATGAAAACCAACAAAAATTGACAAGAACCACGAAAAGTTCTTGTATTTTAAGATAAAATCTTACTCCATTAAGGAAAAAACTTCCAGCTCGCTGAAATATGTTCATTTGCTGAAAACCATCAAAACCACGAAAAGTTCTTGTATTTGAAGATAAAATCTTTTTGCTTTGAAGAAGAAAGATCGAGCTGACTGAAATAAGTTCATCAGATGAAAACCAACAAAAATTGACAAGAACCACGAAAAGTTCTTGTATTTTAAGATAAAATCTTACGCTATTAAAGAAGAAACTCCCAGCTCGCTGATATCTGTTCATTTGCTGAAAACCAACAAAACCACGAAAAGTTCTTGTATTTGAAGATAAAATCTTTTTGCTTTGAAGAAGAAAGATCTAGCTGACTGAAATAAGTTCATTAGATGAAAACCAACCAAAATTGACAAGAACCACGAAAAGTTCTTGTATTTTAAGATAAAATCTTATGCTATTAAAGAAAAAACTTCTTGCTCGCTGAAATCTGTTCATTTGCTGAAAACCATCAAAACCACGAAAAGTTCTTGTATTTGAAGATAAAATCTTTTTGCTTTGAAGAAGAAAGATCCAGCTGACTGAAATAAGTTCATTAGATGAAAACCAACAAAAATTGACAAGAACCACGAAAATTTCTTGTATTTTAAGATAAAATCTTACGCTGTTAAAGAAAAAACTCCCAGCTCGCTGAAATATGTTCATTTGCTGAAAACCATCAAAACCACGAAAAGTTCTTGTATTTGAAGATAAAATCTTTTTGCTTTGAAGAAGAAAGATCGAGCTGACTGAAATAAGTTCTTTAGATGAAAACCAACAAAAATTGACAAGAACCACGAAAAGTTCTTGTATTTTAAGATAAAATCTTACGCTATTAAAGAAAAAACTTCTTGCTCGCTGAAATCTGTTCGTTTGCTGAAAACCAACAAAACAACGAAAAGTTCTTGTATTTGAAGATAAAAGCTTTTTGCTTTGAAGAACAAAGATCCAGCTGACTGAAATAAGTTCATTCGATGAAAACCAACAAAAATTGACAAGAACCACGAAATATTCTTGTATTTTAAGATAAAATCTTACTCTATTAAGGAAAAAACTTCCAGCTCGCTGAAATACGTTCATTTGCTGAAAACCATCAAAACCACGAAAAGTTCTTGTATTTGAAGATAAAATCTTTTTGCTTTGAAGAAGAAAGATCGAGCTGACTGAAATAAGTTCATCAGATGAAAACCAACAAAAATTGACAAGAACCACGAAAAGTTCTTGTATTTTAAGATAAAATCTTACTCTTTTCAGGAAAAAACTTCCAGCTCGCTGAAATATGTTCATTTGCTGAAAACCAACAAAACCACGAAAAGTTCTTGTATTTGAAGATAAAATCTTTTTGCTTTGAAGAAGAAAGATCTAGCTGACTGAAATAAGTTCATGAGATGAAAACCAACAAAAATTGACAAGAACCACGAAAAGTTCTTGTATTTTAAGATAAAATCTTACGCTATTAAAGAAAAAACTCCCAGCTCGCTGAAATCTGTTCATTTGCTGAAAACCAACAAAACCACGAAAAGTTCTTGTATTTGAAGATAAAATCTTTTTGCTTTGAAGAAGAAAGATCTAGCTGACTGAAATAAGTTCATCAGATGAAAACCAACAAAAATTGACAAGAACCACGAAAAGTTCTTGTATTTTAAGATAAAATCTTACTCCATTCAGGAAAAAACTTCCAGCTCGCTGAAATATATGTTCATTTGCTGAAAACCATCAAAACCACGAAAAGTTCTTGTATTTGAAGATAAAATCTTTTTGCTTTGAAGAAGAAAGATCTAGCTGACTGAAATAAGTTCATCAGATGAAAACCAACAAAAATTGACAAGAACCACGAAAAGTTCTTGTATTTTAAGATAAAATCTTACGCTATTAAAGAAAAAACTCCGAGCTCGCTGAAATCTGTTCATTTGCTGAAAACCAACAAAACCACGAAAAGTTCTTGTATTTGAAGATAAAATCTTTTTGCTTTGAAGAAGAAAGATCTAGCTGACTGAAATAAGTTCATTAGATGAAAACCAACCAAAATTGACAAGAACCACGAAAAGTTCTTGTATTTTAAGATAAAATCTTACGCTATTGAGGAAAAAACTTCCAGCTCGCTGAAATATGTTCATTTGCTGAAAACCATCAAAACCACGAAAAGTTCTTGTATTTGAAGATAAAATCTTTTTGCTTTGAAGAAGAAAGATCGAGCTGACTGAAATAAGTTCATTAGATGAAAACCAAAAAAAATTGACAAGAACCACGAAAACTTCTTGTATTTTAAGATAAAATCTTACGCTATTAAAGAAAAAACTTCTTGCTCGCTGAAATCTGTTCATTTGCTGAAAACCATCAAAACCACGAAAAGTTCTTGTATTTGAAGATAAAATCTTTTTGCTTTGAAGAAGAAAGATCCAGCTGACTGAAATGAGTTCATGAGATGAAAACCAACAAAAATTGACAAGAACCACGAAAAGTTCTTGTATTTTAAGATAAAATCTTACGCTATTAAAGAAAAAACTCCCAGCTCGCTGAAATCTGTTCATTTGCTGAAAACCAACAAAACCACGAAAAGTTCTTGTATTTGAAGATGAAATCTTTTTGCTTTGAAGAAGAAAGATCGAGCTGACTGAAATAAGTTCATCAGATGAAAACCAACAAAAATTGACAAGAACCACGAAAAGTTCTTGTATTTTAAGATAAAATCTTACGCTATTAAAGAAAAAACTCCCAGCTCGCTGAAATCTGTTCATTTGCTGAAAACCAACAAAACCACGAAAAGTTCTTGTATTTGAAGATGAAATCTTTTTGCTTTGAAGAAGAAAGATCGAGCTGACTGAAATAAGTTCATCAGATGAAAACCAACAAAAATTGACAAGAACCACGAAAAGTTCTTGTATTTTAAGATAAAATCTTACGCTATTAAAGAAAAAACTTCTTGCTCGCTGAAATCTGTTCATTTGCTGAAAACCATCAAAACCACGAAAAGTTCTTGTATTTGAATATACAATCTTTTTGCTTTGAAGAAGAAATATCCAGCTGACTGAAATAAGTTCATTAGATGAAAACCAACAAAAATTGACAAGAACCACGAAAAGTTCTTGTATTTTAAGATAAAATCTTACGCTATTAAAGAAAAAACTTCTTGCTCGCTGAAATCTGTTCATTTGCTGAAAACCAACAAAACCACGAAAAGTTCTTGTATTTGAAGATAAAATCTTTTTGCTTTGAAGAAGAAAGATCTTGCTGACTGAAATAAGTTCATCAGATGAAAACCAACAAAAATTGACAAGAACCACGAAAAGTTCTTGTATTTTAAGATAAAATCTTACGCTATTAAAGAAGAAACTCCCAGCTCGCTGAAATCTGTTCATTTGCTGAAAACCAACAAAACCACGAAAAGTTCTTGTATTTGAAGATAAAATCTTTTTGCTTTGAAGAAGAAAGATCGAGCTGACTGAAATAAGTTGATTAGATGAAAACCAAAAAAAATTGACAAGAACCACGAAAACTTCTTGTATTTTAAGATAAAATCTTACGCTATTAAAGAAAAAACTTCTTGCTCGCTGAAATCTGTTCATTTGCTGAAAACCATCAAAACCACGAAAAGTTCTTGTATTTGAAGATAAAATCTTTTTGCTTTGAAGAAGAAAGATCCAGCTGACTGAAATAAGTTCATTAGATGAAAACCAACAAAAATTGACAAGAACCACGAAAAGTTCTTGTATTTTAAGATAAAATCTTACGCTGTTAAAGAAAAAACTCCCAGCTCGCTGAAATATGTTCATTTGCTGAAAACCATCAAAACCACGAAAAGTTCTTGTATTTGAAGATAAAATCTTTTTGCTTTGAAGAAGAAAGATCGAGCTGACTGAAATAAGTTATTTAGATGAAAACCAACAAAAATTGACAAGAACCACGAAAAGTTCTTGTATTTTAAGATAAAATCTTACGCTATTAAAGAAAAACCTTCTTGCTCGCTGAAATCTGTTCGTTTGCTGAAAACCAACAAAACCACGAAAAGTTCTTGTATTTGAAGATAAAATCTTTTTGCTTTGAAGAAGAAAGATCGAGCTGACTGAAATAAGTTCATCAGATGAAAACCAACAAAAATTGACAAGAACCACGAAAAGTTCTTGTATTTTAAGATAAAATCTTACTCTTTTCAGGAAAAAACTTCCAGCTCGCTGAAATATGTTCATTTGCTGAAAACCATCAAAACCACGAAAAGTTCTTGTATTTGAAGATAAAATCTTTTTGCTTTGAAGAAGAAAGATCCAGCTGACTGAAATGAATTCATTAGATGAAAACCAACAAAAATTGACAAGAACCACGAAAAGTTCTTGTATTTTAAGATAAAATCTTACGCTATTAAAGAAAAAACTCCCAGCTCGCTGAAATCTGTTCATTTGCTGAAAACCAACAAAACCACGAAAAGTTCTTGTATTTGAAGATGAAATCTTTTTGCTTTGAAGAAGAAAGATCGAGCTGACTGAAATAAGTTCATCAGATGAAAACCAACAAAAATTGACAAGAACCACGAAAAGTTCTTGTATTTTAAGATAAAATCTTACGCTATTAAAGAAAAAACTCCCAGCTCGCTGAAATCTGTTCATTTGCTGAAAACCAACAAAACCACGAAAAGTTCTTGTATTTGAAGATGAAATCTTTTTGCTTTGAAGAAGAAAGATCGAGCTGACTGAAATAAGTTCATCAGATGAAAACCAACAAAAATTGACAAGAACCACGAAAAGTTCTTGTATTTTAAGATAAAATCTTACGCTATTAAAGAAAAAACTTCTTGCTCGCTGAAATATGTTCATTTGCTGAAAACCATCAAAACCACGAAAAGTTCTTGTATTTGAAGATAAAATCTTTTTGCTTTGAAGAAGAAAGATCGAGCTGACTGAAATAAGTTATTTAGATGAAAACCAACAAAAATTGACAAGAACCACGAAAAGTTCTTGTATTTTAAGATAAAATCTTACGCTATTAAAGAAAAAACTTCTTGCTCGCTGAAATCTGTTCGTTTGCTGAAAACCAACAAAACCACGAAAAGTTCTTGTATTTGAAGATAAAAGCTTTTTGCTTTGAAGAACAAAGATCCAGCTGACTGAAATAAGTTCATTCGATGAAAACCAACAAAAATTGACAAGAACCACGAAATATTCTTGTATTTTAAGATAAAATCTTACTCTATTAAGGAAAAAACTCCCATCTCGCTGAAATACGTTCATTTGCTGAAAACCATCAAAACCACGAAAAGTTCTTGTATTTGAAGATAAAATCTTTTTGCTTTGAAGAAGAAAGATCGAGCTGACTGAAATAAGTTCATCAGATGAAAACCAACCAAAATTGACAAGAACCACGAAAAGTTCTTGTATTTTAAGATAAAATCTTACTCTTTTCAGGAAAAAACTTCCAGCTCGCTGAAATATGTTCATTTGCTGAAAACCAACAAAACCACGAAAAGTTCTTGTATTTGAAGATAAAATCTTTTTGCTTTGAAGAAGAAAGATCGAGCTGACTGAAATAAGTTGATTAGATGAAAACCAAAAAAAATTGACAAGAACCACGAAAACTTCTTGTATTTTAAGATAAAATCTTACGCTATTAAAGAAAAAACTTCTTGCTCGCTGAAATCTGTTCATTTGCTGAAAACCATCAAAACCACGAAAAGTTCTTGTATTTGAAGATAAAATCTTTTTGCTTTGAAGAAGAAAGATCCAGCTGACTGAAATAAGTTCATTAGGTGAAAACCAACAAAAATTGACAAGAACCACGAAAAGTTCTTGTATTTTAAGATAAAATCTTACGCTGTTAAAGAAAAAACTCCCAGCTCGCTGAAATATGTTCATTTGCTGAAAACCATCAAAACCACGAAAAGTTCTTGTATTTGAAGATAAAATCTTTTTGCTTTGAAGAAGAAAGATCGAGCTGACTGAAATAAGTTATTTAGATGAAAACCAACAAAAATTGACAAGAACCACGAAAAGTTCTTGTATTTTAAGATAAAATCTTACGCTATTAAAGAAAAACCTTCTTGCTCGCTGAAATCTGTTCGTTTGCTGAAAACCAACAAAACCACGAAAAGTTCTTGTATTTGAAGATAAAATCTTTTTGCTTTGAAGAAGAAAGATCGAGCTGACTGAAATAAGTTCATCAGATGAAAACCAACAAAAATTGACAAGAACCACGAAAAGTTCTTGTATTTTAAGATAAAATCTTACTCTTTTCAGGAAAAAACTTCCAGCTCGCTGAAATATGTTCATTTGCTGAAAACCATCAAAACCACGAAAAGTTCTTGTATTTGAAGATAAAATCTTTTTGCTTTGAAGAAGAAAGATCCAGCTGACTGAAATGAATTCATTAGATGAAAACCAACAAAAATTGACAAGAACCACGAAAAGTTCTTGTATTTTAAGATAAAATCTTACGCTATTAAAGAAAAAACTCCCAGCTCGCTGAAATCTGTTCATTTGCTGAAAACCAACAAAACCACGAAAAGTTCTTGTATTTGAAGATGAAATCTTTTTGCTTTGAAGAAGAAAGATCGAGCTGACTGAAATAAGTTCATCAGATGAAAACCAACAAAAATTGACAAGAACCACGAAAAGTTCTTGTATTTTAAGATAAAATCTTACGCTATTAAAGAAAAAACTCCCAGCTCGCTGAAATCTGTTCATTTGCTGAAAACCAACAAAACCACGAAAAGTTCTTGTATTTGAAGATGAAATCTTTTTGCTTTGAAGAAGAAAGATCGAGCTGACTGAAATAAGTTCATCAGATGAAAACCAACAAAAATTGACAAGAACCACGAAAAGTTCTTGTATTTTAAGATAAAATCTTACGCTATTAAAGAAAAAACTTCTTGCTCGCTGAAATATGTTCATTTGCTGAAAACCATCAAAACCACGAAAAGTTCTTGTATTTGAAGATAAAATCTTTTTGCTTTGAAGAAGAAAGATCGAGCTGACTGAAATAAGTTATTTAGATGAAAACCAACAAAAATTGACAAGAACCACGAAAAGTTCTTGTATTTTAAGATAAAATCTTACGCTATTAAAGAAAAAACTTCTTGCTCGCTGAAATCTGTTCGTTTGCTGAAAACCAACAAAACCACGAAAAGTTCTTGTATTTGAAGATAAAAGCTTTTTGCTTTGAAGAACAAAGATCCAGCTGACTGAAATAAGTTCATTCGATGAAAACCAACAAAAATTGACAAGAACCACGAAATATTCTTGTATTTTAAGATAAAATCTTACTCTATTAAGGAAAAAACTCCCATCTCGCTGAAATACGTTCATTTGCTGAAAACCATCAAAACCACGAAAAGTTCTTGTATTTGAAGATAAAATCTTTTTGCTTTGAAGAAGAAAGATCGAGCTGACTGAAATAAGTTCATCAGATGAAAACCAACCAAAATTGACAAGAACCACGAAAAGTTCTTGTATTTTAAGATAAAATCTTACTCTTTTCAGGAAAAAACTTCCAGCTCGCTGAAATATGTTCATTTGCTGAAAACCAACAAAACCACGAAAAGTTCTTGTATTTGAAGATAAAATCTTTTTGCTTTGAAGAAGAAAGATCTAGCTGACTGAAATAAGTTCATTAGATGAAAACCAACAAAAATTGACAAGAACCACGAAAAGTTCTTGTATTTTAAGATAAAATCTTACGCTATTAAAGAAAAAACTCCCAGCTCGCTGAAATCTGTTCATTTGCTGAAAACCAACAAAACCACGAAAAGTTCTTGTATTTGAAGATAAAATCTTTTTGCTTTGAAGAAGAAAGATCTAGCTGACTGAAATAAGTTCATCAGATGAAAACCAACAAAAATTGTCAAGAACCACGAAAAGTTCTTGTATTTTAAGATAAAATCTTACTCCATTAAGGAAAAAACTTCCAGCTCGCTGAAATATGTTCATTTGCTGAAAACCATCAAAACCACGAAAAGTTCTTGTATTTGAAGATAAAATCTTTTTGCTTTGAAGAAGAAAGATCTAGCTGACTGAAATAAGTTCATCAGATGAAAACCAACAAAAATTGACAAGAACCACGAAAAGTTCTTGTATTTTAAGATAAAATCTTACGCTATTAAAGAAAAAACTCCGAGCTCGCTGAAATCTGTTCATTTGCTGAAAACCAACAAAACCACGAAAAGTTCTTGTATTTGAAGATGAAATCTTTTTGCTTTGAAGAAGAAAGATCGAGCTGACTGAAATAAGTTCATCAGATGAAAACCAACAAAAATTGACAAGAACCACGAAAAGTTCTTGTATTTTAAGATAAAATCTTACGCTATTAAAGAAAAAACTCCCAGCTCGCTGAAATCTGTTCATTTGCTGAAAACCAACAAAACCACGAAAAGTTCTTGTATTTGAAGATGAAATCTTTTTGCTTTGAAGAAGAAAGATCGAGCTGACTGAAATAAGTTCATCAGATGAAAACCAACAAAAATTGACAAGAACCACGAAAAGTTCTTGTATTTTAAGATAAAATCTTACGCTATTAAAGAAAAAACTTCTTGCTCGCTGAAATCTGTTCATTTGCTGAAAACCATCAAAACCACGAAAAGTTCTTGTATTTGAAGATAAAATCTTTTTGCTTTGAAGAAGAAATATCCAGCTGACTGAAATAAGTTCATTAGATGAAAACCAACAAAAATTGACAAGAACCACGAAAAGTTCTTGTATTTTAAGATAAAATCTTGCGCTATTAAAGAAAAAACTTCTTGCTCGCTGAAATCTGTTCATTTGCTGAAAACCAACAAAACCACGAAAAGTTCTTGTATTTGAAGATAAAATCTTTTTGCTTTGAAGAAGAAAGATCCAGCTCACTGAAATAAGTTCATCAGATGAAAACCAACAAAAATTGACAAGAACCACGAAAAGTTCTTGTATTTTAAGATAAAATCTTACTCCATTAAGGAAAAAACTTCCAGCTCGCTGAAATATGTTCATTTGCTGAAAACCATCAAAACCACGAAAAGTTCTTGTATTTGAAGATAAAATCTTTTTGCTTTGAAGAAGAAAGATCTTGCTGACTGAAATAAGTTCATCAGATGAAAACCAACAAAAATTGACAAGAACCACGAAAAGTTCTTGTATTTTAAGATAAAATCTTACGCTATTAAAGAAGAAACTCCCAGCTCGCTGAAATCTGTTCATTTGCTGAAAACCAACAAAACCACGAAAAGTTCTTGTATTTGAAGATAAAATCTTTTTGCTTTGAAGAAGAAAGATCTAGCTGACTGAAATAAGTTCATTAGATGAAAACCAACCAAAATTGACAAGAACCACGAAAAGTTCTTGTATTTTAAGATAAAATCTTATGCTATTAATGAAAAAACTTCCAGCTCGCTGAAATATGTTCATTTGCTGAAAACCATCAAAACCACGAAAAGTTCTTGTATTTGAAGATTAAATCTTTTTGCTTTGAAGAAGAAAGATCGAGCTGACTGAAATAAGTTGATTCGATGAAAACCAAAAAAAATTGACAAGAACCACGAAAACTTCATGTATTTTAAGATAAAATCTTACGCTATTAAAGAAAAAACTTCTTGCTCGCTGAAATCTGTTCATTTGCTGAAAACCATCAAAACCACGAAAAGTTCTTGTATTTGAAGATAAAATCTTTTTGCTTTGAAGAAGAAAGATCCAGCTGACTGAAATAAGTTCATTCGATGAAAACCAACAAAAATTGACAAGAACCACGAAAAGTTCTTGTATTTTAAGATAAAATCTTACGCTGTTAAAGAAAAAACTCCCAGCTCGCTGAAATATGTTCATTTGCTGAAAACCATCAAAACCACGAAAAGTTCTTGTATTTGAAGATAAAATCTTTTTGCTTTGAAGAAGAAAGATCGAGCTGACTGAAATAAGTTCTTTAGATGAAAACCAACAAAAATTGACAAGAACCACGAAAAGTTCTTGTATTTTAAGATAAAATCTTACGCTATTAAAGAAAAAACATCTTGCTCGCTGAAATCTGTTCGTTTGCTGAAAACCAACAAAACCACGAAAAGTTCTTGTATTTGAAGATAAAAGCTTTTTGCTTTGAAGAACAAAGATCCAGCTGACTGAAATAAGTTCATTCGATGAAAACCAACAAAAATTGACAAGAACCACGAAAAGTTCTTGTATTTTAAGATAAAATCTTACGCTATTAAAGAAAAAACTCCGAGCTCGCTGAAATCTGTTCATTTGCTGAAAACCAACAAAACCACGAAAAGTTCTTGTATTTGAAGATAAAATCTTTTTGCTTTGAAGAAGAAAGATCTAGCTGACTGAAATAAGTTCATTAGATGAAAACCAACCAAAATTGACAAGAACCACGAAAAGTTCTTGTATTTTAAGATAAAATCTTACGCTATTGAGGAAAAAACTTCCAGCTCGCTGAAATCTGTTCATTTGCTGAAAACCATCAAAACCACGAAAAGTTCTTGTATTTGAAGATAAAATCTTTTTGCTTTGAAGAAGAAATATCCAGCTGACTGAAATAAGTTCATTAGATGAAAACCAACAAAAATTGACAAGAACCACGAAAAGTTCTTGTATTTTAAGATAAAATCTTACGCTATTAAAGAAAAAACTTCTTGCTCGCTGAAATCTGTTCATTTGCTGAAAACCAACAAAACCACGAAAAGTTCTTGTATTTGAAGATAAAATCTTTTTGCTTTGAAGAAGAAAGATCCAGCTCACTGAAATAAGTTCATCAGATGAAAACCAACAAAAATTGACAAGAACCACGAAAAGTTCTTGTATTTTAAGATAAAATCTTACTCCATTAAGGAAAAAACTTCCAGCTCGCTGAAATATGTTCATTTGCTGAAAACCATCAAAACCACGAAAAGTTCTTGTATTTGAAGATAAAATCTTTTTGCTTTGAAGAAGAAAGATCTTGCTGACTGAAATAAGTTCATCAGATGAAAACCAACAAAAATTGACAAGAACCACGAAAAGTTCTTGTATTTTAAGATAAAATCTTACGCTATTAAAGAAGAAACTCCCAGCTCGCTGAAATCTGTTCATTTGCTGAAAACCAACAAAACCACGAAAAGTTATTGTATTTGAAGATAAAATCTTTTTGCTTTGAAGAAGAAAGATCTAGCTGACTGAAATAAGTTCATTAGATGAAAACCAACCAAAATTGACAAGAACCACGAAAAGTTCTTGTATTTTAAGATAAAATCTTATGCTATTAATGAAAAAACTTCCAGCTCGCTGAAATATGTTCATTTGCTGAAAACCATCAAAACCACGAAAAGTTCTTGTATTTGAAGATTAAATCTTTTTGCTTTGAAGAAGAAAGATCGAGCTGACTGAAATAAGTTGATTAGATGAAAACCAAAAAAAATTGACAAGAACCACGAAAACTTCTTGTATTTTAAGATAAAATCTTACGCTATTAAAGAAAAAACTTCTTGCTCGCTGAAATCTGTTCATTTGCTGAAAACCATCAAAACCACGAAAAGTTCTTGTATTTGAAGATAAAATCTTTTTGCTTTGAAGAAGAAAGATCCAGCTGACTGAAATAAGTTCATTAGATGAAAACCAACAAAAATTGACAAGAACCACGAAAAGTTCTTGTATTTTAAGATAAAATCTTACGCTGTTAAAGAAAAAACTCCCAGCTCGCTGAAATATGTTCATTTGCTGAAAACCATCAAAACCACGAAAAGTTCTTGTATTTGAAGATAAAATCTTTTTGCTTTGAAGAAGAAAGATCGAGCTGACTGAAATAAGTTCTTTAGATGAAAACCAACAAAAATTGACAAGAACCACGAAAAGTTCTTGTATTTTAAGATAAAATCTTACGCTATTAAAGAAAAAACTTCTTGCTCGCTGAAATCTGTTCGTTTGCTGAAAACCAACAAAACCACGAAAAGTTCTTGTATTTGAAGATAAAAGCTTTTTGCTTTGAAGAACAAAGATCCAGCTGACTGAAATAAGTTCATTCGATGAAAACCAACAAAAATTGACAAGAACCACGAAAAGTTCTTGTATTTTAAGATAAAATCTTACGCTATTAAAGAAAAAACTCCGAGCTCGCTGAAATCTGTTCATTTGCTGAAAACCAACAAAACCACGAAAAGTTCTTGTATTTGAAGATAAAATCTTTTTGCTTTGAAGAAGAAAGATCTAGCTGACTGAAATAAGTTCATTAGATGAAAACCAACCAAAATTGACAAGAACCACGAAAAGTTCTTGTATTTTAAGATAAAATCTTACGCTATTGAGGAAAAAACTTCCAGCTCGCTGAAATATGTTCATTTGCTGAAAACCATCAAAACCACGAAAAGTTCTTGTATTTGAAGATAAAATCTTTTTGCTTTGAAGAAGAAAGATCGAGCTGACTGAAATAAGTTCATCAGATGAAAACCAAAAAAAATTGACAAGAACCACGAAAACTTCTTGTATTTTAAGATAAAATCTTACGCTATTAAAGAAAAAACTTCTTGCTCGCTGAAATCTGTTCATTTGCTGAAAACCATCAAAACCACGAAAAGTTCTTGTATTTGAAGATAAAATCTTTTTGCTTTGAAGAAGAAAGATCCAGCTGACTGAAATGAGTTCATGAGATGAAAACCAACAAAAATTGACAAGAACCACGAAAAGTTCTTGTATTTTAAGATAAAATCTTACGCTATTAAAGAAAAAACTCCCAGCTCGCTGAAATCTGTTCATTTGCTGAAAACCAACAAAACCACGAAAAGTTCTTGTATTTCAGAAGATGAAATCTTTTTGCTTTGAAGAAGAAAGATCGAGCTGACTGAAATAAGTTCATCAGATGAAAACCAACAAAAATTGACAAGAACCACGAAAAGTTCTTGTATTTTAAGATAAAATCTTACGCTATTAAAGAAAAAACTCCCAGCTCGCTGAAATCTGTTCATTTGCTGAAAACCAACAAAACCACGAAAAGTTCTTGTATTTGAAGATGAAATCTTTTTGCTTTGAAGAAGAAAGATCGAGCTGACTGAAATAAGTTCATCAGATGAAAACCAACAAAAATTGACAAGAACCACGAAAAGTTCTTGTATTTTAAGATAAAATCTTACGCTATTAAAGAAAAAACTTCTTGCTCGCTGAAATCTGTTCATTTGCTGAAAACCATCAAAACCACGAAAAGTTCTTGTATTTGAAGATAAAATCTTTTTGCTTTGAAGAAGAAAGATCCAGCTGACTGAAATGAGTTCATTAGATGAAAACCAACCAAAATTGACAAGAACCACGAAAAGTTCTTGTATTTTAAGATAAAATCTTGCGCTATTAAAGAAAAAACTTCTTGCTCGCTGAAATCTGTTCATTTGCTGAAAACCAACAAAACCACGAAAAGTTCTTGTATTTGAAGATAACATCTTTTTGCTTTGAAGAAGAAAGATCCAGCTCACTGAAATAAGTTCATCAGATGAAAACCAACAAAAATTGACAAGAACCACGAAAAGTTCTTGTATTTTAAGATAAAATCTTACTCCATTAAGGAAAAAACTTCCAGCTCGCTGAAATATGTTCATTTGCTGAAAACCATCAAAACCACGAAAAGTTCTTGTATTTGAAGATAAAATCTTTTTGCTTTGAAGAAGAAAGATCTTGCTGACTGAAATAAGTTCATCAGATGAAAACCAACAAAAATTGACAAGAACCACGAAAAGTTCTTGTATTTTAAGATAAAATCTTACGCTATTAAAGAAGAAACTCCCAGCTCGCTGAAATCTGTTCATTTGCTGAAAACCAACAAAACCACGAAAAGTTCTTGTATTTGAAGATAAAATCTTTTTGCTTTGAAGAAGAAAGATCTAGCTGACTGAAATAAGTTCATTAGATGAAAACCAACCAAAATTGACAAGAACCACGAAAAGTTCTTGTATTTTAAGATAAAATCTTATGCTATTAATGAAAAAACTTCCAGCTCGCTGAAATATGTTCATTTGCTGAAAACCATCAAAACCACGAAAAGTTCTTGTATTTGAAGATTAAATCTTTTTGCTTTGAAGAAGAAAGATCGAGCTGACTGAAATAAGTTGATTCGATGAAAACCAAAAAAAATTGACAAGAACCACGAAAACTTCATGTATTTTAAGATAAAATCTTACGCTATTAAAGAAAAAACTTCTTGCTCGCTGAAATCTGTTCATTTGCTGAAAACCATCAAAACCACGAAAAGTTCTTGTATTTGAAGATAAAATCTTTTTGCTTTGAAGAAGAAAGATCCAGCTGACTGAAATAAGTTCATTCGATGAAAACCAACAAAAATTGACAAGAACCACGAAAAGTTCTTGTATTTTAAGATAAAATCTTACGCTGTTAAAGAAAAAACTCCCAGCTCGCTGAAATATGTTCATTTGCTGAAAACCATCAAAACCACGAAAAGTTCTTGTATTTGAAGATAAAATCTTTTTGCTTTGAAGAAGAAAGATCGAGCTGACTGAAATAAGTTCTTTAGATGAAAACCAACAAAAATTGACAAGAACCACGAAAAGTTCTTGTATTTTAAGATAAAATCTTACGCTATTAAAGAAAAAACTTCTTGCTCGCTGAAATCTGTTCGTTTGCTGAAAACCAACAAAACCACGAAAAGTTCTTGTATTTGAAGATAAAAGCTTTTTGCTTTGAAGAACAAAGATCCAGCTGACTGAAATAAGTTCATTCGATGAAAACCAACAAAAATTGACAAGAACCACGAAAAGTTCTTGTATTTTAAGATAAAATCTTACGCTATTAAAGAAAAAACTCCGAGCTCGCTGAAATCTGTTCATTTGCTGAAAACCAACAAAACCACAAAAAGTTCTTGTATTTGAAGATAAAATCTTTTTGCTTTGAAGAAGAAAGATCTAGCTGACTGAAATAAGTTCATTAGATGAAAACCAACCAAAATTGACAAGAACCACGAAAAGTTCTTGTATTTTAAGATAAAATCTTACGCTATTGAGGAAAAAACTTCCAGCTCGCTGAAATCTGTTCATTTGCTGAAAACCATCAAAACCACGAAAAGTTCTTGTATTTGAAGATAAAATCTTTTTGCTTTGAAGAAGAAATATCCAGCTGACTGAAATAAGTTCATTAGATGAAAACCAACAAAAATTGACAAGAACCACGAAAAGTTCTTGTATTTTAAGATAAAATCTTACGCTATTAAAGAAAAAACTTCTTGCTCGCTGAAATCTGTTCATTTGCTGAAAACCAACAAAACCACGAAAAGTTCTTGTATTTGAAGATAAAATCTTTTTGCTTTGAAGAAGAAAGATCCAGCTCACTGAAATAAGTTCATCAGATGAAAACCAACAAAAATTGACAAGAACCACGAAAAGTTCTTGTATTTTAAGATAAAATCTTACTCCATTAAGGAAAAAACTTCCAGCTCGCTGAAATATGTTCATTTGCTGAAAACCATCAAAACCACGAAAAGTTCTTGTATTTGAAGATAAAATCTTTTTGCTTTGAAGAAGAAAGATCTTGCTGACTGAAATAAGTTCATCAGATGAAAACCAACAAAAATTGACAAGAACCACGAAAAGTTCTTGTATTTTAAGATAAAATCTTACGCTATTAAAGAAGAAACTCCCAGCTCGCTGAAATCTGTTCATTTGCTGAAAACCAACAAAACCACGAAAAGTTATTGTATTTGAAGATAAAATCTTTTTGCTTTGAAGAAGAAAGATCTAGCTGACTGAAATAAGTTCATTAGATGAAAACCAACCAAAATTGACAAGAACCACGAAAAGTTCTTGTATTTTAAGATAAAATCTTATGCTATTAATGAAAAAACTTCCAGCTCGCTGAAATATGTTCATTTGCTGAAAACCATCAAAACCACGAAAAGTTCTTGTATTTGAAGATTAAATCTTTTTGCTTTGAAGAAGAAAGATCGAGCTGACTGAAATAAGTTGATTAGATGAAAACCAAAAAAAATTGACAAGAACCACGAAAACTTCTTGTATTTTAAGATAAAATCTTACGCTATTAAAGAAAAAACTTCTTGCTCGCTGAAATCTGTTCATTTGCTGAAAACCATCAAAACCACGAAAAGTTCTTGTATTTGAAGATAAAATCTTTTTGCTTTGAAGAAGAAAGATCCAGCTGACTGAAATAAGTTCATTAGATGAAAACCAACAAAAATTGACAAGAACCACGAAAAGTTCTTGTATTTTAAGATAAAATCTTACGCTGTTAAAGAAAAAACTCCCAGCTCGCTGAAATATGTTCATTTGCTGAAAACCATCAAAACCACGAAAAGTTCTTGTATTTGAAGATAAAATCTTTTTGCTTTGAAGAAGAAAGATCGAGCTGACTGAAATAAGTTCTTTAGATGAAAACCAACAAAAATTGACAAGAACCACGAAAAGTTCTTGTATTTTAAGATAAAATCTTACGCTATTAAAGAAAAAACTTCTTGCTCGCTGAAATCTGTTCGTTTGCTGAAAACCAACAAAACCACGAAAAGTTCTTGTATTTGAAGATAAAAGCTTTTTGCTTTGAAGAACAAAGATCCAGCTGACTGAAATAAGTTCATTCGATGAAAACCAACAAAAATTGACAAGAACCACGAAAAGTTCTTGTATTTTAAGATAAAATCTTACGCTATTAAAGAAAAAACTCCGAGCTCGCTGAAATCTGTTCATTTGCTGAAAACCAACAAAACCACGAAAAGTTCTTGTATTTGAAGATAAAATCTTTTTGCTTTGAAGAAGAAAGATCTAGCTGACTGAAATAAGTTCATTAGATGAAAACCAACCAAAATTGACAAGAACCACGAAAAGTTCTTGTATTTTAAGATAAAATCTTACGCTATTGAGGAAAAAACTTCCAGCTCGCTGAAATATGTTCATTTGCTGAAAACCATCAAAACCACGAAAAGTTCTTGTATTTGAAGATAAAATCTTTTTGCTTTGAAGAAGAAAGATCGAGCTGACTGAAATAAGTTCATCAGATGAAAACCAAAAAAAATTGACAAGAACCACGAAAACTTCTTGTATTTTAAGATAAAATCTTACGCTATTAAAGAAAAAACTTCTTGCTCGCTGAAATCTGTTCATTTGCTGAAAACCATCAAAACCACGAAAAGTTCTTGTATTTGAAGATAAAATCTTTTTGCTTTGAAGAAGAAAGATCCAGCTGACTGAAATGAGTTCATGAGATGAAAACCAACAAAAATTGACAAGAACCACGAAAAGTTCTTGTATTTTAAGATAAAATCTTACGCTATTAAAGAAAAAACTCCCAGCTCGCTGAAATCTGTTCATTTGCTGAAAACCAACAAAACCACGAAAAGTTCTTGTATTTGAAGATGAAATCTTTTTGCTTTGAAGAAGAAAGATCGAGCTGACTGAAATAAGTTCATCAGATGAAAACCAACAAAAATTGACAAGAACCACGAAAAGTTCTTGTATTTTAAGATAAAATCTTACGCTATTAAAGAAAAAACTCCCAGCTCGCTGAAATCTGTTCATTTGCTGAAAACCAACAAAACCACGAAAAGTTCTTGTATTTGAAGATGAAATCTTTTTGCTTTGAAGAAGAAAGATCGAGCTGACTGAAATAAGTTCATCAGATGAAAACCAACAAAAATTGACAAGAACCACGAAAAGTTCTTGTATTTTAAGATAAAATCTTACGCTATTAAAGAAAAAACTTCTTGCTCGCTGAAATCTGTTCATTTGCTGAAAACCATCAAAACCACGAAAAGTTCTTGTATTTGAAGATAAAATCTTTTTGCTTTGAAGAAGAAAGATCCAGCTGACTGAAATGAGTTCATTAGATGAAAACCAACAAAAATTGACAAGAACCACGAAAAGTTCTTGTATTTTAAGATAAAATCTTACGCTATTAAAGAAAAAACTCCCAGCTCGCTGAAATCTGTTCATTTGCTGAAAACCAACAAAACCACGAAAAGTTCTTGTATTTGAAGATGAAATCTTTTTGCTTTGAAGAAGAAAGATTGAGCTGACTGAAATAAGTTCATCAGATGAAAACCAACAAAAATTGACAAGAACCACGAAAAGTTCTTGTATTTTAAGATAAAATCTTACGCTATTAAAGAAAAAACTCCCAGCTCGCTGAAATCTGTTCATTTGCTGAAAACCAACAAAACCACGAAAAGTTCTTGTATTTGAAGATGAAATCTTTTTGCTTTGAAGAAGAAAGATCGAGCTGACTGAAATAAGTTCATCAGATGAAAACCAACAAAAATTGACAAGAACCACGAAAAGTTCTTGTATTTTAAGATAAAATCTTACGCTATTAAAGAAAAAACTTCTTGCTCGCTGAAATCTGTTCATTTGCTGAAAACCATCAAAACCACGAAAAGTTCTTGTATTTGAAGATAAAATCTTTTTGCTTTGAAGAAGAAATATCCAGCTGACTGAAATAAGTTCATTAGATGAAAACCAACAAAAATTGACAAGAACCACGAAAAGTTCTTGTATTTTAAGATAAAATCTTACGCTATTAAAGAAAAAACTTCTTGCTCGCTGAAATCTGTTCATTTGCTGAAAACCAACAAAACCACGAAAAGTTCTTGTATTTGAAGATAAAATCTTTTTGCTTTGAAGAAGAAAGATCCAGCTGACTGAAATAAGTTCATCAGATGAAAACCAACAAAAATTGACAAGAACCACGAAAAGTTCTTGTATTTTAAGATAAAATCTTACTCTATTAAGGAAAAAACTTCCAGCTCGCTGAAATACGTTCATTTGCTGAAAACCATCAAAACCACGAAAAGTTCTTGTATTTGAAGATAAAATCTTTTTGCTTTGAAGAAGAAAGATCTAGCTGACTGAAATAAGTTCATTAGATGAAAACCAACCAAAATTGACAAGAACAACGAAAAGTTCTTGTATTTTAAGATAAAATCTTACGCTATTAAAGAAAAAACTCCCAGCTCGCTGAAATCTGTTCATTTGCTGAAAACCAACAAAACCACGAAAAGTTCTTGTATTTGAAGATAAAATCTTTTTGCTTTGAAGAACAAAGATCCAGCTGACTGAAATAAGTTCATTCGATGAAAACCAACAAAAATTGACAAGAACCACGAAATATTCTTGTATTTTAAGATAAAATCTTACTCTATTAAGGAAAAAACTTCCAGCTCGCTGAAATACGTTCATTTGCTGAAAACCATCAAAACCACGAAAAGTTCTTGTATTTGAAGATAAAATCTTTTTGCTTTGAAGAAGAAAGATCGAGCTGACTGAAATAAGTTCATCAGATGAAAACCAACAAAAATTGACAAGAACCACGAAAAGTTCTTGTATTTTAAGATAAAATCTTACGCTATTAAAGAAAAAACTCCGAGCTCGCTGAAATCTGTTCATTTGCTGAAAACCAACAAAACCACGAAAAGTTCTTGTATTTGAAGATAAAATCTTTTTGCTTTGAAGAAGAAAGATCTAGCTGACTGAAATAAGTTCATGAGATGAAAACCAACCAAAATTGACAAGAACCACGAAAAGTTCTTGTATTTTAAGATAAAATCTTACGCTATTGAGGAAAAAACTTCCAGCTCGCTGAAATATGTTCATTTGCTGAAAACCATCAAAACCACGAAAAGTTCTTGTATTTGAAGATAAAATCTTTTTGCTTTGAAGAAGAAAGATCGAGCTGACTGAAATAAGTTCATTAGATGAAAACCAAAAAAAATTGACAAGAACCACGAAAACTTCTTGTATTTTAAGATAAAATCTTACGCTATTAAAGAAAAAACTTCTTGCTCGCTGAAATCTGTTCATTTGCTGAAAACCATCAAAACCACGAAAAGTTCTTGTATTTGAAGATAAAATCTTTTTGCTTTGAAGAAGAAAGTTCCAGCTGACTGAAATGAGTTCATTAGATGAAAACCAACAAAAATTGACAAGAACCACGAAAAGTTCTTGTATTTTAAGATAAAATCTTATGCTGTTAAAGAAAAAACTCCCAGCTCGCTGAAATATGTTGATTTGCTGAAAACCATCAAAACCACGAAAAGTTCTTGTATTTGAAGATAAAATCTTTTTGCTTTGAAGAAGAAAGATCTAGCTGACTGAAATAAGTTCATTAGATGAAAACCAACAAAAATTGACAAGAACCACGAAAAGTTCTTGTATTTTAAGATAAAATCTTACGCTATTAAAGAAAAAACTTCTTGCTCGCTGAAATCTGTTCGTTTGCTGAAAACCAACAAAACCACGAAAAGTTCTTGCATTTGAAGATAAAAGCTTTTTGCTTTGAAGAAGAAAGATCCAGCTGACTGAAATAAGTTCATTCGATGAAAACCAACAAAAATTGACAAGAACCACGAAACGTTCTTGTATTTTAAGATAAAATCTTACTCTATTAATGAAAAAACTTCCAGCTCGCTGAAATACGTTCATTTGCTGAAAACCATCAAAACCACGAAAAGTTCTTGTATTTGAAGATAAAATCTTACGCAATGAAGAAAAAACTCCCAGCTCGCTGAAATCTGTTCATTTGCTGAAAACCAACAAAACCACGAAAAGTTCTTGTATTTGAAGATAAAATCTTCTTGCTTTGAAGAAGAAAGATCTAGCTGACCGAAATAAGTTCATTAGATGAAAACCAACAAAAATTGACAAGAACCACGAAAAGTTCTTGTATTTTAAGATAAAATCTTACGCTAATAGGGAAAAAAATTCCAGCTCGCTGAAATATGTTCATTTGCTGAAAACCATGAAAACCACGAAAAGTTCTTGTATTTGAAGATAAAATCTTACGCTATTAAAGAAAAAACTTCTTGCTCGCTGAAATCTGTTCATTTGCTGAAAACCATCAAAACCACGAAAAGTTCTTGTATTTGAAGATAAAATCTTTTTGCTTTGAAGAAGAAATATCCAGCTGACTGAAATAAGTTCATGAGATGAAAACCAACAAAAATTGACAAGAACCACGAAAAGTTCTTGTATTTTAAGATAAAATCTTACGCTATTAAAGAAAAAACTTCTTGCTCGCTGAAATCTGTTCATTTGCTGAAAACCAACAAAACCACGAAAAGTTCTTGTATTTGAAGATGAAATCTTTTTGCTTTGAAGAAGAAAGATCCAGCTGACTGAAATTAGTTCATCAGATGAAAACCAACAAAAATTGACAAGAACCACGAAAAGTTCTTGTATTTTAAGATAAAATCTTACTCCATTAAGGAAAAAACTTCCAGCTCGCTGAAATATGTTCATTTGCTGAAAACCATCAAAACCACGAAAAGTTCTTGTATTTGAAGATAAAATCTTTTTGCTTTGAAGAAGAAAGATCTTGCTGACTGAAATAAGTTCATCAGATGAAAACCAACCAAAATTGACAAGAACCACGAAAAGTTCTTGTATTTTAAGATAAAATCTTACGCTATTGAGGAAAAAACTTCCAGCTCGCTGAAATATGTTCATTTGCTGAAAACCATCAAAACCACGAAAAGTTCTTGTATTTGAAGATAAAATCTTTTTGCTTTGAAGAAGAAAGATCGAGCTGACTGAAATAAGTTCATTAGATGAAAACCAAAAAAAATTGACAAGAACCACGAAAACTTCTTGTATTTTAAGATAAAATCTTACGCTATTAAAGAAAAAACTTCTTGCTCGCTGAAATCTGTTCATTTGCTGAAAACCATCAAAACCACGAAAAGTTCTTGTATTTGAAGATAAAATCTTTTTGCTTTGAAGAAGAAAGATCCAGCTGACTGAAATAAGTTCATTGGATGAAAACCAACAAAAATTGACAAGAACCACGAAAAGTTCTTGTATTTTAAGATAAAATCTTACGCTGTTAAAGAAAAAACTCCCAGCTCGCTGAAATATGTTCATTTGCTGAAAACCATCAAAACCACGAAAAGTTCTTGTATTTGAAGATAAAATCTTTTTGCTTTGAAGAAGAAAGATCTAGCTGACTGAAATAAGTTCTTTAGATGAAAACCAACAAAAATTGACAAGAACCACGAAAAGTTCTTGTATTTTAAGATAAAATCTTACGCTATTAAAGAAAAAACTTCTTGCTCGCTGAAATCTGTTCGTTTGCTGAAAACCAACAAAACCACGAAAAGTTCTTGTATTTGAAGATAAAAGCTTTTTGCTTTGAAGAACAAAGATCCAGCTGACTGAAATAAGTTCATTAGATGAAAACCAACCAAAATTGACAAGAACCACGAAAAGTTCTTGTATTTTAAGATAAAATCTTACGCTATTAAGGAAAAAAATTCCAGCTCGCTGAAATATGTTCATTTGCTGAAAACCATCAAAACCACGAAAAGTTCTTGTATTTGAAGATAAAATCTTTTTGCTTTGAAGAAGAAAGATCGAGCTGACTGAAATAAGTTCATTAGATGAAAACCAAAAAAAATTGACAAGAACCACGAAAACTTCTTGTATTTTAAGATAAAATCTTACGCTATTAAAGAAAAAACTTCTTGCTCGCTGAAATCTGTTCATTTGCTGAAAACCATCAAAACCACGAAAAGTTCTTGTATTTGAAGATAAAATCTTTTTGCTTTGAAGAAGATTGATCCAGCTGACTGAAATAAGTTCATTAGATGAAAACCAACAAAAATTGACAAGAACCACAAAAAGTTCTTGTATTTTAAGATAAAATCTTACGCTATTAAAGAAAAAACTCCCAGCTCGCAGAAATCTGTTCATTTGCTGAAAACCAACAAAACCACGAAAAGTTCTTGTATTTGAAGATAAAATCTTTTTGCTTTGAAGAAGAAAGATCCAGCTGACTGAAATAAGTTCATTAGATGAAAACCAAACAAAATTGACAAGAACCACGAAAAGTTCTTGTATTTTAAGATAAAATCTTACTCCATTAAGGAAAAAACTTCCAGCTCGCTGAAATATGTTCATTTGCTGAAAACCATCAAAACCACGAAAAGTTCTTGTATTTGAAGATAAAATCTTTTTGCTTTGAAGAAGAAAGATCTAGCTGACTGAAATAAGTTCATCAGATGAAAACCAACAAAAATTGACAAGAACCACGAAAAGTTCTTGTATTTTAAGATAAAATCTTACGCTATTAAAGAAAAAACTCCCAGCTCGCTGAAATCTGTTCATTTGCTGAAAACCAACAAAACCACGAAAAGTTCTTGTATTTGAAGATAAAATCTTTTTGCTTTGAAGAAGAAAGATCTAGCTGACTGAAATAAGTTCATTAGATGAAAACCAACCAAAATTGACAAGAACCACGAAAAGTTCTTGTATTTTAAGATAAAATCTTACGCTATTAAGGAAAAAACTTCCAGCTCGCTGAACTATGTTCATTTGCTGAAAACCATCAAAACCACGAAAAGTTCTTGTATTTGAAGATAAAATCTTTTTGCTTTGAAGAAGAAAGATCGAGCTGACTGAAATAAGTTCATTAGATGAAAACCAAAAAAAATTGACAAGAACCACGAAAACTTCTTGTATTTTAAGATAAAATCTTACGCTATTAAAGAAAAAACTTCTTGCTCGCTGAAATCTGTTCATTTGCTGAAAACCATCAAAACCACGAAAAGTTATTGTATTTGAAGATAAAATCTTTTTGCTTTGAAGAAGAAAGATCCAGCTGACTGAAATGAGTTCATTAGATGAAAACCAACAAAAATTGACAAGAACCACGAAAAGTTCTTGTCTTTTAAGATAAAATCTTACGCTGTTAAAGAAAAAACTCCCAGCTCGCTGAAATATGTTCATTTGCTGAAAACCATCAAAACCACGAAAAGTTCTTGTATTTGAAGATAAAATCTTTTTGCTTTGAAGAAGAAAGATCTAGCTGACTGAAATAAGTTCATTAGATGAAAACCAACAAAAATTGACAAGAACCACGAAAAGTTCTTGTATTTTAAGATAAAATCTTACGCTATTAAAGAAAAAACTTCTTGCTCGCTGAAATCTGTTCGTTTGCTGAAAACCAACAAAACCACGAAAAGTTCTTGTATTTGAAGATAAAAGCTTTTTGCTTTGAAGAAGAAAGATCCAGCTGACTGAAATAAGTTCATTCGATGAAAACCAACAAAAATTGACAAGAACCACGAAACGTTCTTGTATTTTAAGAAAAATCTTACTCTATTAAGGAAAAAACTTCCAGCTCGCTGAAATACGTTCATTTGCTGAAAACCATCAAAACCACGAAAAGTTCTTGTATTTGAAGATAAAATCTTTTTGCTTTGAAGAAGAAAGATCTAGCTGACTGAAATAAGTTCATTAGATGAAAACCAACAAAAATTGACAAGAACCACGAAAAGTTCTTGTATTTTAAGATAAAATCTTACTCTATTAAGGAAAAAACTTCCAGCTCGCTGAAATATGTTCATTTGCTGAAAACCAACAAAACAACGAAAAGTTCTTGTATTTGAACATAAAATCTTTTTGCTTTGAAGAAGAAAGATCCAGCTGACTGAAATAAGTTCATTCGATGAAAACCAAAAAAAATTGACAAGAACCACGAAAACTTCTTGTATTTTAAGATAAAATCTTACGCTATTAAAGAAAAAGTTCTTGCTCGCTGAAATCTGTTCATTTGCTGAAAACCATCAAAACCACGAAAAGTTCTTGTATTTGAAGATAAAATCTTTTTGCTTTGAAGAAGAAAGATCTAGCTGACTGAAATAAGTTCATCAGATGAAAACCAACCAAAATTGACAAGAACCACGAAAAGTTCTTGTATTTTAAGATAAAATCTTACGCTATTAAGGAAAAAACTTCCAGCTCGCTGAAATATGTTCATTTGCTGAAAACCATCAAAACCACGAAAAGTTCTTGTATTTGAAGATAAAATCTTTTTGCTTTGAAGAAGAAAGATCTAGCTGACTGAAATAAGTTCATTAGATGAAAACCAAAAAAAAATTGACAAGAACCACGAAAACTTCTTGCATTTTAAGATAAAATCTTACGCTACCAAAGAAAAAACTTCTTGCTCGCTGAAATCTGTTCATTTGCTGAAAACCATCAAAACCACGAAAAGTTCTTGTATTTGAAGATAAAATCTTTTTGCTTTGAAGAAGAAAGATCATGCTGACTGAAATAAGTTCATCAGATGAAAACCAACAAAAATTGACAAGAACCACGAAAAGTTCTTGTATTTTAAGATAAAATCTTACGCTATTAAAGAAAAAACTCCCAGCTCGCTGAAATCTGTTTATTTGCTGAAAACCAACAAAACCACGAAAAGTTCTTGTATTTGAAGATAAAATCTTTTTGCTTTGAAGAAGAAAGATCTAGCTGACTGAAATAAGTTCATTAGATGAAAACCAAAAAAAAATTGACAAGAACCACGAAAACTTCTTGTATTTTAAGATAAAATCTTACGCTATTAAAGAAAAAACTTCTTGCTCGCTGAAATCTGTTCATTTGCTGAAAACCATCAAAACCACGAAAAGTTATTGTATTTGAAGATAAAATCTTTTTGCTTTGAAGAAGAAAGATCCAGCTGACTGAAATGAGTTCATTAGATGAAAATCAACAAAAATTGACAAGAACCACGAAAAGTTCTTGTATTTTAAGATAAAATCTTACGCTATTAAAGAAAAAACTTCTTGCTCGCTGAAATCTGTTCGTTTGCTGAAAACCAACAAAACCACGAAAAGTTCTTGTATTTGAAGACAAAAGCTTTTTGCTTTGAAGAAGAAAGATCCAGCTGACTGAAATAAGTTCATTCGATGAAAACCAACAAAAATTGACAAGAACCACGAAACGTTCTTGTATTTTAAGATAAATCTTACTCTATTAAGGAAAAAACTTCCAGCTCGCTGAAATACGTTCATTTGCTGAAAACCATCAAAACCACGAAAAGTTCTTGTATTTGAAGATAAAATCTTTTTGCTTTGAAGAAGAAAGATCTAGCTGACTGAAATAAGTTCATTAGATGAAAACCAACAAAAATTGACAAGAACCACGAAAAGTTCTTGTATTTTAAGATAAAATCTTACTCTATTAAGGAAAAAACTTCCAGCTCGCTGAAATATGTTCATTTGCTGAAAACCAACAAAACAACGAAAAGTTCTTGTCTTTGAACATAAAATCTTTTTGCTTTGAAGAAGAAAGATCTAGCTGACTGAAATAAGTTCATTAGATGAAAACCAACAAAAATTGACAAGAACCACGAAAAGTTCTTGTATTTTAAGATAAAATCTTACGCTATTAAAGAAAAAACTCCCAGCTCGCTGAAATCTGTTCATTTGCTGAAAACCAACAAAACCACGAAAAGTTCTTGTATTTGAAGATAAAATCTTTTTGCTTTGAAGAAGAAAGATCTAGCTGACTGAAATAAGTTCATGAGATGAAAACCAACAAAAATTGACAAGAACCACGAAAAGTTCTTGTATTTTAAGATAAAATCTTACGCTAATAAGGAAAAAAATTCCAGCTCGCTGAAATATGTTCATTTGCTGAAAACCATCAAAACCACGAAAAGTTCTTGTATTTGAAGATAAAATCTTTTTGCTTTGAAGAAGAAAGATCGAGCTGACTGAAATAAGTTGATTCGATGAAAACCAAAAAAAATTGACAAGAACCACGAAAACTTCTTGTATTTTAAGATAAAATCTTACGCTATTAAAGAAAAAACTTCTTGCTCGCTGAAATCTGTTCATTTGCTGAAAACCATCAAAACCACGAAAAGTTCTTGTATTTGAAGATAAAATCTTTTTGCTTTGAAGAAGAAAGATCATGCTGACTGAAATAAGTTCATCAGATGAAAACCAACAAAAATTGACAAGAACCACGAAAAGTTCTTGTATTTTAAGATAAAATCTTACGCTATTAAAGAAAAAACTCCCAGCTCGCTGAAATCTGTTTATTTGCTGAAAACCAACAAAACCACGAAAAGTTCTTGTATTTGAAGATAAAATCTTTTTGCTTTGAAGAAGAAAGATCTAGCTGACTGAAATAAGTTCATTAGATGAAAACCAAAAAAAAATTGACAAGAACCACGAAAACTTCTTGCATTTTAAGATAAAATCTTACGCTACCAAAGAAAAAACTTCTTGCTCGCTGAAATCTGTTCATTTGCTGAAAACCATCAAAACCACGAAAAGTTCTTGTATTTGAAGATAAAATCTTTTTGCTTTGAAGAAGAAAGATCTAGCTGACTGAAATAAGTTCATTAGATGAAAACCAACCAAAATTGACAAGAACCACGAAAAGTTCTTGTATTTTAAGATAAAATCTTACGCTATTGAGGAAAAAACTTCCAGCTCGCTGAAATATGTTCATTTGCTGAAAACCATCAAAACCACGAAAAGTTCTTGTATTTGAAGATAAAATCATTTTGCTTTGAAGAAGAAAGATCGAGCTGACTGAAATAAGTTCATTGGATGAAAACCAAAAAAAATTGACAAGAACCACGAAAACTTCTTGTATTTTAAGATAAAATCTTACGCTATTAAAGAAAAAACTTCTTGCTCGCTGAAATCTGTTCATTTGCTGAAAACCATCAAAACCACGAAAAGTTCTTGTATTTGAAGATAAAATCTTTTTGCTTTGAAGAAGAAAGATCCAGCTGACTGAAATAAGTTCATTAGATGAAAACCAACAAAAATTGACAAGAACCACGAAACGTTCTTGTATTTTAAGATAAATCTTACTCTATTAAGGAAAAAACTTCCAGCTCGCTGAAATACGTTCATTTGCTGAAAACCATCAAAACCACGAAAAGTTCTTGTATTTGAAGATAAAATCTTTTTGCTTTGAAGAAGAAAGATCTAGCTGACTGAAATAAGTTCATTAGATGAAAACCAACAAAAATTGACAAGAACCACGAAAAGTTCTTGTATTTTAAGATAAAATCTTACTCTATTAAGGAAAAAACTTCCAGCTCGCTGAAATATGTTCATTTGCTGAAAACCAACAAAACAACGAAAAGTTCTTGTCTTTGAACATAAAATCTTTTTGCTTTGAAGAAGAAAGATCTAGCTGACTGAAATAAGTTCATTAGATGAAAACCAACAAAAATTGACAAGAACCACGAAAAGTTCTTGTATTTTAAGATAAAATCTTACGCTATTAAAGAAAAAACTCCCAGCTCGCTGAAATCTGTTCATTTGCTGAAAACCAACAAAACCACGAAAAGTTCTTGTATTTGAAGATAAAATCTTTTTGCTTTGAAGAAGAAAGATCGAGCTGACTGAAATAAGTTCATGAGATGAAAACCAACAAAAATTGACAAGAACCACGAAAAGTTCTTGTATTTTAAGATAAAATCTTACGCTAATAAGGAAAAAAATTCCAGCTCGCTGAAATATGTTCATTTGCTGAAAACCATCAAAACCACGAAAAGTTCTTGTATTTGAAGATAAAATCTTTTTGCTTTGAAGAAGAAAGATCCAGCTGACTGAAATAAGTTCATTAGATGAAAACCAACAAAAATTGACAAGAACCACGAAAAGTTCTTGTATTTTAAGATAAAATCTTACGCTGTTAAAGAAAAAACTTCTTGCTCGCTGAAATCTGTTCGTTTGCTGAAAACCAACAAAACCACGAAAAGTTCTTGTATTTGAAGATAAAAGCTTTTTGCTTTGAAGAAGAAAGATCGAGCTGACTGAAATAAGTTCATTCGATGAAAACCAACAAAAATTGACAAGAACCACGAAACGTTCTTGTATTTTAAGATAAATCTTACTCTATTAAGGAAAAAACTTCCAGCTCGCTGAAATACGTTCATTTGCTGAAAACCATCAAAACCACGAAAAGTTCTTGTATTTGAAGATAAAATCTTTTTGCTTTGAAGAAGAAAGATCTAGCTGACTGAAATAAGTTCATTAGATGAAAACCAACAAAAATTGACAAGAACCACGAAAAGTTCTTGTATTTTAAGATAAAATCTTACTCTATTAAGGAAAAAACTTCCAGCTCGCTGAAATATGTTCATTTGCTGAAAACCAACAAAACAACGAAAAGTTCTTGTCTTTGAACATAAAATCTTTTTGCTTTGAAGAAGAAAGATCTAGCTGACTGAAATAAGTTCATTAGATGAAAACCAACAAAAATTGACAAGAACCACGAAAAGTTCTTGTATTTTAAGATAAAATCTTACGCTATTAAAGAAAAAACTCCCAGCTCGCTGAAATCTGTTCATTTGCTGAAAACCAACAAAACCACGAAAAGTTCTTGTATTTGAAGATAAAATCTTTTTGCTTTGAAGAAGAAAGATCTAGCTGACTGAAATAAGTTCATGAGATGAAAACCAACAAAAATTGACAAGAACCACGAAAAGTTCTTGTATTTTAAGATAAAATCTTACGCTAATAAGGAAAAAAATTCCAGCTCGCTGAAATATGTTCATTTGCTGAAAACCATCAAAACCACGAAAAGTTCTTGTATTTGAAGATAAAATCTTTTTGCTTTGAAGAAGAAAGATCGAGCTGACTGAAATAAGTTCATTCGATGAAAACCAAAAAAAATTGACAAGAACCACGAAAACTTCTTGTATTTTAAGATAAAATCTTACGCTATTAAAGAAAAAACTTCTTGCTCGCTGAAATCTGTTCATTTGCTGAAAACCATCAAAACCACGAAAAGTTCTTGTATTTGAAGATAAAATCTTTTTGCTTTGAAGAAGAAAGATCATGCTGACTGAAATAAGTTCATCAGATGAAAACCAACAAAAATTGACAAGAACCACGAAAAGTTCTTGTATTTTAAGATAAAATCTTACGCTATTAAAGAAAAAACTCCCAGCTCGCTGAAATCTGTTCATTTGCTGAAAACCAACAAAACCACGAAAAGTTCTTGTATTTGAAGATAAAATCTTTTTGCTTTGAAGAAGAAAGATCTAGCTGACTGAAATAAGTTCATTAGATGAAAACCAAAAAAAAATTGACAAGAACCACGAAAACTTCTTGCATTTTAAGATAAAATCTTACGCTACCAAAGAAAAAACTTCTTGCTCGCTGAAATCTGTTCATTTGCTGAAAACCATCAAAACCACGAAAAGTTCTTGTATTTGAAGATAAAATCTTTTTGCTTTGAAGAAGAAAGATCTAGCTGACTGAAATAAGTTCATTAGATGAAAACCAACCAAAATTTACAAGAACCACGAAAAGTTCTTGTATTTTAAGATAAAATCTTACGCTATTGAGGAAAAAACTTCCAGCTCGCTGAAATATGTTCATTTGCTGAAAACCATCAAAACCACGAAAAGTTCTTGTATTTGAAGATAAAATCATTTTGCTTTGAAGAAGAAAGATCGAGCTGACTGAAATAAGTTCATTGGATGAAAACCAAAAAAAATTGACAAGAACCACGAAAACTTCTTGTATTTTAAGATAAAATCTTACGCTATTAAAGAAAAAACTTCTTGCTCGCTGAAATCTGTTCATTTGCTGAAAACCATCAAAACCACGAAAAGTTCTTGTATTTGAAGATAAAATCTTTTTGCTTTGAAGAAGAAAGATCCAGCTGACTGAAATAAGTTCATTAGATGAAAACCAACAAAAATTGACAAGAACCACGAAAAGTTCTTGTATTTTAAGATAAAATCTTACGCTGTTAAAGAAAAAACTTCTTGCTCGCTGAAATCTGTTCGTTTGCTGAAAACCAACAAAACCACGAAAAGTTCTTGTATTTGAAGATAAAATCTTTTTGCTTTGAAGAAGAAAGATCTAGCTGACTGAAATAAGTTCATTAGATGAAAACCAACAAAAATTGACAAGAACCACGAAAAGTTCTTGTATTTTAAGATAAAATCTTACGCTATTAAAGAAAAAACTTCCAGCTCGCTGAAATATGTTCATTTGCTGAAAACCAACAAAACCACGAAAAGTTCTTGTATTTGAAGATAAAATCTTTTTGCTTTGAAGAAGAAAGATCTAGCTGACTGAAATAAGTTCATTAGATGAAAACCAACCAAAATTGACAAGAACCATGAAAAGTTCTTGTATTTTAAGATAAAATCTTACGCCAATAAGGAAAAAAATTCCAGCTCGCTGAAATATGTTCATTTGCTGAAAACCATCAAAACCACGAAAAGTTCTTGTATTTGAAGATAAAATCTTTTTGCTTTGAAGAAGAAAGATCGAGCTGACTGAAATAAGTTCATTCGATGAAAACCAAAACAAATTGACAAGAACCACGAAAACGTCTTGTATTTTAAGATAAAATCTTACGCTATTAAAGAAAAAACTTCTTGCTCGCTGAAATCTGTTCATTTGCTGAAAACCATCAAAACCACGAAAAGTTCTTGTATTTGAAGATAAAATCTTTTTGCTTTGAAGAAGAAAGATCATGCTGACTGAAATAAGTTCATCAGATGAAAACCAACAAAAATTGACAAGAACCACGAAAAGTTCTTGTATTTTAAGATAAAATCTTACGCTATTAAAGAAAAAACTCCCAGCTCGCTGAAATCTGTTCATTTGCTGAAAACCAACAAAACCACGAAAAGTTCTTGTATTTGAAGATAAAATCTTTTTGCTTTGAAGAAGAAAGATCTAGCTGACTGAAATAAGTTCATTAGATGAAAACCAAAAAAAAATTGACAAGAACCACGAAAACTTCTTGCATTTTAAGATAAAATCTTACGCTACCAAAGAAAAAACTTCTTGCTCGCTGAAATCTGTTCATTTGCTGAAAACCATCAAAACCACGAAAAGTTCTTGTATTTGAAGATAAAATCTTTTTGCTTTGAAGAAGAAAGATCTAGCTGACTGAAATAAGTTCATTAGATGAAAACCAACCAAAATTGACAAGAACCACGAAAAGTTCTTGTATTTTAAGATAAAATCTTACGCTATTAAGGAAAAAACTTCCAGCTCGCTGAAATATGTTCATTTGCTGAAAACCATCAAAACCACGAAAAGTTCTTGTATTTGAAGATAAAATCATTTTGCTTTGAAGAAGAAAGATCGAGCTGACTGAAATAAGTTCATTGGATGAAAACCAAAAAAAATTGACAAGAACCACGAAAACTTCTTGTATTTTAAGATAAAATCTTACGCTATTAAAGAAAAAACTTCTTGCTCGCTGAAATCTGTTCATTTGCTGAAAACCATCAAAACCACGAAAAGTTCTTGTATTTGAAGATAAAATCTTTTTGCTTTGAAGAAGAAAGATCCAGCTGACTGAAATAAGTTCATTAGATGAAAACCAACAAAAATTGACAAGAACCACGAAAAGTTCTTGTATTTTAAGATAAAATCTTACGCTGTTAAAGAAAAAACTTCTTGCTCGCTGAAATCTGTTCGTTTGCTGAAAACCAACAAAACCACGAAAAGTTCTTGTATTTGAAGATAAAAGCTTTTTGCTTTGAAGAAGAAAGATCGAGCTGACTGAAATAAGTTCATTGGATGAAAACCAACAAAAATTGACAAGAACCACGAAAAGTTCTTGTATTTTAAGATAAAATCTTACTCTATTAAGGAAAAAACTTCCAGCTCGCTGAAATATGTTCATTTGCTGAAAACCAACAAAACCACGAAAAGTTCTTGTATTTGAAGATAAAATCTTTTTGCTTTGAAGAAGAAAGATCTAGCTGACTGAAATAAGTTCATCAGATGAAAACCAACAAAAATTGACAAGAACCACGAAAAGTTCTTGTATTTTAAGATAAAATCTTACGCTATTAAAGAAAAAACTCCCAGCTCGCTGAAATCTGTTCATTTGCTGAAAACCAACAAAACCACGAAAAGTTCTTGTATTTGAAGATAAAATCTTTTTGCTTTGAAGAAGAAAGATCTAGCTGACTGAAATAAGTTCATTAGATGAAAACCAACCAAAATTGACAAGAACCATGAAAAGTTCTTGTATTTTAAGATAAAATCTTACGCTAATAAGGAAAAAAATTCCAGCTCGCTGAAATATGTTCATTTGCTGAAAACCATCAAAACCACGAAAAGTTCTTGTATTTGAAGATAAAATCTTTTTGCTTTGAAGAAGAAAGATCGAGCTGACTGAAATAAGTTCATTCGATGAAAACCAAAAAAAATTGACAAGAACCACGAAAACTTCTTGTATTTTAAGATAAAATCTTACGCTATTAAAGAAAAAACTTCTTGCTCGCTGAAATCTGTTCATTTGCTGAAAACCATCAAAACCACGAAAAGTTCTTGTATTTGAAGATAAAATCTTTTTGCTTTGAAGAAGAAAGATCCAGCTGACTGAAATAAGTTCATTCGATGAAAACCAACAAAAATTGACAAGAACCACGAAAAGTTCTTGTATTTTAAGATAAAATCTTACGCTATTAAAGAAAAAACTTCTTGCTCGCTGAAATCTGTTCATTTGCTGAAAACCAACAAAACCACGAAAAGTTCTTGTATTTGAAGATAAAATCTTTTTGCTTTGAAGAAGAAAGATCTTGCTGACTGAAAAAAGTTCATCAGATGAAAACCAACAAAAATTGACAAGAACCACGAAAAGTTCTTGTATTTTAAGATAAAATCTTACGCTATTAAGGAAAAAACTTCCAGCTCGCTGAAATATGTTCATTTGCTGAAAACCATCAAAACCACAAAAAGTTCTTGTATTTGAAGATAAAATCTTTTTGCTTTGAAGAAGAAAGATCGAGCTGACTGAAATAAGTTCATTAGATGAAAACCAAAAAAAATTGACAAGAACCACGAAAACTTCTTGTATTTTAAGATAAAATCTTACGCTATTAAAGAAAAAACTTCTTGCTCGCTGAAATCTGTTCATTTGCTGAAAACCAACAAAACCACGAAAAGTTCATGTATTTGAAGATAAAATCATTTTGCTTTGAAGAAGAAAGATCCAGCTGACTGAAATAAGTTCATCAGATGAAAACCAACAAAAATTGACAAGAAGCACGAAAAGTTCTTGTATTTTAAGATAAAATCTTACTCTATTAAGGAAAAAACTTCCAGCTCGCTGAAATATGTTCATTTGCTGAAAACCATCAAAACCACAAAAAGTTCTTGTATTTGAAGATAAAATCTTTTTGCTTTGAAGAAGAAAGATCTTGCTGACTGAAATAAGTTCATCAGATGAAAACCAACAAAAATTGACAAGAACCACGAAAAGTTCTTGTATTTTAAGATAAAATCTTACGCTATTAAAGAAAAAACTCCCAGCTCACTGAAATCTGTTCATTTGCTGAAAACCAACAAAACCACGAAAAGTTCTTGTATTTGAAGATAAAATCTTTTTGCTTTGAAGAAGAAAGATCTAGCTGACTGAAATAAGTTCATTAGATGAAAACCAACCAAAATTGACAAGAACCACGAAAAGTTCTTGTATTTTAAGATAAAATCTTACGCTATTAAGGAAAAAACTTCCAGCTCGCTGAAATATGTTCATTTGCTGAAAACCTTCAAAACCACGTCAAGTTCTTGTATTTGAAGATAAAATCTTTTTGCTTTGAAGAAGAAAGATCGAGCTGACTGAAATAAGTTCATTCGATGAAAACCAAAAAAAATTGACAAGAACCACGAAAACTTCTTGTATTTTAAGATAAAATCTTACGCTATTAAAGAAAAAACTTCTTGCTCGCTGAAATCTGTTCATTTGCTGAAAACCATCAAAACCACGAAAAGTTCTTGTATTTGAAGATAAAATCTTTTTGCTTTGAAGAAGAAAGATCCAGCTGACTGAAATAAGTTCATTAGATGAAAACCAACAAAAATTGACAAGAACCACGAAAAGTTCTTGTATTTTAAGATAAAATCTTACGCTATTAAAGAAAAAACTTCTTGCTCGCTGAAATCTGTTCATTTGCTGAAAACCAACAAAACCACGAAAAGTTCTTGTATTTGAAGATAAAATCTTTTTGCTTTGAAGAAGAAAGATCTTGCTGACTGAAATAAGTTCATCAGATGAAAACCAACAAAAATTGACAAGAACCACGAAAAGTTCTTGTATTTTAAGATAAAATCTTACGCTATTCAGGAAAAAACTTCCAGCTCGCTGAAATATGTTCATTTGCTGAAAACCATCAAAACCACGAAAAGTTCTTGTATTTGAAGATAAAATCTTTTTGCTTTGAAGAAGAAAGATCGAGCTGACTGAAATAAGTTCATTAGATGAAAACCAAAAAAAATTGACAAGAACCACGAAAAATTCTTGTATTTTAAGATAAAATCTTACGCTATTAAAGAAAAAACTTCTTGCTTGCTGAAATCTGTTCATTTGCTGAAAACCATCAAAACCACGAAAAGTTCTTGTATTTGAAGATAAAATCTTTTTGCTTTGAAGAAGAAAGATCGAGCTGACTGAAATAAGTTCATTCGATGAAAACCAAAAAAAATTGACGAGAACCACGAAAACTTCTTGTATTTTAAGATAAAATCTTACGCTATTAAAGAAAAAACTTCTTGCTCGCTGAAATCTGTTCATTTGCTGAAAACCATCAAAACCACGAAAAGTTCTTGTATTTGAAGATAAAATCTTTTTGCTTTGAAGAAGAAAGATCCAGCTGACTGAAATAAGTTCATTCGATGAAAACCAACAAAAATTGACAAGAACCACGAAAAGTTCTTGTATTTTAAGATAAAATCTTACGCTATTAAAGAAAAAACTTCTTGCTCGCTGAAATCTGTTCATTTGCTGAAAACCAACAAAACCACGAAAAGTTCTTGTATTTGAAGATAAAATCTTTTTGCTTTGAAGAAGAAAGATCTTGCTGACTGAAAAAAGTTCATCAGATGAAAACCAACAAAAATTGACAAGAACCACGAAAAGTTCTTGTATTTTAAGATAAAATCTTACGCTATTAAGGAAAAAACTTCCAGCTCGCTGAAATATGTTCATTTGCTGAAAACCATCAAAACCACAAAAAGTTCTTGTATTTGAAGATAAAATCTTTTTGCTTTGAAGAAGAAAGATCGAGCTGACTGAAATAAGTTCATTAGATGAAAACCAAAAAAAATTGACAAGAACCACGAAAACTTCTTGTATTTTAAGATAAAATCTTACGCTATTAAAGAAAAAACTTATTGCTCGCTGAAATCTGTTCATTTGCTGAAAACCATCAAAACCACGAAAAGTTCTTGTATTTGAAGATAAAATCTTTTTGCTTTGAAGAAGAAAGATCTAGCTGACTGAAATAAGTTCATTGGATGAAAACCAACAAAAATTGACAAGAACCACGAAAAGTTCTTGTATTTTAAGATAAAATCTTACGCTATGAAAGAAAAAACTTCTTGCTCGCTGAAATCTGTTCATTTGCTGAAAACCAACAAAACCACGAAAAGTTCATGTATTTGAAGATAAAATCATTTTGCTTTGAAGAAGAAAGATCCAGCTGACTGAAATAAGTTCATCAGATGAAAACCAACAAAAATTGACAAGAAGCACGAAAAGTTCTTGTATTTTAAGATAAAATCTTACTCTATTAAGGAAAAAACTTCCAGCTCGCTGAAATATGTTCATTTGCTGAAAACCATCAAAACCACGAAAAGTTCTTGTATTTGAAGATAAAATCTTTTTGCTTTGAAGAAGAAAGATCTTGCTGACTGAAATAAGTTCATCAGATGAAAACCAACAAAAATTGACAAGAACCACGAAAAGTTCTTGTATTTTAAGATAAAATCTTACGCTATTAAAGAAAAAACTCCCAGCTCGCTGAAATCTGTTCATTTGCTGAAAACCAACAAAACCACGAAAAGTTCTTGTATTTGAAGATAAAATCTTTTTGCTTTGAAGAAGAAAGATCGAGCTGACTGAAATAAGTTCATTAGATGAAAACCAAAAAAAATTGACAAGAACCACGAAAACTTCTTGTATTTTAAGATAAAATCTTACGCTATTAAAGAAAAAACTTCTTGCTCGCTGAAATCTGTTCATTTGCTGAAAACCATCAAAACCACGAAAAGTTCTTGTATTTGAAGATAAAATCTTTTTGCTTTGAAGAAGAAAGATCCAGCTGACTGAAATAAGTTCATTAGATGAAAACCAACAAAAATTGACAAGAACCACGAAAAGTTCTTGTATTTTAAGATAAAATCTTACGCTATTAAAGAAAAAACTTCTTGCTCGCTGAAATCTGTTCATTTGCTGAAAACCAACAAAACCACGAAAAGTTCTTGTATTTGAAGATAAAATCTTTTTGCTTTGAAGAAGAAAGATCTTGCTGACTGAAATAAGTTCATCAGATGAAAACCAACAAAAATTGACAAGAACCACGAAAAGTTCTTGTATTTTAAGATAAAATCTTACGCTATTCAGGAAAAAACTTCCAGCTCGCTGAAATATGTTCATTTGCTGAAAACCATCAAAACCACGAAAAGTTCTTGTATTTGAAGATAAAATCTTTTTGCTTTGAAGAAGAAAGATCGAGCTGACTGAAATAAGTTCATTAGATGAAAACCAAAAAAAATTGACAAGAACCACGAAAAATTCTTGTATTTTAAGATAAAATCTTACGCTATTAAAGAAAAAACTTCTTGCTTGCTGAAATCTGTTCATTTGCTGAAAACCATCAAAACCACGAAAAGTTCTTGTATTTGAAGATAAAATCTTTTTGCTTTGAAGAAGAAAGATCGAGCTGACTGAAATAAGTTCATTCGATGAAAACCAAAAAAAATTGACGAGAACCACGAAAACTTCTTGTATTTTAAGATAAAATCTTACGCTATTAAAGAAAAAACTTCTTGCTCGCTGAAATCTGTTCATTTGCTGAAAACCATCAAAACCACGAAAAGTTCTTGTATTTGAAGATAAAATCTTTTTGCTTTGAAGAAGAAAGATCCAGCTGACTGAAATAAGTTCATTCGATGAAAACCAACAAAAATTGACAAGAACCACGAAAAGTTCTTGTATTTTAAGATAAAATCTTACGCTATTAAAGAAAAAACTTCTTGCTCGCTGAAATCTGTTCATTTGCTGAAAACCAACAAAACCACGAAAAGTTCTTGTATTTGAAGATAAAATCTTTTTGCTTTGAAGAAGAAAGATCTTGCTGACTGAAAAAAGTTCATCAGATGAAAACCAACAAAAATTGACAAGAACCACGAAAAGTTCTTGTATTTTAAGATAAAATCTTACGCTATTAAGGAAAAAACTTCCAGCTCGCTGAAATATGTTCATTTGCTGAAAACCATCAAAACCACAAAAAGTTCTTGTATTTGAAGATAAAATCTTTTTGCTTTGAAGAAGAAAGATCGAGCTGACTGAAATAAGTTCATTAGATGAAAACCAAAAAAAATTGACAAGAACCACGAAAACTTCTTGTATTTTAAGATAAAATCTTACGCTATTAAAGAAAAAACTTATTGCTCGCTGAAATCTGTTCATTTGCTGAAAACCATCAAAACCACGAAAAGTTCTTGTATTTGAAGATAAAATCTTTTTGCTTTGAAGAAGAAAGATCTAGCTGACTGAAATAAGTTCATTGGATGAAAACCAACAAAAATTGACAAGAACCACGAAAAGTTCTTGTATTTTAAGATAAAATCTTACGCTATGAAAGAAAAAACTTCTTGCTCGCTGAAATCTGTTCATTTGCTGAAAACCAACAAAACCACGAAAAGTTCATGTATTTGAAGATAAAATCATTTTGCTTTGAAGAAGAAAGATCCAGCTGACTGAAATAAGTTCATCAGATGAAAACCAACAAAAATTGACAAGAAGCACGAAAAGTTCTTGTATTTTAAGATAAAATCTTACTCTATTAAGGAAAAAACTTCCAGCTCGCTGAAATATGTTCATTTGCTGAAAACCATCAAAACCACGAAAAGTTCTTGTATTTGAAGATAAAATCTTTTTGCTTTGAAGAAGAAAGATCTAGCTGACTGAAATAAGTTCATTAGATGAAAACCAACAAAAATTGACAAGAACCACGAAAACTTCTTGTATTTTAAGATAAAATCTTACGCTATTAAAGAAAAAACTTCTTGCTCGCTGAAATCTGTTCATTTGCTGAAAACCATCAAAACCACGAAAAGTTCTTGTATTTGAAGATAAAATCTTTTTGCTTTGAAGAAGAAAGATCTAGCTGACTGAAATAAGTTCATTAGATGAAAACCAACCAAAATTGACAAGAACCACGAAAAGTTCTTGTATTTTAAGATAAAATCTTACGCTATTTAGGAAAAAACTTCCAGCTCGCTGAAATATGTTCATTTGCTGAAAACCATAAAAACCACGAAAAGTTCTTGTATTTGAAGATAAAATCTTTTTGCTTTGAAGAAGAAAGATCCAGCTGACTGAAATAAGTTCATCAGATGAAAACCAACAAAAATTGACAAGAACCACGAAAAGTTCTTGTATTTTAAGATAAAATCTTACGCTATTAAAGAAAAAACTTCTTGCTCGCTGAAATCTGTTCATTTGCTGAAAACCAACAAAACCACAAAAAGTTCTTGTATTTGAAGATAAAATCATTTTGCTTTGAAGAAGAAAGATCCAGCTGACTGAAATAAGTTCATCAGATGAAAACCAACAAAAATTGACAAGAACCACGAAAAGTTCTTGTATTTTAATATAAAATCTTACTCTATTAAGGAAAAAACTTCCAGCTCGCTGAAATATGTTCATTTGCTGAAAACCATCAAAACCACGAAAAGTTCTTGTATTTGAAGATAAAATCTTTTTGCTTTGAAGAAGAAAGATCTTGCTGACTGAAATAAGTTCATCAGATGAAAACCAACAAAAATTGACAAGAACCACGAAAAGTTCTTGTATTTTAAGATAAAATCTTACGCTATTAAAGAAAAAACTCCCAGCTCACTGAAATCTGTTCATTTGCTGAAAACCAACAAAACCACGAAAAGTTCTTGTATTTGAAGATAAAATCTTTTTGCTTTGAAGAAGAAAGATCTAGCTGACTGAAATAAGTTCATTCGATGAAAACCAACCAAAATTGACAAGAACCACGAAAAGTTCTTGTATTTTAAGATAAAATCTTACGCTATTAAGGAAAAAACTTCCAGCTCACTGAAATATGTTCATTTGCTGAAAACCATCAAAACCACGACAAGTTCTTGTATTTGAAGATAAAATCTTTTTGCTTTGAAGAAGAAAGATCCAGCTGACTGAAATAAGTTCATTAGATGAAAACCAACAAAAATTGACAAGAACCACGAAAACTTCTCGTATTTTAAGATAAAATCTTACGCTATTAAAGAAAAAACTTCTTGCTCGCTGAAATCTGTTCATTTGCTGAAAACCATCAAAACCACGAAAAGTTCTTGTATTTGAAGATAAAATCTTTTTGCTTTGAAGAAGAAAGATCCAGCTGACTGAAATAAGTTCATTAGATGAAAACCAACAAAAATTGACAAGAACCACGAAAAGTTCTTGAATTTTAAGATAAAATCTTACGCTATTAAAGAAAAAACTTCTTGCTCGCTGAAATCTGTTGATTTGTTAAAAACCAACAAAACCACGAAAAGTTCTTGTATTTGAAGATAAAATCTTTTTGCTTTGAAGAAGAAAGATCCAGCTGACTGAAATAAGTTCATCAGATGAAAACCAACAAAAATTGACAAGAACCACGAAAAGTTCTTGTATTTTAAGATAAAATCTTACTCTATTAAGGAAAAAACTTCCAGCTCGCTGAAATATGTTCATTTGCTGAAAACCAACAAAACCACGAAAAGTTCTTGTATTTGAAGATAAAATCTTTTTGCTTTGAAGAAGAAAGTTCTAGCTGACTGAAATAAGTTCATTCGATGAAAACCAACTAAAATTGACAAGAACCACGAAAACTTCTTGTATTTTAAGATAAAATCTTACGCTGTTAAAGAAAAAACTCCCAGCTCGCTGAAATATGTTCATTTGCTGAAAACCAACAAAACCACGAAAAGTTCTTGTATTTGAAGATAAAATCTTTTTGCTTTGAAGAAGAAAGATCCAGCTGACTGAAATAAGTTCATTAGATGAAAACCAACAAAAATTGACAAGAACCACGAAAAGTTCTTGTATTTTAAGATAAAATCTTACGCTATTAAAGAAAAAACTTCTTGCTCGCTGAAATACGTTCATTTGCTGAAAACCATCAAAACCACGAAAAGTTCTTGTATTTGAAGATAAAATCTTTTTGCTTTGAAGAAGAAAGATCCAGCTGACTGAAATAAGTTCATTAGATGAAAACCAACAAAAATTGACAAGAACCACGAAAAGTTCTTGTATTTTAAGATAAAATCTTACTCTATTAAGGAAAAAACTTCCAGCTCGCTGAAATATGTTCATTTGCTGAAAACCAACAAAACCACGAAAAGTTCTTGTATTTGAAGATAAAATCTTTTTGCTTTGAAGAAGAAAGATCTAGCTGACTGAAATAAGTTCATTAGATGAAAACCAACAAAAATTGACAAGAACCACGAAAAGTTCTTGTATTTTAAGATAAAATCTTACGCTATTAAAGAAAAAACTTCTTGCTCGCTGAAATCTGTTCATTTGCTGAAAACCAACAAAACCACGAAAAGTTCTTGTATTTGAAGATAAAATCTTTTTGCTTTGAAGAAGAAAGATCTAGCTGACTGAAATAAGTTCATTAGATGAAAACCAACAAAAATTGACAAGAACCACGAAACGTTCTTGTATTTTAAGATAAAATCTTACTCTATTAAGGAAAAAACTTCCAGCTCGCTGAAATACGTTCATTTGCTGAAAACCATCAAAACCACGAAAAGTTCTTGTATTTGAAGATAAAATCTTTTTGCTTTGAAGAAGAAAGATCTAGCTGACTAAAATAAGTTGATCAGATGAAAACCAACAAAAATTGACAAGAACCACGAAAAGTTCTTGTATTTTAAGATAAAATCTTACGCTATTAAAGAAAAAACTTCTTGCTCGCTGAAATCTGTTCATTTGCTGAAAACCAACAAAACCACGAAAAGTTCTTGTATTTGAAGATAAAATCTTTTTGCTTTGAAGAAGAAAGATCTAGCTGACTGAAATAAGTTCATTCGATGAAAACCAACAAAAATTGACAAGAACCACAAAAACTTCTTGTATTTTAAGATAAAATCTTACGCTATTAAAGAAAAAACTCCCAGCTCGCTGAAATATGTTCATTTGCTGAAAACCAACAAAACCTCGAAAAGTTCTTGTATTTGAAGATAAAATCTTTTTGCTTTGAAGAAGAAAGATCTAGCTGACTGAAATAAGTTCATCAGATGAAAACCAACAAAAATTGACAAGAACCACGAAAAGTTCTTGTATTTTAACATAATATCTTACACTATTAAAGAAAAAACTTCTGGCTCGCTGAAATATGTTCATTTGCTGAAAACCAACAAAACCACGAAAAGTTCTTGTATTTGAAGATAAAATCTTTTTGCTTTGAAGAAGAAAGATCTAGCTGACTGAAATAAGTTCATTCGATGAAAACCAACCAAAATTGACAAGAACCACGAAAAGTTCTTGTATTTTAAGATAAAATCTTACGCTATTAAGGAAAAAAATTCCAGCTCGCTGAAATATGTTCATTTGCTGAAAACCAACAAAACCACGAAAAGTTCTTGTATTTGAAGATAAAATCTTTTTGCTTTGAAGAAGAAAGATCGAGCTGACTGAAATAAGTTCATTAGATGAAAACCAACAAAAATTGACAAGAACCACGAAAAGTTCTTGTATTTTAAGATAAAATCTTACGCTATTAAAGAAAAAACTTCTTGCTCGCTGAAATACGTTCATTTGCTGAAAACCATCAAAACCACGAAAAGTTCTTGTATTTGAAGATAAAATCTTTTTGCTTTGAAGAAGAAAGATCTTGCTGACTGAAATAAGTTCATCAGATGAAAACCAACAAAAATTGACAAGAACCACGAAAAGTTCTTGTATTTTAAGATAAAATCTTACGCTATTAAAGAAAAAACTCCCAGCTCGCTGAAATCTGTTCATTTGCTGAAAACCAACAAAACCACGAAAAGTTCTTGTATTTGAAGATAAAATCTTTTTGCTTTGAAGAAGAAAGATCTAGCTGACTGAAATAAGTTCATTAGATGAAAACCAACCAAAATTGACAAGAACCACGAAAAGTTCTTGTATTTTAAGATAAAATCTTACGCTATTTAGGAAAAAACTTCCAGCTCGCTGAAATATGTTCATTTGCTGAAAACCATAAAAACCACGAAAAGTTCTTGTATTTGAAGATAAAATCTTTTTGCTTTGAAGAAGAAAGATCCAGCTGACTGAAATAAGTTCATTAGATGAAAACCAAAAAAAATTGACAAGAACCACGAAAACTTCTTGTATTTTAAGATAAAATCTTACGCTATTAAAGAAAAAACTTCTTGCTCGCTGAAATCTGTTCATTTGCTGAAAACCATCAAAACCACGAAAAGTTCTTGTATTTGAAGATAAAATCTTTTTGCTTTGAAGAAGAAAGATCCAGCTGACTGAAATAAGTTCATCAGATGAAAACCAACAAAAATTGACAAGAACCACGAAAAGTTCTTGTATTTTAATATAAAATCTTACTCTATTAAGGAAAAAACTTCCAGCTCGCTGAAATATGTTCATTTGCTGAAAACCATCAAAACCACGAAAAGTTCTTGTATTTGAAGATAAAATCTTTTTGCTTTGAAGAAGAAAGATCTTGCTGACTGAAATAAGTTCATCAGATGAAAACCAACAAAAATTGACAAGAACCACGAAAAGTTCTTGTATTTTAAGATAAAATCTTACGCTATTAAAGAAAAAACTCCCAGCTCACTGAAATCTGTTCATTTGCTGAAAACCAACAAAACCACGAAAAGTTCTTGTATTTGAAGATAAAATCTTTTTGCTTTTAAGAAGAAAGATCTAGCTGACTGAAATAAGTTCATTCGATGAAAACCAACCAAAATTGACAAGAACCACGAAAAGTTCTTGTATTTTAAGATAAAATCTTACGCTATTTAGGAAAAAACTTCCAGCTCACTGAAATATGTTCATTTGCTGAAAACCATCAAAACCACGACAAGTTCTTGTATTTGAAGATAAAATCTTTTTGCTTTGAAGAAGAAAGATCCAGCTGACTGAAATAAGTTCATTAGATGAAAACCAACAAAAATTGACAAGAACCACGAAAACTTCTCGTATTTTAAGATAAAATCTTACGCTATTAAAGAAAAAACTTCTTGCTCGCTGAAATCTGTTCATTTGCTGAAAACCATCAAAACCACGAAAAGTTCTTGTATTTGAAGATAAAATCTTTTTGCTTTGAAGAAGAAAGATCCAGCTGACTGAAATAAGTTCATTAGATGAAAACCAACAAAAATTGACAAGAACCACGAAAAGTTCTTGAATTTTAAGATAAAATCTTACGCTATTAAAGAAAAAACTTCTTGCTCGCTGAAATCTGTTGATTTGTTAAAAACCAACAAAACCACGAAAAGTTCTTGTATTTGAAGATAAAATCTTTTTGCTTTGAAGAAGAAAGATCCAGCTGACTGAAATAAGTTCATCAGATGAAAACCAACAAAAATTGACAAGAACCACGAAAAGTTCTTGTATTTTAAGATAAAATCTTACTCTATTAAGGAAAAAACTTCCAGCTCGCTGAAATATGTTCATTTGCTGAAAACCAACAAAACCACGAAAAGTTCTTGTATTTGAAGATAAAATCTTTTTGCTTTGAAGAAGAAAGTTCTAGCTGACTGAAATAAGTTCATTCGATGAAAACCAACTAAAATTGACAAGAACCACGAAAACTTCTTGTATTTTAAGATAAAATCTTACGCTGTTAAAGAAAAAACTCCCAGCTCGCTGAAATATGTTCATTTGCTGAAAACCAACAAAACCACGAAAAGTTCTTGTATTTGAAGATAAAATCTTTTTGCTTTGAAGAAGAAAGATCCAGCTGACTGAAATAAGTTCATTAGATGAAAACCAACAAAAATTGACAAGAACCACGAAAAGTTCTTGTATTTTAAGATAAAATCTTACGCTATTAAAGAAAAAACTTCTTGCTCGCTGAAATACGTTCATTTGCTGAAAACCATCAAAACCACGAAAAGTTCTTGTATTTGAAGATAAAATCTTTTTGCTTTGAAGAAGAAAGATCCAGCTCACTGAAATAAGTTCATTAGATGAAAACCAACAAAAATTGACAAGAACCACGAAAAGTTCTTGTATTTTAAGATAAAATCTTACTCTATTCAGGAAAAAACTTCCAGCTCGCTGAAATATGTTCATTTGCTGAAAACCAACAAAACCACGAAAAGTTCTTGTATTTGAAGATAAAATCTTTTTGCTTTGAAGAAGAAAGATCTAGCTGACTGAAATAAGTTCATTAGATGAAAACCAACAAAAATTGACAAGAACCACGAAAAGTTCTTGTATTTTAAGATAAAATCTTACGCTATTAAAGAAAAAACTTCTTGCTCGCTGAAATCTGTTCATTTGCTGAAAACCAACAAAACCACGAAAAGTTCTTGTATTTGAAGATAAAATCTTTTTGCTTTGAAGAAGAAAGATCTAGCTGACTGAAATAAGTTCATTAGATGAAAACCAACAAAAATTGACAAGAACCACGAAACGTTCTTGTATTTTAAGATAAAATCTTACTCTATTAAGGAAAAAACTTCCAGCTCGCTGAAATACGTTCATTTGCTGAAAACCATCAAAACCACGAAAAGTTCTTGTATTTGAAGATAAAATCTTTTTGCTTTGAAGAAGAAAGATCTAGCTGACTGAAATAAGTTGATCAGATGAAAACCAACAAAAATTGACAAGAACCACGAAAAGTTCTTGTATTTTAAGATAAAATCTTACGCTATTAAAGAAAAAACTTCTTGCTCGCTGAAATCTGTTCATTTGCTGAAAACCAACAAAACCACGAAAAGTTCTTGTATTTGAAGATAAAATCTTTTTGCTTTGAAGAAGAAAGATCTAGCTGACTGAAATAAGTTCATTCGATGAAAACCAACAAAAATTGACAAGAACCACAAAAACTTCTTGTATTTTAAGATAAAATCTTACGCTATTAAAGAAAAAACTCCCAGCTCGCTGAAATATGTTCATTTGCTGAAAACCAACAAAACCTCGAAAAGTTCTTGTATTTGAAGATAAAATCTTTTTGCTTTGAAGAAGAAAGATCGAGCTGACTGAAATAAGTTCATCAGATGAAAACCAACAAAAATTGACAAGAACCACGAAAAGTTCTTGTATTTTAACATAATATCTTACACTATTAAAGAAAAAACTTCTGGCTCGCTGAAATATGTTCATTTGCTGAAATCCAACAAAACCACGAAAAGTTCTTGTATTTGAAGATAAAATCTTTTTGCTTTGAAGAAGAAAGATCTAGCTGACTGAAATAAGTTCATTCGATGAAAACCAACCAAAATTGACAAGAACCACGAAAAGTTCTTGTATTTTAAGATAAAATCTTACGCTATTAAGGAAAAAAATTCCAGCTCGCTGAAATATGTTCATTTGCTGAAAACCAACAAAACCACGAAAAGTTCTTGTATTTGAAGATAAAATCTTTTTGCTTTGAAGAAGAAAGATCTAGCTGACTGAAATAAGTTCATTCGATGAAAACCAACTAAAGTTGACAAGAACCACGAAAACTTCTTGTATTTTAAGATAAAATCTTACGCTGTTAAAGAAAAAACTCCCAGCTCGCTGAAATATGTTCATTTGCTGAAAACCAACAAAACCACGAAAAGTTCTTGTATTTGAAGATAAAATCTTTTTGCTTTGAAGAAGAAAGATCGAGCTGACTGAAATAAGTTCATTAGATGAAAACCAACCAAAATTGACAAGAACCACGAAAAGTTCTTGTATTTTAAGATAAAATCTTACGCTATTTAGGAAAAAACTTCCAGCTCGCTGAAATATGTTCATTTGCTGAAAACCATAAAAACCACGAAAAGTTCTTGTATTTGAAGATAAAATCTTTTTGCTTTGAAGAAGAAAGATCCAGCTGACTGAAATAAGTTCATTAGATGAAAACCAAAAAAAATTGACAAGAACCACGAAAACTTCTTGTATTTTAAGATAAAATCTTACGCTATTAAAGAAAAAACTTCTTGCTCGCTGAAATCTGTTCATTTGCTGAAAACCATCAAAACCACGAAAAGTTCTTGTATTTGAAGATAAAATCTTTTTGCTTTGAAGAAGAAAGATCCAGCTGACTGAAATAAGTTCATTAGATGAAAACCAACAAAAATTGACAAGAACCACGAAAAGTTCTTGTATTTTAAGATAAAATCTTACGCTATTAAAGAAAAAACTTCTTGCTCGCTGAAATCTGTTCATTTGCTGAAAACCAACAAAACCACAAAAAGTTCTTGTATTTGAAGATAAAATCATTTTGCTTTGAAGAAGAAAGATCCAGCTGACTGAAATAAGTTCATCAGATGAAAACCAACAAAAATTGACAAGAACCACGAAAAGTTCTTGTATTTTAATATAAAATCTTACTCTATTAAGGAAAAAACTTCCAGCTCGCTGAAATATGTTCATTTGCTGAAAACCATCAAAACCACGAAAAGTTCTTGTATTTGAAGATAAAATCTTTTTGCTTTGAAGAAGAAAGATCTTGCTGACTGAAATAAGTTCATCAGATGAAAACCAACAAAAATTGACAAGAACCACGAAAAGTTCTTGTATTTTAAGATAAAATCTTACGCTATTAAAGAAAAAACTCCCAGCTCACTGAAATCTGTTCATTTGCTGAAAACCAACAAAACCACGAAAAGTTCTTGTATTTGAAGATAAAATCTTTTTGCTTTGAAGAAGAAAGATCTAGCTGACTGAAATAAGTTCATTCGATGAAAACCAACCAAAATTGACAAGAACCACGAAAAGTTCTTGTATTTTAAGATAAAATCTTACGCTATTAAGGAAAAAACTTCCAGCTCACTGAAATATGTTCATTTGCTGAAAACCATCAAAACCACGACAAGTTCTTGTATTTGAAGATAAAATCTTTTTGCTTTGAAGAAGAAAGATCCAGCTGACTGAAATAAGTTCATTAGATGAAAACCAACAAAAATTGACAAGAACCACGAAAACTTCTCGTATTTTAAGATAAAATCTTACGCTATTAAAGAAAAAACTTCTTGCTCGCTGAAATCTGTTCATTTGCTGAAAACCATCAAAACCACGAAAAGTTCTTGTATTTGAAGATAAAATCTTTTTGCTTTGAAGAAGAAAGATCCAGCTGACTGAAATAAGTTCATTAGATGAAAACCAACAAAAATTGACAAGAATCACGAAAAGTTCTTGAATTTTAAGATAAAATCTTACGCTATTAAAGAAAAAACTTCTTGCTCGCTGAAATCTGTTGATTTGTTAAAAACCAACAAAACCACGAAAAGTTCTTGTATTTGAAGATAAAATCTTTTTGCTTTGAAGAAGAAAGATCCAGCTGACTGAAATAAGTTCATCAGATGAAAACCAACAAAAATTGACAAGAACCACGAAAAGTTCTTGTATTTTAAGATAAAATCTTACTCTATTAAGGAAAAAACTTCCAGCTCGCTGAAATATGTTCATTTGCTGAAAACCAACAAAACCACGAAAAGTTCTTGTATTTGAAGATAAAATCTTTTTGCTTTGAAGAAGAAAGTTCTAGCTGACTGAAATAAGTTCATTCGATGAAAACCAACTAAAATTGACAAGAACCACGAAAACTTCTTGTATTTTAAGATAAAATCTTACGCTGTTAAAGAAAAAACTCCCAGCTCGCTGAAATATGTTCATTTGCTGAAAACCAACAAAACCACGAAAAGTTCTTGTATTTGAAGATAAAATCTTTTTGCTTTGAAGAAGAAAGATCCAGCTGACTGAAATAAGTTCATTAGATGAAAACCAACAAAAATTGACAAGAACCACGAAAAGTTCTTGTATTTTAAGATAAAATCTTACGCTATTAAAGAAAAAACTTCTTGCTCGCTGAAATACGTTCATTTGCTGAAAACCATCAAAACCACGAAAAGTTCTTGTATTTGAAGATAAAATCTTTTTGCTTTGAAGAAGAAAGATCCAGCTGACTGAAATAAGTTCATTAGATGAAAACCAACAAAAATTGACAAGAACCACGAAAAGTTCTTGTATTTTAAGATAAAATCTTACTCTATTCAGGAAAAAACTTCCAGCTCGCTGAAATATGTTCATTTGCTGAAAACCAACAAAACCACGAAAAGTTCTTGTATTTGAAGATAAAATCTTTTTGCTTTGAAGAAGAAAGATCTAGCTGACTGAAATAAGTTCATTAGATGAAAACCAACAAAAATTGACAAGAACCACGAAAAGTTCTTGTATTTTAAGATAAAATCTTACGCTATTAAAGAAAAAACTTCTTGCTCGCTGAAATCTGTTCATTTGCTGAAAACCAACAAAACCACGAAAAGTTCTTGTATTTGAAGATAAAATCTTTTTGCTTTGAAGAAGAAAGATCTAGCTGACTGAAATAAGTTCATTCGATGAAAACCAACAAAAATTGACAAGAACCACAAAAACTTCTTGTATTTTAAGATAAAATCTTACGCTATTCAAGAAAAAACTCCCAGCTCGCTGAAATATGTTCATTTGCTGAAAACCAACAAAACCTCGAAAAGTTCTTGTATTTGAAGATAAAATCTTTTTGCTTTGAAGAAGAAAGATCTAGCTGACTGAAATAAGTTCATCAGATGAAAACCAACAAAAATTGACAAGAACCACGAAAAGTTCTTGTATTTTAACATAATATCTTACACTATTAAAGAAAAAACTTCTGGCTCGCTGAAATATGTTCATTTGCTGAAATCCAACAAAACCACGAAAAGTTCTTGTATTTGAAGATAAAATCTTTTTGCTTTGAAGAAGAAAGATCTAGCTGACTGAAATAAGTTCATTCGATGAAAACCAACCAAAATTGACAAGAACCACGAAAAGTTCTTGTATTTTAAGATAAAATCTTACGCTATTAAGGAAAAAAATTCCAGCTCGCTGAAATATGTTCATTTGCTGAAAACCAACAAAACCACGAAAAGTTCTTGTATTTGAAGATAAAATCTTTTTGCTTTGAAGAAGAAAGATCTAGCTGACTGAAATAAGTTCATTCGATGAAAACCAACTAAAGTTGACAAGAACCACGAAAACATCTTGTATTTTAAGATAAAATCTTACGCTGTTAAAGAAAAAACTCCCAGCTCGCTGAAATATGTTCATTTGCTGAAAACCAACAAAACCACGAAAAGTTCTTGTATTTGAAGATAAAATCTTTTTGCTTTGAAGAAGAAAGATCGAGCTGACTGAAATAAGTTCATTAGATGAAAACCAACAAAAATTGACAAGAACCACGAAAAGTTCTTGTATTTTAAGATAAAATCTTACGCTATTAAAGAAAAAACTTCTTGCTCGCTGAAATACGTTCATTTGCTGAAAACCATCAAAACCACGAAAACTTCTTGTATTTGAAGATAAAATCTTTTTGCTTTGAAGAAGAAAGATCCAGCTGACTGAAATAAGTTCATTAGATGAAAACCAACAAAAATTGACAAGAACCACGAAAAGTTCTTGTATTTTAAGATAAAATCTTACTCTATTAAGGAAAAAACTTCCAGCTCGCTGAAATATGTTCATTTGCTGAAAACCAACAAAACCACGAAAAGTTCTTGTATTTGAAGATAAAATCTTTTTGCTTTGAAGAAGAAAGATCTAGCTGACTGAAATAAGTTCATTAGATGAAAACCAACAAAAATTGACAAGAACCACGAAAAGTTCTTGTATTTTAAGCTAAAATCTTACGCTATTAAAGAAAAATTTCTTGCTTGCTGAAATCTGTTCATTTGCTGAAAACCAACAAAACCACGAAAAGTTCTTGTATTTGAAGATAAAATCTTTTTGCTTTGAAGAAGAAAGATCTAGCTGACTGAAATAAGTTCATCAGATGAAAACCAACAAAAATTGACAAGAACCACGAAACGTTCTTGTATTTTAAGATAAAATCTTACTCTATTAAGGAAAAAACTTCCAGCTCGCTGAAATACGTTCATTTGCTGAAAACCATCAAAACCACGAAAAGTTCTTGTATTTGAAGATAAAATCTTTTTGCTTTGAAGAAGAAAGATCTAGCTGACTGAAATAAGTTGATCAGATGAAAACCAACAAAAATTGACAAGAACCACGAAAAGTTCTTGTATTTTAAGATAAAATCTTACGCTATTAAAGAAAAAACTTCTTGCTCGCTGAAATCTGTTCATTTGCTGAAAACCAACAAAACCACGAAAAGATCTTGTATTTGAAGATAAAATCTTTTTGCTTTGAAGAAGAAAGATCTAGCTGACTGAAATAAGTTCATTCGATGAAAACCAACAAAAATTGACAAGAACCACGAAAACTTCTTGTATTTTAAGATAAAATCTTACGCTATTAAAGAAAAAACTCCCAGCTCGCTGAAATATGTTCATTTGCTGAAAACCAACAAAACCTCGAAAAGTTCTTGTATTTGAAGATATAATCTTTTTGCTTTGAAGAAGAAAGATCTAGCTGACTGAAATAAGTTCATTAGATGAAAACCAACAAAAATTGACAAGAACCACGAAAAGTTCTTGTATTTTAAGATAAAATCTTACGCTATTAAAGAAAAAACTTCTTGCTCGCTGAAATCTGTTCATTTGCTGAAAACCAACAAAACCACGAAAAGTTCTTGTATTTGAAGATAAAATCTTTTTGCTTTGAAGAAGAAAGATCGAGCTGACTGAAATAAGTTGATCAGATGAAAACCAACAAAAATTGACAAGAACCACGAAAAGTTCTTGTATTTTAAGATAAAATCTTACGCTATTAAGGAAAAAACTTCCAGCTCGCTGAAATATGTTCATTTGCTGAAAACCATCAAAACCTCGAAAAGTTCTTGTATTTGAAGATAAAATCTTTTTGCTTTGAAGAAGAAAGATCCAGCTGACTGAAATAAGTTCATTAGATGAAAACCAACAAAAATTGACAAGAACCACGAAAAGTTCTTGTATTTTAAGATAAAATCTTACGCTATTAAAGAAAAAACTTCTTGCTCGCTGAAATCTGTTCATTTGCTGAAAACCAACAAAACCACGAAAAGTTCTTGTATTTGAAGATAAAATCATTTTGCTTTGAAGAAGAAAGATCCAGCTGACTGAAATAAGTTCATCAGATGAAAACCAACAAAAATTGACAAGAACCACGAAAAGTTCTTGTATTTTAAGATAAAATCTTACTCTATTAAGGAAAAAACTTCCAGCTCGCTGAAATATGTTCATTTGCTGAAAACCATCAAAACCACGAAAAGTTCTTGTATTTGAAGATAAAATCTTTTTGCTTTGAAGAAGAAAGATCTTGCTGACTGAAATAAGTTCATCAGATGAAAACCAACAAAAATGGACAAGAACCACGAAAAGTTCTTGTATTTTAAGATAAAATCTTACTCTATTAAGGAAAAAGCTTCCAGCTCGCTGAAATATGTTCATTTGCTGAAAACCAAAAAAACCACGAAAAGTTCTTGTATTTGAAGATAAAATCTTTTTGCTTTGAAGAAGAAAGATCTAGCTGACTGAAATAAGTTAATTCGATGAAAACCAACTAAAATTGACAAGAACCACGAAAACTTCTTGTATTTTAAGATAAAATCTTACGCTGTTAAAGAAAAAACTCCCAGCTCGCTGAAATATGTTCATTTGCTGAAAACCAACAAAACCACGAAAAGTTCTTGTATTTGAAGATAAAATCTTTTTGCTTTGAAGAAGAAAGATCGAGCTGACTGAAATAAGTTCATTAGATGAAAACCAACAAAAATTGACAAGAACCACGAAAAGTTCTTGTATTTTAAGATAAAATCTTACGCTATTAAAGAAAAAACTTCTTGCTCGCTGAAATTCGTTCATTTGCTGAAAACCATCAAAACCACGAAAAGTTCTTGTATTTGAAGATAAAATCTTTTTGCTTTGAAGAAGAAAGATCTAGCTGACTGAAATAAGTTCATTCGATGAAAACCAACAAAAATTGACAAGAACCACGAAAACTTCTTGTATTTTAAGATAAAATCTTACGCTATTAAAGAAAAAACTTCTTGCTCGCTGAAATACGTTCATTTGCTGAAAACCATCAAAACCACGAAAAGTTCTTGTATTTGAAGATAAAATCTTTTTGCTTTGAAGAAGAAAGATCCAGCTGACTGAAATAAGTTCATTAGATGAAAACCAACAAAAATTGACAAGAACCACGAAAAGTTCTTGTATTTTAAGATAAAATCTTACTCTATTAAGGAAAAAACTTCCAGCTCGCTGAAATATGTTCATTTGCTGAAAACCAACAAAACCACGAAAAGTTCTTGTATTTGAAGATAAAATCTTTTTGCTTTGAAGAAGAAAGATCTAGCTGACTGAAATAAGTTCATTCGATGAAAACCAACAAAAATTGACAAGAACCACGAAAACTTCTTGTATTTTAAGATAAAATCTTACGCTATTAAAGAAAAAACTTCTTGCTCGCTGAAATACGTTCATTTGCTGAAAACCATCAAAACCACGAAAAGTTCTTGTATTTGAAGATAAAATCTTTTTGCTTTGAAGAAGAAAGATCCAGCTGACTGAAATAAGTTCATTAGATGAAAACCAACAAAAATTGACAAGAACCACGAAAAGTTCTTGTATTTTAAGATAAAATCTTACTCTATTAAGGAAAAAACTTCCAGCTCGCTGAAATATGTTCATTTGCTGAAAACCAACAAAACCACGAAAAGTTCTTGTATTTGAAGATAAAATCTTTTTGCTTTGAAGAAGAAAGATCTAGCTGACTGAAATAAGTTCATTAGATGAAAACCAACAAAAATTGACAAGAACCACGAAAAGTTCTTGTATTTTAAGATAAAATCTTACGCTATTAAAGAAAAAACTTCTTGCTCGCTGAAATCTGTTCATTTGCTGAAAACCAACAAAACCACGAAAAGTTCTTGTATTTGAAGATAAAATCTTTTTGCTTTGAAGAAGAAAGATCTAGCTGACTGAAATAAGTTCATTAGATGAAAACCAACCAAAATTGACAAGAACCACGAAAAGTTCTTGTATTTTAAGATAAAATCTTACGCTATTAAGGAAAAAAATTCCAGCTCGCTGAAATATGTTCATTTGCTGAAAACCAACAAAACCACGAAAAGTTCTTGTATTTGAAGATAAAATCTTTTTGCTTTGAAGAAGAAAGATCTAGCTGACTGAAATAAGTTCATTCGATGAAAACCAACTAAAATTGACAAGAACCACGAAAACTTCTTGTATTTTAAGATAAAATCTTACGCTGTTAAAGAAAAAACTCCCAGCTCGCTGAAATATGTTCATTTGCTGAAAACCAACAAAACCACGAAAAGTTCTTGCATTTGAAGATAAAATCTTTTTGCTTTGAAGAAGAAAGATCGAGCTGACTGAAATAAGTTCATTAGATGAAAACCAACAAAAATTGACAAGAACCACGAAAAGTTCTTGTATTTTAAGATAAAATCTTACGCTATTAAAGAAAAAACTTCTTGCTCGTTGAAATACGTTCATTTGCTGAAAACCATCAAAACCACGAAAACTTCTTGTATTTGAAGATAAAATCTTTTTGCTTTGAAGAAGAAAGATCCAGCTGACTGAAATAAGTTCATTAGATGAAAACCAACAAAAATTGACAAGAACCACGAAAAGTTCTTGTATTTTAAGATAAAATCTTACTCTATTAAGGAAAAAACTTCCAGCTCGCTGAAATATGTTCATTTGCTGAAAACCAACAAAACCACGAAAAGTTCTTGTATTTGAAGATAAAATCTTTTTGCTTTGAAGAAGAAAGATCTAGCTGACTGAAATAAGTTCATTAGATGAAAACCAACAAAAATTGACAAGAACCACGAAAAGTTCTTGTATTTTAAGATAAAATCTTACGCTATTAAAGAAAAAACTTCTTGCTCGCTGAAATCTGTTCATTTGCTGAAAACCAACAAAACCACGAAAAGTTCTTGTATTTGAAGATAAAATCTTTTTGCTTTGAAGAAGAAAGATCTAGCTGACTGAAATAAGTTCATTAGATGAAAACCAACAAAAATTGACAAGAACCACGAAACGTTCTTGTATTTTAAGATAAAATCTTACTCTATTAAGGAAAAAACTTCCAGCTCGCTGAAATATGTTCATTTGCTGAAAACCATCAAAACCACGAAAAGTTCTTGTATTTGAAGATAAAATCTTTTTGCTTTGAAGAAGAAAGATCTTGCTGACTGAAATAAGTTCATCAGATGAAAACCAACAAAAATTGACAAGAACCACGAAAAGTTCTTGTATTTTAAGATAAAATCTTACTCTATTAAGGAAAAAGCTTCCAGCTCGCTGAAATATGTTCATTTGCTGAAAACCAAAAAAACCACGAAAAGTTCTTGTATTTGAAGATAAAATCTTTTTGCTTTGAAGAAGAAAGATCTAGCTGACTGAAATAAGTTAATTCGATGAAAACCAACTAAAATTGACAAGAACCACGAAAACTTCTTGTATTTTAAGATAAAATCTTACGCTGTTAAAGAAAAAACTCCCAGCTCGCTGAAATATGTTCATTTGCTGAAAACCAACAAAACCACGAAAAGTTCTTGTATTTGAAGATAAAATCTTTTTGCTTTGAAGAAGAAAGATCGAGCTGACTGAAATAAGTTCATTAGATGAAAACCAACAAAAATTGACAAGAACCACGAAAAGTTCTTGTATTTTAAGATAAAATCTTACGCTATTAAAGAAAAAACTTCTTGCTCGCTGAAATTCGTTCATTTGCTGAAAACCATCAAAACCACGAAAAGTTCTTGTATTTGAAGATAAAATCTTTTTGCTTTGAAGAAGAAAGATCTAGCTGACTGAAATAAGTTCATTCGATGAAAACCAACAAAAATTGACAAGAACCACGAAAACTTCTTGTATTTTAAGATAAAATCTTACGCTATTAAAGAAAAAACTTCTTGCTCGCTGAAATACGTTCATTTGCTGAAAACCATCAAAACCACGAAAAGTTCTTGTATTTGAAGATAAAATCTTTTTGCTTTGAAGAAGAAAGATCCAGCTGACTGAAATAAGTTCATTAGATGAAAACCAACAAAAATTGACAAGAACCACGAAAAGTTCTTGTATTTTAAGATAAAATCTTACTCTATTAAGGAAAAAACTTCCAGCTCGCTGAAATATGTTCATTTGCTGAAAACCAACAAAACCACGAAAAGTTCTTGTATTTGAAGATAAAATCTTTTTGCTTTGAAGAAGAAAGATCTAGCTGACTGAAATAAGTTCATTCGATGAAAACCAACAAAAATTGACAAGAACCACGAAAACTTCTTGTATTTTAAGATAAAATCTTACGCTATTAAAGAAAAAACTTCTTGCTCGCTGAAATACGTTCATTTGCTGAAAACCATCAAAACCACGAAAAGTTCTTGTATTTGAAGATAAAATCTTTTTGCTTTGAAGAAGAAAGATCCAGCTGACTGAAATAAGTTCATTAGATGAAAACCAACAAAAATTGACAAGAACCACGAAAAGTTCTTGTATTTTAAGATAAAATCTTACTCTATTAAGGAAAAAACTTCCAGCTCGCTGAAATATGTTCATTTGCTGAAAACCAACAAAACCACGAAAAGTTCTTGTATTTGAAGATAAAATCTTTTTGCTTTGAAGAAGAAAGATCTAGCTGACTGAAATAAGTTCATTAGATGAAAACCAACAAAAATTGACAAGAACCACGAAAAGTTCTTGTATTTTAAGATAAAATCTTACGCTATTAAAGAAAAAACTTCTTGCTCGCTGAAATCTGTTCATTTGCTGAAAACCAACAAAACCACGAAAAGTTCTTGTATTTGAAGATAAAATCTTTTTGCTTTGAAGAAGAAAGATCTAGCTGACTGAAATAAGTTCATTAGATGAAAACCAACCAAAATTGACAAGAACCACGAAAAGTTCTTGTATTTTAAGATAAAATCTTACGCTATTAAGGAAAAAAATTCCAGCTCGCTGAAATATGTTCATTTGCTGAAAACCAACAAAACCACGAAAAGTTCTTGTATTTGAAGATAAAATCTTTTTGCTTTGAAGAAGAAAGATCTAGCTGACTGAAATAAGTTCATTCGATGAAAACCAACTAAAATTGACAAGAACCACGAAAACTTCTTGTATTTTAAGATAAAATCTTACGCTGTTAAAGAAAAAACTCCCAGCTCGCTGAAATATGTTCATTTGCTGAAAACCAACAAAACCACGAAAAGTTCTTGTATTTGAAGATAAAATCTTTTTGCTTTGAAGAAGAAAGATCGAGCTGACTGAAATAAGTTCATTAGATGAAAACCAACAAAAATTGACAAGAACCACGAAAAGTTCTTGTATTTTAAGATAAAATCTTACGCTATTAAAGAAAAAACTTCTTGCTCGTTGAAATACGTTCATTTGCTGAAAACCATCAAAACCACGAAAACTTCTTGTATTTGAAGATAAAATCTTTTTGCTTTGAAGAAGAAAGATCCAGCTGACTGAAATAAGTTCATTAGATGAAAACCAACAAAAATTGACAAGAACCACGAAAAGTTCTTGTATTTTAAGATAAAATCTTACTCTATTAAGGAAAAAACTTCCAGCTCGCTGAAATATGTTCATTTGCTGAAAACCAACAAAACCACGAAAAGTTCTTGTATTTGAAGATAAAATCTTTTTGCTTTGAAGAAGAAAGATCTAGCTGACTGAAATAAGTTCATTAGATGAAAACCAACAAAAATTGACAAGAACCACGAAAAGTTCTTGTATTTTAAGATAAAATCTTACGCTATTAAAGAAAAAACTTCTTGCTCGCTGAAATCTGTTCATTTGCTGAAAACCAACAAAACCACGAAAAGTTCTTGTATTTGAAGATAAAATCTTTTTGCTTTGAAGAAGAAAGATCTAGCTGACTGAAATAAGTTCATTAGATGAAAACCAACAAAAATTGACAAGAACCACGAAACGTTCTTGTATTTTAAGATAAAATCTTACTCTATTAAGGAAAAAACTTCCAGCTCGCTGAAATACGTTCATTTGCTGAAAACCATCAAAACCACGAAAAGTTCTTGTATTTGAAGATAAAATCTTTTTGCTTTGAAGAAGATCGAGCTGACTGAAATAAGTTGATCAGATGAAAACCAACAAAAATTGACAAGAACCACGAAAAGTTCTTGTATTTTAAGATTAAATCTTACGCTATTAAAGAAAAAACTTCTTGCTCGCTGAAATCTGTTCATTTGCTGAAAACCAACAAAACCACGAAAAGATCTTGTATTTGAAGATAAAATCTTTTTGCTTTGAAGAAGAAAGATCGAGCTGACTGAAATAAGTTCATTAGATGAAAACCAACAAAAATTGACAAGAACCACGAAAACTTCTTGTATTTTAAGATAAAATCTTACGCTATTAAAGAAAAAACTCCCAGCTCGCTGAAATATGTTCATTTGCTGAAAACCAACAAAACCTCGAAAAGTTCTTGTATTTGAAGATATAATCTTTTTGCTTTGAAGAAGAAAGATCCAGCTGACTGAAATAAGTTCATTAGATGAAAACCAACAAAAGTTGACAAGAACCACGAAAAGTTCTTGTATTTTAAGATAAAATCTTACGCTATTAAAGAAAAAACTTCTTGCTCGCTGAAATCTGTTCATTTGCTGAAAACCAACAAAACCACGAAAAGTTCTTGTATTTGAAGATAAAATCTTTTTGCTTTGAAGAAGAAAGATCTTGCTGACTGAAATAAGTTCATCAGATGAAAACCAACAAAAATTGACAAGAACCACGAAAAGTTCTTGTATTTTAAGATAAAATCTTACGCTATTAAGGAAAAAACTTCCAGCTCGCTGAAATATGTTCATTTGCTGAAAACCATCAAAACCTCGAAAAGTTCTTGTATTTGAAGATAAAATCTTTTTGCTTTGAAGAAGAAAGATCCAGCTGACTGAAATAAGTTCATTAGATGAAAACCAACAAAAATTGACAAGAACCACGAAAAGTTCTTGTATTTTAAGATAAAATCTTACGCTATTAAAGAAAAAACTTCTTGCTCGCTGAAATCTGTTCATTTGCTGAAAACCAACAAAACCACGAAAAGTTCTTGTATTTGAAGATAAAATCATTTTGCTTTGAAGAAGAAAGATCCAGCTGACTGAAATAAGTTCATCAGATGAAAACCAACAAAAATTGACAAGAACCACGAAAAGTTCTTGTATTTTAAGATAAAATCTTACTCTATTAAGGAAAAAACTTCCAGCTCGCTGAAATATGTTCATTTGCTGAAAACCATCAAAACCACGAAAAGTTCTTGTATTTGAAGATAAAATCTTTTTGCTTTGAAGAAGAAAGATCTTGCTGACTGAAATAAGTTCATCAGATGAAAACCAACAAAAATGGACAAGAACCACGAAAAGTTCTTGTATTTTAAGATAAAATCTTACTCTATTAAGGAAAAAGCTTCCAGCTCGCTGAAATATGTTCATTTGCTGAAAACCAAAAAAACCACGAAAAGTTCTTGTATTTGAAGATAAAATCTTTTTGCTTTGAAGAAGAAAGATCTAGCTGACTGAAATAAGTTCATTCGATGAAAACCAACTAAAATTGACAAGAACCACGAAAACTTCTTGTATTTTAAGATAAAATCTTACGCTGTTAAAGAAAAAACTCCCAGCTCGCTGAAATATGTTCATTTGCTGAAAACCAACAAAACCACGAAAAGTTCTTGTATTTGAAGATAAAATCTTTTTGCTTTGAAGAAGAAAGATCGAGCTGACTGAAATAAGTTCATTAGATGAAAACCAACAAAAATTGACAAGAACCACGAAAAGTTCTTGTATTTTAAGATAAAATCTTACGCTATTAAAGAAAAAACTTCTTGCTCGCTGAAATTCGTTCATTTGCTGAAAACCATCAAAACCACGAAAAGTTCTTGTATTTGAAGATAAAATCTTTTTGCTTTGAAGAAGAAAGATCTGGCTGACTGAAATAAGTTCATTCGATGAAAACCAACAAAAATTGACAAGAACCACGAAAACTTCTTGTATTTTAAGATAAAATCTTACGCTGTTAAAGAAAAAACTCCCAGCTCGCTGAAATATGTTCATTTGCTGAAAACCAACAAAACCACGAAAAGTTCTTGTATTTGAAGATAAAATCTTTTTGCTTTGAAGAAGAAAGATCTAGCTGACTGAAATAAGTTCATTCGATGAAAACCAACTAAAATTGACAAGAACCACGAAAACTTCTTGTATTTTAAGATAAAATCTTACGCTGTTAAAGAAAAAAACTCCTAGCTCGCTGAAATACGTTCATTTGCTGAAAACCAACAAAACCACGAAAAGTTCTTGTATTTGAAGATAAAATCTTTTTGCTTTGAAGAAGAAAGATCGAGCTGACTGAAATAAGTTCATTAGATGAAAACCAACAAAAATTGACAAGAACCACGAAAAGTTCTTGTATTTTAAGATAAAATCTTACGCTATTAAAAAAAAACTTCTTGCTCGCTGAAATCTGTTCATTTGCTGAAAACCATCAAAACCACGAAAAGTTCTTGTATTTGAAGATAAAATCTTTTTGCTTTGAAGAAGAAAGATCCAGCTGACTGAAATCAGTTCATCAGATGAAAACCAACAAAAATTGACAAGAACCACGAAAAGTTCTTGTATTTTAAGATAAAATCTTACTCTATTAAGGAAAAAACTTCCAGCTCGCTGAAATATGTTCATTTGCTGAAAACCATCAAAACCACGAAAAGTTCTTGTATTTGAAGATAAAATCTTTTTGCTTTGAAGAAGAAAGATCTTGCTGACTGAAATAAGTTCATCAGATGAAAACCAACAAAAATTGACAAGAACCACGAAAAGTTCTTGTATTTTAAGATAAAATCTTACGCTATTAAAGAAAAAACTCCCAGCTCGCTGAAATCTGTTCATTTGCTGAAAACCAACAAAACCACGAAAAGTTCTTGTATTTGAAGATAAAATCTTTTTGCTTTGAAGAAGAAAGATCTGGCTGACTGAAATAAGTTCATCAGATGAAAACCAACCAAAATTGACAAGAACCACGAAAAGTTCTTGTATTTTAAGATAAAATCTTACGCTATTTAGGAAAAAACTTCCAGCTCGCTGAAATATGTTAATTTGCTGAAAACCATCAAAACCACGAAAAGTTCTTGTATTTGAAGATAAAATCTTTTTGCTTTGAAGAAGAAAGATCGAGCTGACTGAAATAAGTTCATTAGATGAAAACCAAAAAAAATTGACAAGAACCACGAAAACTTCTTGTATTTTAAGATAAAATCTTACGCTATTAAAGAAAAAACTTCTTGCTCGCTGAAATCTGTTCATTTGCTGAAAACCATCAAAACCACGAAAAGTTCTTGTATTTGAAGATAAAATCTTTTTGCTTTGAAGAAGAAAGATCCAGCTGACTGAAATAAGTTCATTGGATGAAAACCAACAAAAATTGACAAGAACCACGAAAAGTTCTTGTATTTTAAGATAAAATCTTGCTCTATTAAGGAAAAAACTTCCAGCTCGCTGAAATATGTTCATTTGCTGAAAACCATCAAAACCACGAAAAGTTCTTGTATTTGAAGATAAAATCTTTTTGCTTTGAAGAAGAAAGATCTTGCTGACTGAAATAAGTTCATCAGATGAAAACCAACAAAAATTGACAAGAACCACGAAAAGGTCTTGTATTTTAAGATAAAATCTTACGCTATTAAAGAAAAAACTCCCTGCTTGCTGAAATCTGTTCATTTGCTGAAAACCAACAAAACCACGAAAAGTTCTTGTATTTGAAGATAAAATCTTTTTGCTTTGAAGAAGAAAGATCTAGCTGACTGAAATAAGTTCATTAGATGAAAACCAACCAAAATTGACAAGAACCACGAAAAGTTCTTGTATTTTAAGATAAAATCTTACGCTATTAAGGAAAAAACTTCCAGCTCACTGAAATATGTTCATTTGCTGAAAACCATCAAAACCACGACAAGTTCTTGTATTTGAAGATAAAATCTTTTTGCTTTGAAGAAGAAAGATCGAGCTGACTGAAATAAGTTCATTAGATGAAAACCAAAAAAAATTGACAAGAACCACGAAAACTTCTCGTATTTTAAGATAAAATCTTACGCTATTAAAGAAAAAACTTCTTGCTCGCTGAAATCTGTTCATTTGCTGAAAACCATCAAAACCACGAAAAGTTCTTGTATTTGAAGATAAAATCTTTTTGCTTTGAAGAAGAAAGATCCAGCTGACTGAAATAAGTTCATTAGATGAAAACCAACAAAAATTGACAAGAACAACGAAAAGTTCTTGTATTTTAAGATAAAATCTTACTCTATTAAGGAAAAAACTTCCAGCTCGCTGAAATATGTTCATTTGGTGAAAACCAACAAAACCACGAAAAGTTCTTGTATTTGAAGATAAAATCTTTTTGCTTTGAAGAAGAAAGATCCAGCTGACTGAAATAAGTTCATTAGATGAAAACCAACAAAAATTGACAAGAACCACGAAAAGTTCTTGTATTTTAAGATAAAATCTTACGCTATTAAAGAAAAAACTTCTTGCTCGCTGAAATCTGTTCATTTGCTGAAAACCAACAAAACCACGAAAAGTTCTTGTATTTGAAGATAAAATCTTTTTGCTTTGAAGAAGAAAGATCCAGCTGACTGAAATAAGTTCATCAGATGAAAAGCAACAAAAATTGACAAGAACCACGAAAAGTTCTTGTATTTTAAGTTAAAATCTTACTCTATTAAGGAAAAAACTTCCAGCTCGCTGAAATATGTTCATTTGCTGAAAACCAACAAAACCACGAAAAGTTCTTGTATTTGAAGATAAAATCTTTTTGCTTTGAAGAAGAAAGATCTAGCTGACTGAAATAAGTTCATTCGATGAAAACAAACTAAAATTGACAAGAACCACGAAAACTTCTTGTATTTTAAGATAAAATCTTACGCTGTTAAAGAAAAAACTCCCAGCTCGCTGAAATATGTTCATTTGCTGAAAACCAACAAAACCACGAAAAGTTCTTGTATTTGAAGATAAAATCTTTTTGCTTTGAAGAAGAAAGATCTGGCTGACTGAAATAAGTTCATCAGATGAAAACCAACCAAAATTGACAAGAACCACGAAAAGTTCTTGTATTTTAAGATAAAATCTTACGCTATTTAGGAAAAAACTTCCAGCTCGCTGAAATATGTTAATTTGCTGAAAACCATCAAAACCACGAAAAGTTCTTGTATTTGAAGATAAAATCTTTTTGCTTTGAAGAAGAAAGATCGAGCTGACTGAAATAAGTTCATTAGATGAAAACCAAAAAAAATTGACAAGAACCACGAAAACTTCTTGTATTTTAAGATAAAATCTTACGCTATTAAAGAAAAAACTTCTTGCTCGCTGAAATCTGTTCATTTGCTGAAAACCATCAAAACCACGAAAAGTTCTTGTATTTGAAGATAAAATCTTTTTGCTTTGAAGAAGAAAGATCCAGCTGACTGAAATAAGTTCATTGGATGAAAACCAACAAAAATTGACAAGAACCACGAAAAGTTCTTGTATTTTAAGATAAAATCTTGCTCTATTAAGGAAAAAACTTCCAGCTCGCTGAAATATGTTCATTTGCTGAAAACCATCAAAACCACGAAAAGTTCTTGTATTTGAAGATAAAATCTTTTTGCTTTGAAGAAGAAAGATCTTGCTGACTGAAATAAGTTAATCAGATGAAAACCAACAAAAATTGACAAGAACCACGAAAAGGTCTTGTATTTTAAGATAAAATCTTACGCTATTAAAGAAAAAACTCCCTGCTTGCTGAAATCTGTTCATTTGCTGAAAACCAACAAAACCACGAAAAGTTCTTGTATTTGAAGATAAAATCTTTTTGCTTTGAAGAAGAAAGATCTAGCTGACTGAAATAAGTTCATTAGATGAAAACCAACCAAAATTGACAAGAACCACGAAAAGTTCTTGTATTTTAAGATAAAATCTTACGCTATTAAGGAAAAAACTTCCAGCTCACTGAAATATGTTCATTTGCTGAAAACCATCAAAACCACGACAAGTTCTTGTATTTGAAGATAAAATCTTTTTGCTTTGAAGAAGAAAGATCGAGCTGACTGAAATAAGTTCATTAGATGAAAACCAAAAAAAATTGACAAGAACCACGAAAACTTCTCGTATTTTAAGATAAAATCTTACGCTATTAAAGAAAAAACTTCTTGCTCGCTGAAATCTGTTCATTTGCTGAAAACCATCAAAACCACGAAAAGTTCTTGTATTTGAAGATAAAATCTTTTTGCTTTGAAGAAGAAAGATCCAGCTGACTGAAATAAGTTCATTAGATGAAAACCAACAAAAATTGACAAGAACAACGAAAAGTTCTTGTATTTTAAGATAAAATCTTACTCTATTAAGGAAAAAACTTCCAGCTCGCTGAAATATGTTCATTTGGTGAAAACCAACAAAACCACGAAAAGTTCTTGTATTTGAAGATAAAATCTTTTTGCTTTGAAGAAGAAAGATCCAGCTGACTGAAATAAGTTCATTAGATGAAAACCAACAAAAATTGACAAGAACCACGAAAAGTTCTTGTATTTTAAGTTAAAATCTTACTCTATTAAGGAAAAAACTTCCAGCTCGCTGAAATATGTTCATTTGCTGAAAACCAACAAAACCACGAAAAGTTCTTGTATTTGAAGATAAAATCTTTTTGCTTTGAAGAAGAAAGATCTAGCTGACTGAAATAAGTTCATTCGATGAAAACAAACTAAAATTGACAAGAACCACGAAAACTTCTTGTATTTTAAGATAAAATCTTACGCTGTTAAAGAAAAAACTCCCAGCTCGCTGAAATATGTTCATTTGCTGAAAACCAACAAAACCACGAAAAGTTCTTGTATTTGAAGATAAAATCTTTTTGCTTTGAAGAAGAAAGATCGAGCTGACTGAAATAAGTTCATTAGATGAAAACCAACAAAAATTGACAAGAACCACGAAAACTTCTCGTATTTTAAGATAAAATCTTACGCTATTAAAGAAAAAACTTCTTGCTCGCTGAAATCTGTTCATTTGCTGAAAACCATCAAAACCACGAAAAGTTCTTGTATTTGAAGATAAAATCTTTTTGCTTTGAAGAAGAAAGATCTTGCTGACTGAAATAAGTTCATTAGATGAAAACCAACAAAAATTGACAAGAACCACGAAAAGTTCTTGTATTTTAACATAATATCTTACGCTATTAAAGAAAAAACTTCTGGCTCGCTGAAATATGTTCATTTGCTGAAAACCAACAAAACCACGAAAAGTTCTTGTATTTGAAGATAAAATCTTTTTGCTTTGAAGAAGAAAGATCTAGCTGACTGAAATAAGTTCATTAGATGAAAACCAACCAAAATTGACAAGAACCACGAAAAGTTCTTGTATTTTAAGATAAAATCTTACGCTATTAAGGAAAAAAATTCCAGCTCGCTGAAATATGTTCATTTGCTGAAAACCAACAAAACCACGAAAAGTTCTTGTATTTGAAGATAAAATCTTTTTGCTTTGAAGAAGAAAGATCGAGCTGACTGAAATAAGTTCATTCGATGAAAACCAACTAAAATTGACAAGAACCACGAAAACTTCTTGTATTTTAAGATAAAATCTTACGCTGTTAAAGAAAAAACTCCCAGCTCGCAGAAATATGTTCATTTGCTGAAAACCAACAAAACCACGAAAAGTTCTTGTATTTGAAGATAAAATCTTTTTGCTTTGAAGAAGAAAGATCCAGCTGACTGAAATAAGTTCATTAGATGAAAACCAACAAAAATTGACAAGAACCACGAAAAGTTCTTGTATTTTAAGATAAAATCTTACTCTATTAAGGAAAAAACTTCCAGCTCGCTGAAATATGTTCATTTGCTGAAAACCAACAAAACCACGAAAAGTTCTTGTATTTGAAGATAAAATCTTTTTGCTTTGAAGAAGAAAGATCCAGCTGACTGAAATAAGTTCATTAGATGAAAACCAACAAAAATTGACAAGAACCACAAAAAGTTCTTGTATTTTAAGATAAAATCTTACGCTATTAAAGAAAAAACTTCTTGCTCACTGAAATCTGTTCATTTGCTGAAAACCAACAAAACCACGAAAAGTTCTTGTATTTGAAGATAAAATCTTTTTGCTTTGAAGAAGAAAGATCTAGCTGACTGAAATAAGTTCATTAGATGAAAACCAACAAAAATTGACAAGAACCACGAAACGTTCTTGTATTTTAAGATAAAATCTTACTCTATTAAGGAAAAAACTTACAGCTCGCTGAAAACCAACAAAACCACGAAAAGTTCTTGTATTTGAAGATAAAATCTTTTTGCTTTGAAGAAGAAAGATCTAGCTGACTGAAATAAGTTCATTCGATGAAAACCAACAAAAATTGTCAAGAACCACGAAAACTTCTTGTATTTTAAGATAAAATCTTACGCTATTAAAGAAAAAACTCCCAGCTCGCTGAAATATGTTCATTTGCTGAAAACCAACAAAACCTCGAAAAGTTCTTGTATTTGAAGATAAAATCTTTTTGCTTTGAAGAAGAAAGATCTAGCTGACTGAAATAAGTTCATTAGATGAAAACCAACAAAAATTGACAAGAACCACGAAAAGTTCTTGTATTTTAACATAATATCTTACGCTATTAAAGAAAAAACTTCTGGCTCGCTGAAATATGTTCATTTGCTGAAAACCAACAAAACCACGAAAAGTTCTTGTATTTGAAGATAAAATCTTTTTGCTTTGAAGAAGAAAGATCTAGCTGACTGAAATAAGTTCATTAGATGAAAACCAACAAAAATTGACAAGAACCACGAAAAGTTCTTGTATTTTAAGATAAAATCTTACTCCATTCAGGAAAAAACTTCCAGCTCGCTGAAATATGTTCATTTGCTGAAAACCATCAAAACCACGAAAAGTTCTTGTATTTGAAGATAAAATCTTTTTGCTTTGAAGAAGAAAGATCTTGCTGACTGAAATAAGTTCATCAGATCAAAACCAACAAAAATTGACAAGAACCACGAAAAGTTCTTGTATTTTAAGATAAAATCTTACGCTATTAAAGAAAAAACTCCCAGCTCGCTGAAATCTGTTCATTTGCTGAAAACCAACAAAACCACGAAAAGTTCTTGTATTTGAAGATAAAATCTTTTTGCTTTGAAGAAGAAAGATCGAGCTGACTGAAATAAGTTCATTAGATGAAAACCAACCAAAATTGACAAGAACCACGAAAAGTTCTTGTATTTTAAGATAAAATCTTACGCTATTAAGGAAAAAACTTCCAGCTCGCTGAAATATGTTCATTTGCTGAAAACCATCAAAACCACGAAAAGTTCTTGTATTTGAAGATAAAATCTTTTTGCTTTGAAGAAGAAAGATCCAGCTGACTGAAATAAGTTCATTAGATGAAAACCAACAAAAATTGACAAGAACCACGAAAAGTTCTTGTATTTTAAGATAAAATCTTCCGCTATTCAAGAAAAAACTTCTTGCTCGCTGAAATCTGTTCATTTGCTGAAAACCAACAAAACCACGAAAAGTTCTTGTATTTGAAGATAAAATCTTTTTGCTTTGAAGAAGAAAGATCGAGCTGACTGAAATAAGTTGATCAGATGAAAACCAACAAAAATTGACAAGAACCACGAAAAGTTCTTGTATTTTAAGATAAAATCTTACTCTATTGAGGAAAAAACTTCCAGCTCGCTGAAATATGTTCATTTGCTGAAAACCATCAAAACCACGAAAAGTTCTTGTATTTGAAGATAAAATCATTTTGCTTTGAAGAAGAAAGATCGAGCTGACTGAAATAAGTTCATTAGATGAAAACCAAAAAAAATTGACAAGAACCACGAAAACCTCTTGTATTTTAAGATAAAATCTTACGCTATTAAAGAAAAAACTTCTTGCCAGCTGAAATCTGTTCATTTGCTGAAAACCATCAAAACCACGAAAAGTTCTTGTATTTGAAGATAAAATCTTTTTGCTTTGAAGAAGAAAGATCCAGCTGACTGAAATAAGTTCATCAGATGAAAACCAACCAAAATTGACAAGCACCACGAAAAGTTCTTGTATTTTAAGATAAAATCTTACGCTATTAAAGAAAAAACTTCTTGCTAGCTGAAATCTGTTCATTTGCTGAAAACCAACAAAACCACGAAAAGTTCTTGTATTTGAAGATAAAATCTTTTTGCTTTGAAGAAGAAAGATCCAGCTGACTGAAATAAGTTCATCAGATGAAAACCAACAAAAATTGACAAGAACCACGAAAAGTTCTTGTATTTTAAGATAAAATCTTACTCTATTAAGGAAAAAACTTCCAGCTCGCTGAAATATGTTCATTTGCTGAAAACCATCAAAACCACGAAAAGTTCTTGTATTTGAAGATAAAATCTTTTTGCTTTGAGGAAGAAAGATCGAGCTGACTGAAATAAGTTCATTGGATGAAAACCAAAAAAAATTGACAAGAACCACGAAAACTTCTTGTATTTTAAGATGAAATCTTACGCTATTAAGGAAAAAACTACTTGCTCGCTGAAATCTGTTCATTTGCTGAAAACCATCAAAACCACGAAAAGTTCTTGTATTTGAAGATAAAATCTTTTTGCTTTGAAGAAGAAAGATCCAGCTGACTGAAATAAGTTCATTAGATGAAAACCAACAAAAATTGACAAGAACCACGAAAAGTTCTTGTATTTTAAGATAAAATCTTACGCTATTAAGGAAAAAACTTCCAGCTCGCTGAAATATGTTCATTTGCTGAAAACCATCAAAACCACGAAAAGTTCTTGTATTTGAAGATAAAATCTTTTTGCTTTGAAGAAGAAAGATCCAGCTGACTGAAATAAGTTCATTAGATGAAAACCAACAAAAATTGACAAGAACCACGAAAAGTTCTTGTATTTTAAGATAAAATCTTCCGCTATTCAAGAAAAAACTTCTTGCTCGCTGAAATCTGTTCATTTGCTGAAAACCAACAAAACCACGAAAAGTTCTTGTATTTGAAGATAAAATCTTTTTGCTTTGAAGAAGAAAGATCGAGCTGACTGAAATAAGTTGATCAGATGAAAACCAACAAAAATTGACAAGAACCACGAAAAGTTCTTGTATTTTAAGATAAAATCTTACTCTATTGAGGAAAAAACTTCCAGCTCGCTGAAATATGTTCATTTGCTGAAAACCATCAAAACCACGAAAAGTTCTTGTATTTGAAGATAAAATCATTTTGCTTTGAAGAAGAAAGATCGAGCTGACTGAAATAAGTTCATTAGATGAAAACCAAAAAAAATTGACAAGAACCACGAAAACCTCTTGTATTTTAAGATAAAATCTTACGCTATTAAAGAAAAAACTTCTTGCCAGCTGAAATCTGTTCATTTGCTGAAAACCATCAAAACCACGAAAAGTTCTTGTATTTGAAGATAAAATCTTTTTGCTTTGAAGAAGAAAGATCCAGCTGACTGAAATAAGTTCATCAGATGAAAACCAACAAAAATTGACAAGAACCACGAAAAGTTCTTGTATTTTAAGATAAAATCTTACGCTATTAAAGAAAAAACTTCTTGCTAGCTGAAATCTGTTCATTTGCTGAAAACCAACAAAACCACGAAAAGTTCTTGTATTTGAAGATAAAATCTTTTTGCTTTGAAGAAGAAAGATCCAGCTGACTGAAATAAGTTCATCAGATGAAAACCAACAAAAATTGACAAGAACCACGAAAAGTTCTTGTATTTTAAGATAAAATCTTACTCTATTAAGGAAAAAACTTCCAGCTCGCTGAAATATGTTCATTTGCTGAAAACCATCAAAACCACGAAAAGTTCTTGTATTTGAAGATAAAATCTTTTTGCTTTGAGGAAGAAAGATCGAGCTGACTGAAATAAGTTCATTGGATGAAAACCAAAAAAAATTGACAAGAACCACGAAAACTTCTTGTATTTTAAGATGAAATCTTACGCTATTAAGGAAAAAACTACTTGCTCGCTGAAATCTGTTCATTTGCTGAAAACCATCAAAACCACGAAAAGTTCTTGTATTTGAAGATAAAATCTTTTTGCTTTGAAGAAGAAAGATCCAGCTGACTGAAATAAGTTCATTAGATGAAAACCAACAAAAATTGACAAGAACCACGAAAAGTTCTTGTATATTAACATAAAATCTTACGCTATTAAAGAAAAAACTTCTTGCTCGCTGAAATCTGTTCATTTGCTGAAAACCAACAAAACCACGAAAAGTTCTTGTATTTGAAGATAAAATCTTTTTGCTTTGAAGAAGAAAGATCCAGCTGACTGAAATAAGTTCATCAGATGAAAACCAACAAAAATTGACAAGAACCACGAAAAGTTCTTGTATTTTAAGATAAAATCTTACTCCATTAAGGAAAAAACTTCCAGCTCGCTGAAATATGTTCATTTGCTGAAAACCATCAAAACCACGAAAAGTTCTTGTATTTGAAGATAAAATCTTTTTGCTTTGAAGAAGAAAGATCTTGCTGACTGAAATAAGTTCATCAGATGAAAACCAACAAAAATTGACAAGAACCACGAAAAGTTCTTGTACTTTAAGATAAAATCTTACGCTATTAAAGAAAAAACTTCCAGCTCGCTGAAATATGTTCATTTGCTGAAAACCATCAAAACCACGAAAAGTTCTTGTATTTGAAGATAAAATCTTTTTGCTTTGAAGAAGAAAGATCCAGCTGACTGAAATAAGTTCATTAGATGAAAACCAACAAAAATTGACAAGAACCACGAAAAGTTCTTGTATTTGAAGATAAAATCTTTTTGCTTTGAAGAAGAAAGATCCAGCTGACTGAAATAAGTTCATCAGATGAAAACCAACAAAAATTGACAAGAACCACGAAAAGTTCTTGTATTTTAAGATAAAATCTTACGCTATTAAAGAAAAAACTTCTTGCTAGCTGAAATCTGTTCATTTGCTGAAAACCAACAAAACCACGAAAAGTTCTTGTATTTGAAGATAAAATCTTTTTGCTTTGAAGAAGAAAGATCCAGCTGACTGAAATAAGTTCATCAGATGAAAACCAACAAAAATTGACAAGAACCACGAAAAGTTCTTGTATTTTAAGATAAAATCTTACTCTATTAAGGAAAAAACTTCCAGCTCGCTGAAATATGTTCATTTGCTGAAAACCATCAAAACCACGAAAAGTTCTTGTATTTGAAGATAAAATCTTTTTGCTTTGAGGAAGAAAGATCGAGCTGACTGAAATAAGTTCATTGGATGAAAACCAAAAAAAATTGACAAGAACCACGAAAACTTCTTGTATTTTAAGATGAAATCTTACGCTATTAAGGAAAAAACTACTTGCTCGCTGAAATCTGTTCATTTGCTGAAAACCATCAAAACCACGAAAAGTTCTTGTATTTGAAGATAAAATCTTTTTGCTTTGAAGAAGAAAGATCCAGCTGACTGAAATAAGTTCATTAGATGAAAACCAACAAAAATTGACAAGAACCACGAAAAGTTCTTGTATATTAACATAAAATCTTACGCTATTAAAGAAAAAACTTCTTGCTCGCTGAAATCTGTTCATTTGCTGAAAACCAACAAAACCACGAAAAGTTCTTGTATTTGAAGATAAAATCTTTTTGCTTTGAAGAAGAAAGATCCAGCTGACTGAAATAAGTTCATCAGATGAAAACCAACAAAAATTGACAAGAACCACGAAAAGTTCTTGTATTTTAAGATAAAATCTTACTCCATTAAGGAAAAAACTTCCAGCTCGCTGAAATATGTTCATTTGCTGAAAACCATCAAAACCACGAAAAGTTCTTGTATTTGAAGATAAAATCTTTTTGCTTTGAAGAAGAAAGATCTTGCTGACTGAAATAAGTTCATCAGATGAAAACCAACAAAAATTGACAAGAACCACGAAAAGTTCTTGTACTTTAAGATAAAATCTTACGCTATTAAAGAAAAAACTTCCAGCTCGCTGAAATATGTTCATTTGCTGAAAACCATCAAAACCACGAAAAGTTCTTGTATTTGAAGATAAAATCTTTTTGCTTTGAAGAAGAAAGATCCAGCTGACTGAAATAAGTTCATTAGATGAAAACCAACAAAAATTGACAAGAACCACGAAAAGTTCTTGTATTTGAAGATAAAATCTTTTTGCTTTGAAGAAGAAAGATCCAGCTGACTGAAATAAGTTCATTAGATGAAAACCAACAAAAATTGACAAGAACCATGAAAAGTTCTTGTATTTTAAGATAAAATCTTACGCTATTAAAGAAAAAACTTCTTGCTCGCTGAAATCTGTTCATTTGCTGAAAACCATCAAAACCACGAAAAGTTCTTGTATTTGAAGATAAAATCTTTTTGCTTTGAAGAAGAAAGATCCAGCTGACTGAAATAAGTTCATCAGATGAAAACCAACAAAAATTGACAAGAACCACGAAAAGTTCTTGTATTTTAAGATAAAATCTTACGCTATTAAAGAAAAAACTTCTTGCTCGCTGAAATCTGTTCATTTGCTGAAAACCAACAAAACCACGAAAAGTTCTTGTATTTGAAGATAAAATCTTTTTGCTTTGAAGAAGAAAGATCTTGCTGACTGAAATAAGTTCATCAGATGAAAACCAACAAAAATTGACAAGAACCACGAAAAGTTCTTCTATTTTAAGATAAAATCTTACGCTATTAAAGAAAAAACTCCCAGCTCGCTGAAATCTGTTCATTTGCTGAAAACCAACAAAACCATGAAAAGTTCTTGTATTTGAAGATAAAATCTTTTTGCTTTGAAGAAGAAAGATCCAGCTGACTGAAATAAGTTCATTAGATGAAAACCAACCAAAATTGACAAGAACCACGAAAAGTTCTTGTATTTTAAGATAAAATCTTACGCTATTAAGGAAAAAACTTCCAGCTCGCTGAAATATGTTCATTTGCTGAAAACCATCAAAACCACGAAAAGTTCTTGTATTTGAAGATAAAATCTTTTTGCTTTGAAGAAGAAAGATCGAGCTGACTGAAATAAGTTCATTAGATGAAAACCAAAAAAAATTGACAAGAACCACGAAAACCTCTTGTATTTTAAGATAAAATCTTACGCTATTAAGAAAAAACTTCTTGCTCGCTGAAATCTGTTCATTTGCTGAAAACCATCAAAACCACGAAAAGTTCTTGTATTTGAAGATAAAATCTTTTTGCTTTGAAGAAGAAAGATCTTGCTGACTGAAATAAGTTCATCAGATGAAAACCAACAAAAATTGACAAGAACCACGAAAAGTTCTTGTATTTTAAGATAAAATCTTACGCTATTAAAGAAAAAACTCCGAGCTCGCTGAAATCTGTTCATTTGCTGAAAACCAACAAAACCACGAAAAGTTCTTGTATTTGAAGATAAAATCTTTTTGCTTTGAAGAAGAAAGATCCAGCTGACTGAAATAAGTTCATTAGATGAAAACCAACAAAAATTGACAAGAACCACGAAAAGTTCTTGTATTTTAAGATAAAATCTTACTCTATTAAGGAAAAAACTTCCAGCTCGCTGAAATATGTTCATTTGCTGAAAACCAACAAAACCACGAAAAGTTCTTGTATTTGAAGATAAAATCTTTTTGCTTTGAAGAAGAAAGATCCAGCTGACTGAAATAAGTTCATTAGATGAAAACCAACAAAAATTGACAAGAACCACAAAAAGTTCTTGTATTTTAAGATAAAATCTTACGCTATTAAAGAAAAAACTTCTTGCTCGCTGAAATCTGTTCATTTGCTGAAAACCAACAAAACCACGAAAAGTTCTTGTATTTGAAGATAAAATCTTTTTGCTTTGAAGAAGAAAGATCTAGCTGACTGAAATAAGTTCATTAGATGAAAACCAACAAAAATTGACAAGAACCACGAAACGTTCTTGTATTTTAAGATAAAATCTTACTCTATTAAGGAAAAAACTTACAGCTCGCTGAAAACCAACAAAACCACGAAAAGTTCTTGTATTTGAAGATAAAATCTTTTTGCTTTGAAGAAGAAAGATCCAGCTGACTGAAATAAGTTCATCAGATGAAAACCAACAAAAATTGACAAGAACCACGAAAAGTTCTTGTATTTTAAGATAAAATCTTACTCTATTAAGGAAAAAACTTCCAGCTCGCTGAAATACGTTCATTTGCTGAAAACCATCAAAACCACGAAAAGTTCTTGTATTTGAAGATAAAATATTTTTGCTTTGAAGAAGAAAGATCTAGCTGACTGAAATAAGTTGATCAAATGAAAACCAACAAAAATTGACAAGAACCACGAAAAGTTCTTGTATTTGAAGATAAAATCTTACGCTATTAAAGAAAAAACTTCTTGCTCGCTGAAATCTGTTCATTTGCTGAAAACCAACAAAACCACGAAAAGTTCTTGTATTTGAAGATAAAATCTTTTTGCTTTGAAGAAGAAAGATCTAGCTGACTGAAATAAGTTCATTCGATGAAAACCAACAAAAATTGTCAAGAACCACGAAAACTTCTTGTATTTTAAGATAAAATCTTACGCTATTAAAGAAAAAACTCCCAGCTCGCTGAAATATGTTCATTTGCTGAAAACCAACAAAACCTCGAAAAGTTCTTGTATTTGAAGATAAAATCTTTTTGCTTTGAAGAAGAAAGATCTAGCTGACTGAAATAAGTTCATTAGATGAAAACCAACAAAAATTGACAAGAACCACGAAAAGTTCTTGTATTTTAACATAATATCTTACGCTATTAAAGAAAAAACTTCTGGCTCGCTGAAATATGTTCATTTGCTGAAAACCAACAAAACCACGAAAAGTTCTTGTATTTGAAGATAAAATCTTTTTGCTTTGAAGAAGAAAGATCTAGCTGACTGAAATAAGTTCATTAGATGAAAACCAACAAAAATTGACAAGAACCACGAAAAGTTCTTGTATTTTAAGATAAAATCTTACTCTATTAAGGAAAAAACTTCCAGCTCGCTGAAATACGTTCATTTGCTGAAAACCATCAAAACCACGAAAAGTTCTTGTATTTGAAGATAAAATATTTTTGCTTTGAAGAAGAAAGATCTAGCTGACTGAAATAAGTTGATCAAATGAAAACCAACAAAAATTGACAAGAACCACGAAAAGTTCTTGTATTTGAAGATAAAATCTTACGCTATTAAAGAAAAAACTTCTTGCTCGCTGAAATCTGTTCATTTGCTGAAAACCAACAAAACCACGAAAAGTTCTTGTATTTGAAGATAAAATCTTTTTGCTTTGAAGAAGAAAGATCTAGCTGACTGAAATAAGTTCATTCGATGAAAACCAACAAAAATTGTCAAGAACCACGAAAACTTCTTGTATTTTAAGATAAAATCTTACGCTATTAAAGAAAAAACTCCCAGCTCGCTGAAATATGTTCATTTGCTGAAAACCAACAAAACCTCGAAAAGTTCTTGTATTTGAAGATAAAATCTTTTTGCTTTGAAGAAGAAAGATCTAGCTGACTGAAATAAGTTCATTAGATGAAAACCAACAAAAATTGACAAGAACCACGAAAAGTTCTTGTATTTTAACATAATATCTTACGCTATTAAAGAAAAAACTTCTGGCTCGCTGAAATATGTTCATTTGCTGAAAACCAACAAAACCACGAAAAGTTCTTGTATTTGAAGATAAAATCTTTTTGCTTTGAAGAAGAAAGATCTAGCTGACTGAAATAAGTTCATTAGATGAAAACCAACAAAAATTGACAAGAACCACGAAAAGTTCTTGTATTTTAAGATAAAATCTTACTCCATTCAGGAAAAAACTTCCAGCTCGCTGAAATATGTTCATTTGCTGAAAACCATCAAAACCACGAAAAGTTCTTGTATTTGAAGATAAAATCTTTTTGCTTTGAAGAAGAAAGATCTTGCTGACTGAAATAAGTTCATCAGATCAAAACCAACAAAAATTGACAAGAACCACGAAAAGTTCTTGTATTTTAAGATAAAATCTTACGCTATTAAAGAAAAAACTCCCAGCTCGCTGAAATCTGTTCATTTGCTGAAAACCAACAAAACCACGAAAAGTTCTTGTATTTGAAGATAAAATCTTTTTGCTTTGAAGAAGAAAGATCGAGCTGACTGAAATAAGTTCATTAGATGAAAACCAACCAAAATTGACAAGAACCACGAAAAGTTCTTGTATTTTAAGATAAAATCTTACGCTATTAAGGAAAAAACTTCCAGCTCGCTGAAATATGTTCATTTGCTGAAAACCATCAAAACCACGAAAAGTTCTTGTATTTGAAGATAAAATCTTTTTGCTTTGAAGAAGAAAGATCCAGCTGACTGAAATAAGTTCATTAGATGAAAACCAACAAAAATTGACAAGAACCACGAAAAGTTCTTGTATTTTAAGATAAAATCTTCCGCTATTCAAGAAAAAACTTCTTGCTCGCTGAAATCTGTTCATTTGCTGAAAACCAACAAAACCACGAAAAGTTCTTGTATTTGAAGATAAAATCTTTTTGCTTTGAAGAAGAAAGATCGAGCTGACTGAAATAAGTTGATCAGATGAAAACCAACAAAAATTGACAAGAACCACGAAAAGTTCTTGTATTTTAAGATAAAATCTTACTCTATTGAGGAAAAAACTTCCAGCTCGCTGAAATATGTTCATTTGCTGAAAACCATCAAAACCACGAAAAGTTCTTGTATTTGAAGATAAAATCATTTTGCTTTGAAGAAGAAAGATCGAGCTGACTGAAATAAGTTCATTAGATGAAAACCAAAAAAAATTGACAAGAACCACGAAAACCTCTTGTATTTTAAGATAAAATCTTACGCTATTAAAGAAAAAACTTCTTGCCAGCTGAAATCTGTTCATTTGCTGAAAACCATCAAAACCACGAAAAGTTCTTGTATTTGAAGATAAAATCTTTTTGCTTTGAAGAAGAAAGATCCAGCTGACTGAAATAAGTTCATCAGATGAAAACCAACAAAAATTGACAAGAACCACGAAAAGTTCTTGTATTTTAAGATAAAATCTTACGCTATTAAAGAAAAAACTTCTTGCTAGCTGAAATCTGTTCATTTGCTGAAAACCAACAAAACCACGAAAAGTTCTTGTATTTGAAGATAAAATCTTTTTGCTTTGAAGAAGAAAGATCCAGCTGACTGAAATAAGTTCATCAGATGAAAACCAACAAAAATTGACAAGAACCACGAAAAGTTCTTGTATTTTAAGATAAAATCTTACTCTATTAAGGAAAAAACTTCCAGCTCGCTGAAATATGTTCATTTGCTGAAAACCATCAAAACCACGAAAAGTTCTTGTATTTGAAGATAAAATCTTTTTGCTTTGAGGAAGAAAGATCGAGCTGACTGAAATAAGTTCATTGGATGAAAACCAAAAAAAATTGACAAGAACCACGAAAACTTCTTGTATTTTAAGATGAAATCTTACGCTATTAAGGAAAAAACTACTTGCTCGCTGAAATCTGTTCATTTGCTGAAAACCATCAAAACCACGAAAAGTTCTTGTATTTGAAGATAAAATCTTTTTGCTTTGAAGAAGAAAGATCCAGCTGACTGAAATAAGTTCATTAGATGAAAACCAACAAAAATTGACAAGAACCACGAAAAGTTCTTGTATATTAACATAAAATCTTACGCTATTAAAGAAAAAACTTCTTGCTCGCTGAAATCTGTTCATTTGCTGAAAACCAACAAAACCACGAAAAGTTCTTGTATTTGAAGATAAAATATTTTTGCTTTGAAGAAGAAAGATCCAGCTGACTGAAATAAGTTCATCAGATGAAAACCAACAAAAATTGACAAGAACCACGAAAAGTTCTTGTATTTTAAGATAAAATCTTACTCCATTAAGGAAAAAACTTCCAGCTCGCTGAAATATGTTCATTTGCTGAAAACCATCAAAACCACAAAAAGTTCTTGTATTTGAAGATAAAATCTTTTTGCTTTGAAGAAGAAAGATCTTGCTGACTGAAATAAGTTCATCAGATGAAAACCAACAAAAATTGACAAGAACCACGAAAAGTTCTTGTACTTTAAGATAAAATCTTACGCTATTAAAGAAAAAACTTCCAGCTCGCTGAAATATGTTCATTTGCTGAAAACCATCAAAACCACGAAAAGTTCTTGTATTTGAAGATAAAATCTTTTTGCTTTGAAGAAGAAAGATCCAGCTGACTGAAATAAGTTCATTAGATGAAAACCAACAAAAATTGACAAGAACCACGAAAAGTTCTTGTATTTGAAGATAAAATCTTTTTGCTTTGAAGAAGAAAGATCCAGCTGACTGAAATAAGTTCATTAGATGAAAACCAACAAAAATTGACAAGAACCATGAAAAGTTCTTGTATTTTAAGATAAAATCTTACGCTATTAAAGAAAAAACTTCTTGCTCGCTGAAATCTGTTCATTTGCTGAAAACCATCAAAACCACGAAAAGTTCTTGTATTTGAAGATAAAATCTTTTTGCTTTGAAGAAGAAAGATCCAGCTGACTGAAATAAGTTCATCAGATGAAAACCAACAAAAATTGACAAGAACCACGAAAAGTTCTTGTATTTTAAGATAAAATCTTACGCTATTAAAGAAAAAACTTCTTGCTCGCTGAAATCTGTTCATTTGCTGAAAACCAACAAAACCACGAAAAGTTCTTGTATTTGAAGATAAAATCTTTTTGCTTTGAAGAAGAAAGATCTTGCTGACTGAAATAAGTTCATCAGATGAAAACCAACAAAAATTGACAAGAACCACGAAAAGTTCTTCTATTTTAAGATAAAATCTTACGCTATTAAAGAAAAAACTCCCAGCTCGCTGAAATCTGTTCATTTGCTGAAAACCAACAAAACCATGAAAAGTTCTTGTATTTGAAGATAAAATCTTTTTGCTTTGAAGAAGAAAGATCCAGCTGACTGAAATAAGTTCATTAGATGAAAACCAACCAAAATTGACAAGAACCACGAAAAGTTCTTGTATTTTAAGATAAAATCTTACGCTATTAAGGAAAAAACTTCCAGCTCGCTGAAATATGTTCATTTGCTGAAAACCATCAAAACCACGAAAAGTTCTTGTATTTGAAGATAAAATCTTTTTGCTTTGAAGAAGAAAGATCGAGCTGACTGAAATAAGTTCATTAGATGAAAACCAAAAAAAATTGACAAGAACCACGAAAACCTCTTGTATTTTAAGATAAAATCTTACGCTATTAAGAAAAAACTTCTTGCTCGCTGAAATCTGTTCATTTGCTGAAAACCATCAAAACCACGAAAAGTTCTTGTATTTGAAGATAAAATCTTTTTGCTTTGAAGAAGAAAGATCTTGCTGACTGAAATAAGTTCATCAGATGAAAACCAACAAAAATTGACAAGAACCACGAAAAGTTCTTGTATTTTAAGATAAAATCTTACGCTATTAAAGAAAAAACTCCCAGCTCGCTGAAATCTGTTCATTTGCTGAAAACCAACAAAACCACGAAAAGTTCTTGTATTTGAAGATAAAATCTTTTTGCTTTGAAGAAGAAAGATCTAGCTGACTGAAATAAGTTCATTAGATGAAAACCAACCAAAATTGACAAGAACCACGAAAACCTCTTGTATTTTAAGATAAAATCTTACGCTATTAAAGAAAAAACTTCTTGCCAGCTGAAATCTGTTCATTTGCTGAAAACCATCAAAACCACGAAAAGTTCTTGTATTTGAAGATAAAATCTTTTTGCTTTGAAGAAGAAAGATCCAGCTGACTGAAATAAGTTCATCAGATGAAAACCAACAAAAATTGACAAGAACCACGAAAAGTTCTTGTATTTTAAGATAAAATCTTACGCTATTAAAGAAAAAACTTCTTGCTAGCTGAAATCTGTTCATTTGCTGAAAACCAACAAAACCACGAAAAGTTCTTGTATTTGAAGATAAAATCTTTTTGCTTTGAAGAAGAAAGATCCAGCTGACTGAAATAAGTTCATCAGATGAAAACCAACAAAAATTGACAAGAACCACGAAAAGTTCTTGTATTTTAAGATAAAATCTTACTCTATTAAGGAAAAAACTTCCAGCTCGCTGAAATATGTTCATTTGCTGAAAACCATCAAAACCACGAAAAGTTCTTGTATTTGAAGATAAAATCTTTTTGCTTTGAGGAAGAAAGATCGAGCTGACTGAAATAAGTTCATTGGATGAAAACCAAAAAAAATTGACAAGAACCACGAAAACTTCTTGTATTTTAAGATGAAATCTTACGCTATTAAGGAAAAAACTACTTGCTCGCTGAAATCTGTTCATTTGCTGAAAACCATCAAAACCACGAAAAGTTCTTGTATTTGAAGATAAAATCTTTTTGCTTTGAAGAAGAAAGATCCAGCTGACTGAAATAAGTTCATTAGATGAAAACCAACAAAAATTGACAAGAACCACGAAAAGTTCTTGTATATTAACATAAAATCTTACGCTATTAAAGAAAAAACTTCTTGCTCGCTGAAATCTGTTCATTTGCTGAAAACCAACAAAACCACGAAAAGTTCTTGTATTTGAAGATAAAATATTTTTGCTTTGAAGAAGAAAGATCCAGCTGACTGAAATAAGTTCATCAGATGAAAACCAACAAAAATTGACAAGAACCACGAAAAGTTCTTGTATTTTAAGATAAAATCTTACTCCATTAAGGAAAAAACTTCCAGCTCGCTGAAATATGTTCATTTGCTGAAAACCATCAAAACCACAAAAAGTTCTTGTATTTGAAGATAAAATCTTTTTGCTTTGAAGAAGAAAGATCTTGCTGACTGAAATAAGTTCATCAGATGAAAACCAACAAAAATTGACAAGAACCACGAAAAGTTCTTGTACTTTAAGATAAAATCTTACGCTATTAAAGAAAAAACTTCCAGCTCGCTGAAATATGTTCATTTGCTGAAAACCATCAAAACCACGAAAAGTTCTTGTATTTGAAGATAAAATCTTTTTGCTTTGAAGAAGAAAGATCCAGCTGACTGAAATAAGTTCATTAGATGAAAACCAACAAAAATTGACAAGAACCACGAAAAGTTCTTGTATTTGAAGATAAAATCTTTTTGCTTTGAAGAAGAAAGATCCAGCTGACTGAAATAAGTTCATTAGATGAAAACCAACAAAAATTGACAAGAACCATGAAAAGTTCTTGTATTTTAAGATAAAATCTTACGCTATTAAAGAAAAAACTTCTTGCTCGCTGAAATCTGTTCATTTGCTGAAAACCATCAAAACCACGAAAAGTTCTTGTATTTGAAGATAAAATCTTTTTGCTTTGAAGAAGAAAGATCCAGCTGACTGAAATAAGTTCATCAGATGAAAACCAACAAAAATTGACAAGAACCACGAAAAGTTCTTGTATTTTAAGATAAAATCTTACGCTATTAAAGAAAAAACTTCTTGCTCGCTGAAATCTGTTCATTTGCTGAAAACCAACAAAACCACGAAAAGTTCTTGTATTTGAAGATAAAATCTTTTTGCTTTGAAGAAGAAAGATCTTGCTGACTGAAATAAGTTCATCAGATGAAAACCAACAAAAATTGACAAGAACCACGAAAAGTTCTTCTATTTTAAGATAAAATCTTACGCTATTAAAGAAAAAACTCCCAGCTCGCTGAAATCTGTTCATTTGCTGAAAACCAACAAAACCATGAAAAGTTCTTGTATTTGAAGATAAAATCTTTTTGCTTTGAAGAAGAAAGATCCAGCTGACTGAAATAAGTTCATTAGATGAAAACCAACCAAAATTGACAAGAACCACGAAAAGTTCTTGTATTTTAAGATAAAATCTTACGCTATTAAGGAAAAAACTTCCAGCTCGCTGAAATATGTTCATTTGCTGAAAACCATCAAAACCACGAAAAGTTCTTGTATTTGAAGATAAAATCTTTTTGCTTTGAAGAAGAAAGATCGAGCTGACTGAAATAAGTTCATTAGATGAAAACCAAAAAAAATTGACAAGAACCACGAAAACCTCTTGTATTTTAAGATAAAATCTTACGCTATTAAGAAAAAACTTCTTGCTCGCTGAAATCTGTTCATTTGCTGAAAACCATCAAAACCACGAAAAGTTCTTGTATTTGAAGATAAAATCTTTTTGCTTTGAAGAAGAAAGATCTTGCTGACTGAAATAAGTTCATCAGATGAAAACCAACAAAAATTGACAAGAACCACGAAAAGTTCTTGTATTTTAAGATAAAATCTTACGCTATTAAAGAAAAAACTCCCAGCTCGCTGAAATCTGTTCATTTGCTGAAAACCAACAAAACCACGAAAAGTTCTTGTATTTGAAGATAAAATCTTTTTGCTTTGAAGAAGAAAGATCTAGCTGACTGAAATAAGTTCATTAGATGAAAACCAACCAAAATTGACAAGAACCACGAAAAGTTCTTGTATTTTAAGATAAAATCTTACGCTATTTAGGAAAAAACTTCCAGCTCGCTGAAATATGTTCATTTGCTGAAAACCATCAAAACCACGAAAAGTTCTTGTATTTGAAGATAAAATCTTTTTGCTTTGAAGAAGAAAGATCGAGCTGACTGAAATAAGTTCATTAGATGAAAACCAAAAAAAATTGACAAGAACCACGAAAACTTCTTATATTTTAAGATAAAATCTTACGCTATTAAAGAAAAAACTTCTTGCTCGCTGAAATCTGTTCATTTGCTGAAAACCATCAAAACCACGAAAAGTTCTTGTATTTGAAGATAAAATCTTTTTTCTTTGAAGAAGAAAGATCCAGCTGATGAAATAAGTTCATTAGATGAAAACCAACAAAAATTGACAAGAACCACGAAAAGTTCTTGTATTTTAAGATAAAATCTTACTCTATCAAGGAAAAAACTTCCAGCTCGCTGAAATATGTTCATTTGCTGAAAACCATCAAAACCACGAAAAGTTCTTGTATTTGAAGATAAAATCTTTTTGCTTTGAAGAAGAAAGATCTTGCTGACTGAAATAAGTTCATCAGATGAAAACCAACAAAAATTGACAAGAACCACGAAAAGTTCTTGTATTTTAAGATAAAATCTTACGCTATTGAAGAAAAAACTCCCAGCTCGCTGAAATCTGTTCATTTGCTGAAAACCAACAAAACCACGAAAAGTTCTTGTATTTGAAGATAAAATCTTTTTGCTTTGAAGAAGAAAGATCTAGCTGACTGAAATAAGTTCATTAGATGAAAACCAACCAAAATTGACAAGAACCACGAAAAGTTCTTGTATTTTAAGATAAAATCTTACGCTATTAAGGAAAAAACTTCCAGCTCGCTGAAATATGTTCATTTGCTGAAAACCATCAAAACCACGAAAAGTTCTTGTATTTGAAGATAAAATCTTTTTGCTTTGAAGAAGAAAGATCGAGCTGACTGAAATAAGTTCATTAGATGAAAACCAAAAAAAATTGACAAGAACCACGAAAACCTCTTGTATTTTAAGATAAAATCTTACGTTATTGAGAAAAAACTTCTTGCTCGCTGAAATCTGTTCATTTGCTGAAAACCATCAAAACCACGAAAAGTTCTTGTATTTGAAGATAAAATCTTTTTGCTTTGAAGAAGAAAGATCCAGCTGACTGAAATAAGTTCATGAGATGAAAACCAACAAAAATTGACAAGAACCACGAAAAGTTCTTGTATTTTAAGATAAAATCTTACGCTATTAAAGAAAAAACTTCTTGCTCGCTGAAATCTGTTCATTTGCTGAAAACCAACAAAACCACGAAAAGTTCTTGTATTTGAAGATGAAATCTTTTTGCTTTGAAGAAGAAAGATCCAGCTGACTGAAATAAGTTCATCAGATGAAAACCAACAAAAATTGACAAGAACCACGAAAAGTTCTTGTATTTTAAGATAAAATCTTACTCTATTAAGGAAAAAACTTCCAGCTCGCTGAAATCTGGTCATTTGCTGAAAACCATCAAAACCACGAAAAGTTCTTGTATTTGAAGATAAAATCTTTTTGCTTTGAGGAAGAAAGATCTAGCTGACTGAAATAAGTTCAATAGATGAAAACCAACAAAAATTGACAAGAACCACGAAAAGTTCTTGTATTTTAAGACAAAATCTTACGCTATTAAAGAAAAAAACTTCTTGCTCGCTGAAATCTGTTCATTTGCTGAAAACCAACAAAACCACGAAAAGTTCTTGTATTTGAAGATAAAATCTTTTTGCTTTGAAGAAGAAAGATCTAGCTGACTGAAATAAGTTCATTCGATGAAAACCAACAAAAATTGACAAGAACCACGAAAACATCTTGTATTTTAAGATAAAATCTTACGCTGTTAAAGAAAAAACGCCCAGCTCGCTGAAATATGTTCATTTGCTGAAAACCAACAAAACCACGAAAAGTTCTTGTATTTGAAGATAAAATCTTTTTGCTTTGAAGAAGAAAGATCGAGCTGACTGAAATAAGTTCATTAGATGAAAACCAACTAAAATTGACAAGAACCACGAAAAGTTCTTGTATTTTAAGACAAAATCTTACTCTATTAAGGAAAAAACTTACAGCTCGCTGAAATACGTTCATTTGCTGAAAACCATCAAAACCACGAAAAGTTCTTGTATTTGAAGATAAAATCTTTTTGCTTTGAAGAAGAAAGATCTAGCTGACTGAAATAAGTTCATCAGATGAAAACCAACAAAAATTGACAAGAACCACGAAAAGTTCTTGTATTTTAAGATAAAATCTTATGCTATTAAGGAAAAAACTTCCAGCTCGCTGAAATATGTTCATTTGCTGAAAACCATCAAAACCACGATAAGTTCTTGTATTTGAAGATAAAATCTTTTTGCTTTGAGGAAGAAAGATCTAGCTGACTGAAATAAGTTCAATAGATGAAAACCAACAAGAATTGACAAGAACCACGAAAAGTTCTTGTATTTTAAGACAAAATCTTACTCTATTAAGGAAAAAACTTACAGCTCGCTGAAATACGTTCATTTGCTGAAAACCATCAAAACCACGAAAAGTTCTTGTATTTGAAGATAAAATCTTTTTGCTTTGAAGAAGAAAGATCTCGCTGACTGAAATAAGTTCATCAGATGAAAACCAACAAAAATTGACAAGAACCACGAAAACTTCTTGTATTTTAAGATAAAATCTTACTCTATGAAGGAATAAACTTCCAGCTCGCTGAAATATGTTCATTTGCTGAAAACCAACAAAACCACGAAAAGTTCTTGTATTTGAAGATAAAATCTTTTTGCTTTGAAGAAGAAAGATCCAGCTGACTGAAATAAGTTCATTAGATGAAAACCAACCAAAATTGACAAGAACCACGAAAAGTTCTTGTATTTTAAGATAAAATCTTACGCTATTAAAGAAAAAACTTCTTGCTCGCTGAAATCTGTTCATTTGCTGAAAACCAACAAAACCACGAAAAGTTCTTGTATTTGAAGATAAAATCTTTTTGCTTTGAAGAAGAAAGATCCAGCTGACTGAAATAAGTTCATCAGATGAAAACCAACAAAAATTGACAAGAACCACGAAAACTTCTTGTATTTTAAGAGAAAATCTTACTCCATTAAGGAAAAAACTTCCAGCTCGCTGAAATATGTTCATTTGCTGAAAACCATCAAAACCACGAAAAGTTCTTGTATTTGAAGATAAAATCTTTTTGCTTTGAGGAAGAAAGATCTAGCTGACTGAAATAAGTTCAATAGATGAAAACCAACAAGAATTGACAAGAACCACGAAAAGTTCTTGTATTTTAAGACAAAATCTTACTCTATTAAGGAAAAAACTTACAGCTCGCTGAAATACGTTCATTTGCTGAAAACCATCAAAACCACGAAAAGTTCTTGTATTTGAAGATAAAATCTTTTTGCTTTGAAGAAGAAAGATCTAGCTGACTGAAATAAGTTCATCAGATGAAAACCAACAAAAATTGACAAGAACCACGAAAACTTCTTGTATTTTAAGATAAAATCTTACTCTATGAAGGAATAAACTTCCAGCTCGCTGAAATATGTTCATTTGCTGAAAACCAACAAAACCACGAAAAGTTCTTGTATTTGAAGATAAAATCTTTTTGCTTTGAAGAAGAAAGATCCAGCTGACTGAAATAAGTTCATTAGATGAAAACCAACCAAAATTGACAAGAACCACGAAAAGTTCTTGTATTTTAAGATAAAATCTTACGCTATTAAAGAAAAAACTTCTTGCTCGCTGAAATCTGTTCATTTGCTGAAAACCAACAAAACCACGAAAAGTTCTTGTATTTGAAGATAAAATCTTTTTGCTTTGAAGAAGAAAGATCCAGCTGACTGAAATAAGTTCATCAGATGAAAACCAACAAAAATTGACAAGAACCACGAAAACTTCTTGTATTTTAAGAGAAAATCTTACTCCATTAAGGAAAAAACTTCCAGCTCGCTGAAATATGTTCATTTGCTGAAAACCATCAAAACCACGAAAAGTTCTTGTATTTGAAGATAAAATCTTTTTGCTTTGAAGAAGAAAGATCGAGCTGACTGAAATAAGTTCAATAGATGAAAACCAACAAAAATTGACAAGAACCACGAAAAGTTCTTGTATTTTAAGACAAAATCTTACGCTATTAAAGAAAAAACTTCCAGCTCGCTGAAATACATTCATTTGCTGAAAACCATCAAAACCACGAAAAGTTCTTGTATTTGAAGATAAAATCTTTTTGCTTTGAAGAAGAAAGATCTTGCTGACTGAAATAAGTTCATCAGATGAAAACCAACAAAAATTGACAAGAACCACGAAAAGTTCTTGTATTTTAAGATAAAATCTTACGCTATTAAAGAAAAAACTCCCAGCTCGCTGAAATCTGTTCATTTGCTGAAAACCAACAAAACCACGAAAAGTTCTTGTATTTGAAGATAAAATCTTTTTGCTTTGAAGAAGAAAGATCTAGCTGACTGAAATAAGTTCATTAGATGAAAACCAACCAAAATTGACAAGAACCACGAAAAGTTCTTGTATTTTAAGATAAAATCTTACGCTATTTAGGAAAAAACTTCCAGCCAGCTGAAATATGTTCATTTGCTGAAAACCATCAACACCACGAAAAGTTCTTGTATTTGAAGATAAAATCTTTTTGCTTTGAAGAAGAAAGATCGAGCTGACTGAAATAAGTTCATTAGATGAAAACCAACAAAAATTGACAAGAACCACGAAAACTTCTTATATTTTAAGATAAAATCTTACGCTATTAAAGAAAAAACTTCTTGCTCGCTGAAATCTGTTCATTTGCTGAAAACCATCAAAACCACGAAAAGTTCTTGTATTTGAAGATAAAATCTTTTTTCTTTGAAGAAGAAAGATCCAGCTGACTGAAATAAGTTCATTAGATGAAAACCAACAAAAATTGACAAGAACCACGAAAAGTTCTTGTATTTTAAGATAAAATCTTACGCTATTAAAGAAAAAACTTCTTGCTCGCTGAAATCTGTTCATTTGCTGAAAACCAACAAAACCACGAAAAGTTCTTGTATTTGAAGATAAAATCTTTTTGCTTTGAAGAAGAAAGATCCAGCTGACTGAAATAAGTTCATCAGATGAAAACCAACAAAAATTGACAAGAACCACGAAAAGTTCTTGTATTTTAAGATAAAATCTTACGCTATTGAAGAAAAAACTCCCAGCTCGCTGAAATCTGTTCATTTGCTGAAAACCAACAAAACCACGAAAAGTTCTTGTATTTGAAGATAAAATCCTTTTGCTTTGAAGAAGAAAGATAGAGCTGACTGAAATAGTTTCATTAGATGAAAACCAAAAAAAATTGACAAGAACCACGAAAAGTTCTTGTATTTTAAGATAAAATCTTGCTCTATTAAGGAAAAAACTTCCAGCTCGCTGAAATATGTTCATTTGCTGAAAACCATCAAAACCACGAAAAGTTCTTGTATTTGAAGATAAAATCTTTTTGCTTTGAAGAAGCAAGATCCAGCTGACTGAAATCAGTTCAATAGATGAAAACCAAAAAAATTGACAAGAACCACGAAAAGTTCTTGTATTTTAAGATAAAATCTTACGCTGTTGAGGAAAAAACTTCCAGCTCGCTGAAATCTGTTCATTTGCTGAAAACCAACAAAACCACGAAAAGTTCTTGTATTTGAAGATAAAATTTTTTGCTTTGAAGAAGAAAGATAGAGCTGACTGAAATAGGTTCATTCGATGAAAACCAACAAAAATTGACAAGAACCACGAAAAGTTCTTGTATTTTAAGATAAAATCTTACGCTATTAAAGAAAAAACTTCTTGCTCGCTGAAATCTGTTCATTTGCTGAAAACCAACAAAACCACGAAAAGTTCTTGTATTTGAAGATAAAATCTTTTTGCTTTGAAGAAGAAAGATCCAGCTGACTGAAATAAGTTCATCAGTTGAAAACCAAAAAAATTGACAAGAACCACGAAAAGTTCTTGTATTTTAAGATAAAATCTTGCTCTGTTAAGGAAAAAACTTCCAGCTCGCTGAAATATGATCATTTGCTGAAAACCATCAAAACCACGAAAAGTTCTTGTATTTGAAGATGAAATCTGTTTGCTTTGAAGAAGAAAGATCCAGCTGACTGAAATAAGTTCATTAGATGAAAACCAACAAAAATTGAAAAGAACCACGAAAAGTTCTTGTATTTTAAGATAAAATCTTACGCTATTAAGAAAAAAACTTCCAGCTCGCTGAAATATGTTCATTTGCTGAAAACCAACAAAACCACGAAAAGTTCTTGTATTTGAAGATAAAATCTTTTTGCTTTGAAGAAGAAAGATAGAGCTGACTGAAATAGTTTCATTTGATGAAAACCAAAAAAAATTGACAAGAACCACGAAAAGTTCTTGTATTTTAAGATATAATCTTACGCTATTAAAGAAAAAACTTCTTGCTCGCTGAAATCTGTTCATTTGCTGAAAACCGTCAAAACCACAAAAAGTTCTTGTATTTGAAGATAAAATCTTTTTGCTTTGAAGAAGGATGATCCAGCTGACTGAAATAAGTTCATTCGATGAAAACCAACAAAAATTGACAAGAACCACGAAAAGTTCTTGTATTTTAAGATAAAATCTTACGCTATTAAAGAAAAAACTTCTTGCTCGCTGAAATCTGTTCATTTGCTGAAAACCAACAAAACCACGAAAAGTTCTTGTATTTGAAGATAAAATCTTTTTGCTTTGAAGAAGAAAGATCCAGCTGACTGAAATAAGTTCATTAGATGAAAACCAACAAAAATTGACAAGAACCACGAAAAGTTCTTGTATTTTAAGACAAAATCTCACGCTATTGAAGAAAAAACTCCCAGCTCGCTGAAATATGTTCATTTGCTGAAAACCAACAAAACCACGAAAAGTTCTTGTATTTGAAGATAAAATCTTTTTGCTTTGAAGAAGAAAGATCCAGCTGACTGAAATAAGTTCATTCAATGAAAACCAACAAAAATTGACAAGAACCACGAAAACTTCTTGTATTTTAAGATAAAATCTTACGCTATGAAAGAAAAAACTCCCAGCTCGCTGAAATATGTTCATTTGCTGAAAACCAACAAAACCACGAAAAGTTCTTGTATTTGAAGATAAAATGTTTTTGCTTTGAAGAAGAAAGATCCAGCTGACTGAAATGAGTTCATTACATGAAAACCAACAAAAATTGACAAGAACCACGAAAAGTTCTTGTATTTTAAGATAAAATCTTACGCTATTAAAGAAAAAACTTCTTGCTCGCTGAAATCTGTTCATTTGCTGAAAACCAACAAAACCACGAAAAGTTCTTGTATTTGAAGATAAAATCTTTTTGCTTTGAAGAAGCAAGATCCAGCTGACTGAAATCAGTTCATCAGATGAAAACCAACAAAAATTGACAAGAACCACGAAAAGTTCTTGTATTTTAAGATAAAATCTTACGCTATTAAGGAAAAAACTTACAGCTCGCTGAAATATGTTCATTTGCTGAAAACCATCAAAACCACGAAAAGTTCTTGTATTTGAAGATAAAATCTTTTTGCTTTGAAGAAGAAAGATAGAGCTGACTGAAATCGTTTAATTGGATGAAAACCAAAAAAAATTGACAAGAACCACGAAAAGTTCTTGTATTTTAAGATAAAATCTTACGCTATTAAAGAAAAAACTCCCAGCTCGCTGAAATATGTTCATTTGCTCAAAACCAACAAAACCACGAAAAGTTCTTGTATTTGAAGATAAAATCTTTTTGCTTTGAAGAAGAAAGATCCAGCTGACTGAAATAAGTTCATTCGATGAAAACCAACAAAAATTGACAAGAACCACGAAAAGTTCTTGTATTTTAAGATAAAATCTTGCTCTGTTAAGGAAAAAACTTCCAGCTCGCTGAAATATGATCATTTGCTGAAAACCATCAAAACCATGAAAAGTTCTTGTATTTGAAGATAAAATCTGTTTGCTTTGAAGAAGAAAGATCCAGCTGACTGAAATAAGTTCATTAGATGAAAACCAACAAAAATTGAAAAGAACCACGAAAAGTTCTTGTATTTTAAGATAAAATCTTACGCTATTAACGAAAAAACTTCCAGCTCGCTGAAATATGTTCATTTGCTGAAAACCAACAAAACCACGAAAAGTTCTTGTATTTGAAGATAAAATCTTTTTGCTTTGAAGAAGAAAGATAGAGCTGACTGAAATAGTTTCATTTGATGAAAACCAAAAAAAATTGACAAGAACCACGAAAAGTTCTTGTATTTTAATATATAATCTTACGCTATTAAAGAAAAAACTTCTTGCTCGCTGAAATCTGTTCATTTGCTGAAAACCGTCAAAACCACAAAAAGTTCTTGTATTTGAAGATAAAATCTTTTTGCTTTGAAGAAGGACGATCCAGCTGACTGAAATAAGTTCATTCGATGAAAACAAACAAAAATTGACAAGAACCACGAAAAGTTCTTGTATTTTAAGATAAAATCTTACGCTATTAAAGAAAAAACTTCTTGCTCGCTGAAATCTGTTCATTTGCTGAAAACCAACAAAACCACGAAAAGTTCTTGTATTTGAAGATAAAATCTTTTTGCTTTGAAGAAGAAAGATCCAGCTGACTGAAATAAGTTCATTAGATGAAAACCAACAAAAATTGACAAGAACCACGAAAAGTTCTTGTATTTTAAGACAAAATCTCACGCTATTAAAGAAAAATCTCCCAGCTCGCTGAAACATGTTCATTTGCTGAAAACCAACAAAACCACGAAAAGTTCTTGTATTTGAAGATAAAATCTTTTTGCTTTGAAGAAGAAAGATCCAGCTGACTGAAATAAGTTCATTCGATGAAAACCAACAAAAATTGACAAGAACCACGAAAACTTCTTGTATTTTAAGATAAAATCTTACGCTATTAAAGAAAAAACTCCCAGCTCGCTGAAATATGTTCATTTGCTGAAAACCAACAAAACCACGAAAAGTTCTTGTATTTGAAGATAAAATGTTTTTGCTTTGAAGAAGAAAGATAGAGCTGACTGAAATAGTTTCATTACATGAAAACCAACAAAAATTGACAAGAACCACGAGAAGTTCTTGTATTTTAAGATAAAATCTTACGCTATTAAAGAAAAAACTTCTTGCTCGCTGAAATCTGTTCATTTGCTGAAAACCAACAAAACCACGAAAAGTTCTTGTATTTGAAGATAAAATCTTTTTGCTTTGAAGAAGCAAGATCCAGCTGACTGAAATCAGTTCATCAGATGAAAACCAACAAAAATTGACAAGAACCACGAAAAGTTCTTGTATTTTAAGATAAAATCTTACGCTATTAAGGAAAAAACTTACAGCTCGCTGAAATATGTTCATTTGCTGAAAACCATCAAAACCACGAAAAGTTCTTGTATTTGAAGATAAAATCTTTTTGCTTTGAAGAAGAAAGATAGAGCTGACTGAAATAGTTTCATTAGATGAAAACCAAAAAAAATTGACAAGAACCACGAAAAGTTCTTGTATTTTAAGATAAAATCTTACGCTATTAAAGAAAAAACTTCTTGCTCGCTGAAATCTGTTCATTTGCTCAAAACCAACAAAACCACGAAAAGTTCTTGTATTTGAACATAAAATCTTTTTGCTTTGAAGAAGAAAGATCCAGCTGACTGAAATAAGTTCATTCGATGAAAACCAACAAAAATTGACAAGAACCACGAAAAGTTCTTGTATTTTAAGATAAAATCTTGCTCTGTTAAGGAAAAAACTTCCAGCTCGCTGAAATATGATCATTTGCTGAAAACCATCAAAACCACGAAAAGTTCTTGTATTTGAAGATAAAATCTTTTTGCTTTGAAGAAGGATGATCCAGCTGACTGAAATAAGTTCATTCGATGAAAACCAACAAAAATTGACAAGAACCACGAAAAGTTCTTGTATTTTAAGATAAAATCTTACGCTATTAAAGAAAAAACTTCCAGCTCGCTGAAATCTGTTCATTTGCTGAAAACCAACAAAACCACGAAAAGTTCTTGTATTTGAAGATAAAATCTTTTTGCTTTGAAGAAGAAAGCTCCAGCTGACTGAAATAAGTTCATTAGATGAAAACCAACAAAAATTGACAAGAACCACGAAAAGTTCTTGTATTTTAAGACAAAATCTCACGCTATTAAAGAAAAAACTCCCAGCTCGCTGAAATATGTTCATTTGCTGAAAACCAACAAAACCACGAAAAGTTCTTGTATTTGAAGATAAAATCTTTTTGCTTTGAAGAAGAAAGATCCAGCTGACTGAAATAAGTTCATTCAATGAAAACCAACAAAAATTGACAAGAACCACGAAAACTTCTTGTATTTTAAAATAAAATCTTACGCTATTAAAGAAAAAACTCCCAGCTCGCTGAAATATGTTCATTTGCTGAAAACCAACAAAACCACGAAAAGTTCTTGTATTTGAAGATAAAATGTTTTTGCTTTGAAGAAGAAAGATCCAGCTGACTGAAATAAGTTCATTAGATGAAAACCAACAAAAATTGACAAGAACCACGAAAAGTTCTTGTATTTTAAGATAAAATCTTACGCTATTAAAGAAAAAACTTCTTGCTCGCTGAAATCTGTTCATTTGCTGAAAACCAACAAAACCACGAAAAGTTCTTGTATTTGAAGATAAAATCTTTTTGCTTTGAAGAAGCAAGATCCAGCTGACTGAAATCAGTTCATCAGATGAAAACCAACAAAAGTTGACAAGAACCACGAAAAGTTCTTGTATTTTAAGATAAAATCTTACGCTATTAAGGAAAAAACTTCCAGCTCGCTGAAATATGTTCATTTGCTGAAAACCATCAAAACCACGAAAAGTTCTTGTATTTGAAGATAAAATCTTTTTGCTTTGAAGAAGAAAGATAGAGCTGACTGAAATAGTTTAATTGGATGAAAACCAAAAAAAATTGACAAGAACCACGAAAAGTTCTTGTATTTTAAGATAAAATCTTACGCTATTAAAGAAAAAACTCCCAGCTCGCTGAAATATGTTCATTTGCTCAAAACCAACAAAACCACGAAAAGTTCTTGTATTTGAAGATAAAATCTTTTTGCTTTGAAGAAGAAAGATCCAGCTGACTGTAATAAGTTCATTAGATGAAAACCAACAAAAATTGACAAGAACCACGAAAAGTTCTTGTATTTTAAGATAAAATCTTGCTCTGTGAAGGAAAAAACTTCCAGCTCGCTGAAATATGATCATTTGCTGAAAACCATCAAAACCATGAAAAGTTCTTGTATTTGAAGATAAAATCTGTTTGCTTTGAAGAAGAAAGATAGAGCTGACTGAAATAGTTTCATTTGATGAAAACCAAAAAAAATTGACAAGAACCACGAAAAGTTCTTGTATTTTAATATATAATCTTACGCTATTAAAGAAAAAACTTCTTGCTCGCTGAAATCTGTTCATTTGCTGAAAACCGTCAAAACCACAAAAAGTTCTTGTATTTGAAGATAAAATCTTTTTGCTTTGAAGAAGGACGATCCAGCTGACTGAAATAAGTTCATTCGATGAAAACAAACAAAAATTGACAAGAACCACGAAAAGTTCTTGTATTTTAAGATAAAATCTTACGCTATTAAAGAAAAAACTTCTTGCTCGCTGAAATCTGTTCATTTGCTGAAAACCAACAAAACCACGAAAAGTTCTTGTATTTGAAGATAAAATCTTTTTGCTTTGAAGAAGAAAGATCCAGCTGACTGAAATAAGTTCATTAGATGAAAACCAACAAAAATTGACAAGAACCACGAAAAGTTCTTGTATTTTAAGACAAAATCTCACGCTATTAAAGAAAAAACTCCCAGCTCGCTGAAACATGTTCATTTGCTGAAAACCAACAAAACCACGAAAAGTTCTTGTATTTGAAGATAAAATCTTTTTGCTTTGAAGAAGAAAGATCCAGCTGACTGAAATAAGTTCATTCGATGAAAACCAACAAAAATTGACAAGAACCACGAAAACTTCTTGTATTTTAAGATAAAATCTTACGCTATTAAAGAAAAAACTCCCAGCTCGCTGAAATCTGTTCATTTGCTGAAAACCAACAAAACCACGAAAAGTTCTTGTATTTGAAGATAAAATGTTTTTGCTTTGAAGAAGAAAGATCCAGCTGACTGAAATGAGTTCATTACATGAAAACCAACAAAAATTGACAAGAACCACGAAAAGTTCTTGTATTTTAAGATAAAATCTTACGCTATTAAAGAAAAAACTTCTTGCTCGCTGAAATCTGTTCATTTGCTGAAAACCAACAAAACCACGAAAAGTTCTTGTATTTGAAGATAAAATCTTTTTGCTTTGAAGAAGCAAGATCCAGCTGACTGAAATCAGTTCATCAGATGAAAACCAACAAAAATTGACAAGAACCACGAAAAGTTCTTGTATTTTAAGATAAAATCTTACGCTATTAAGGAAAAAACTTACAGCTCGCTGAAATATGTTCATTTGCTGAAAACCATCAAAACCACGAAAAGTTCTTGTATTTGAAGATAAAATCTTTTTGCTTTGAAGACGAAAGATAGAGCTGACTGAAATAGTTTAATTGGATGAAAACCAACAAAAATTGACAAGAACCACGAAAAGTTCTTGTATTTTAAGATAAAATCTTACGCTATTAAAGAAAAAACTCCCAGCTCGCTGAAATATGTTCATTTGCTCAAAACCAACAAAACCACGAAAAGTTCTTGTATTTGAAGATAAAATCTTTTTGCTTTGAAGAAGAAAGATCCAGCTGACTGAAATAAGTTCATTCGATGAAAACCAACAAAAATTGACAAGAACCACGAAAACTTCTTGTATTTTAAGATAAAATCTTACGCGATTAAAGAAAAAACTCCCAGCTCGCTGAAATATGTTCATTTGCTGAAAACCAACAAAACCACGAAAAGTTCTTGTATTTGAAGATAAAATGTTTTTGCTTTGAAGAAGAAAGATCCAGCTGACTGAAATGAGTTCATTACATGAAAACCAACAAAAATTGACAAGAACCACGAAAAGTTCTTGTATTTTAAGATAAAATCTTACGCTATTAAAGAAAAAACTTCTTGCTCGCTGAAATCTGTTCATTTGCTGAAAACCAACAAAACCACGAAAAGTTCTTGTATTTGAAGATAAAATCTTTTTGCTTTGAAGAAGCAAGATCCAGCTGACTGAAATCAGTTCATCAGATGAAAACCAACAAAAATTGACAAGAACCACGAAAAGTTCTTGTATTTTAAGATAAAATCTTACGCTATTAAGGAAAAAACTTACAGCTCGCTGAAATATGTTCATTTGCTGAAAACCATCAAAACCACGAAAAGTTCTTGTATTTGAAGATAAAATCTTTTTGCTTTGAAGAAGAAAGATAGAGCTGACTGAAATAGTTTCATTAGATGAAAACCAAAAAAAATTGACAAGAACCACGAAAAGTTCTTGTATTTTAAGATAAAATCTTACGCTATTAAAGAAAAAACTTCTTGCTCGCTGAAATCTGTTCATTTGCTCAAAACCAACAAAACCACGAAAAGTTCTTGTATTTGAACATAAAATCTTTTTGCTTTGAAGAAGAAAGATCCAGCTGACTGAAATAAGTTCATTCGATGAAAACCAACAAAAATTGACAAGAACCACGAAAAGTTCTTGTATTTTAAGATAAAATCTTGCTCTGTTAAGGAAAAAACTTCCAGCTCGCTGAAATATGATCATTTGCTGAAAACCATCAAAACCACGAAAAGTTCTTGTATTTGAAGATAAAATCTGTTTGCTTTGAAGAAGAAAGATCCAGCTGACTGAAATAAGTTCATTAGATGAAAACCAACAAAAATTGAAAAGAACCACGAAAAGTTCTTGTATTTTAAGATAAAATCTTACGCTATTCAGGAAAAAACTTCCAGCTCGCTGAAATATGTTCATTTGCTGAAAACCAACAAAACCACGAAAAGTTCTTGTATTTGAAGATAAAATCTTTTTGCTTTGAAGAAGAAAGATCCAGCTGACTGAAATAAGTTCATTAGATGAAAACCAACAAAAATTGACAAGAACCACGAAAAGTTCTTGTATTTTAAGATAAAATCTTACTCTATTAAGGAAAAAACTTCCAGCTCGCTGAAATACGTTCATTTGCTGAAAACCATCAAAACCACGAAAAGTTCTTGTATTTGAAGATAAAATCTTTTTGCTTTGAAGAAGAAAGATCTAGCTGACTGAAATAGGTTCATCAGATGAAAACCAACAAAAATTGACAAGAACCACGAAAAGTTCTTGTATTTTAAGATAAAATCTTACTCTATTAAGGAAAAAACTTCCAGCTCGCTGAAATATGTTCATTTGCTGAAAACCAACAAAACCACGAAAAGTTCTTGTATTTGAAGATAAAATCTTTTTGCTTTGAAGAAGAAAGATCCAGCTGACTGAAATAAGTTCATTCGATGAAAACCAACAAAAATTGACAAGAACCACGAAAAGTTCTTGTATTTTAAGATAAAATCTTACTCTATTAAGGAAAAAACTCCCAGCTCGCTGAAATATGTTCATTTGCTGAAAACCAACAAAACCACGAAAAGTTCTTGTATTTGAAGATAAAATGTTTTTGCTTTGAAGAAGAAAGATCCAGCTGACTGAAATAAGTTCATTGGATGAAAACCAACAAAAATTGACAAGAACCACGAAAAGTTCTTGTATTTTAAGATAAAATCTTACGCTATTAAAGAAAAAACTTCTTGCTCGCTGAAATCTGTTCATTTGCTGACAACCAACAAAACCACGAAAAGTTCTTGTATTTGAAGATAAAATCTTTTTGCTTTGAAGAAGCAAGATCCAGCTGACTGAAATCAGTTCATCAGATGAAAACCAACAAAAATTGACAAGAACCACGAAAAGTTCTTGTATTTTAAGATAAAATCTTACGCTATTAAGGAAAAAACTTCCAGCTCGCTGAAATCTGTTCATTTGCTCAAAACCAACAAAACCACGAAAAGTTCTTGTATTTGAAGATAAAATCTTTTTGCTTTGAAGAAGAAAGATCCAGCTGACTGAAATAAGTTCATTAGATGAAAACCAACAAAAATTGACAAGAACCACAAAAAGTTCTTGTATTTTAAGATAAAATCTTGCTTTGTTAAGGAAAAAACTTCCAGCTCGCTGAAATATGATCATTTGCTGAAAACCATCAAAACCACGAAAAGTTCTTGTATTTGAAGATAAAATCTGTTTGCTTTGAAGAAGAAAGATCCAGCTGACTGAAATAAGTTCATTAGATGAAAACCAACAAAAATTGAAAAGAACCACGAAAAGTTCTTGTATTTGAAGATAAAATCTTTTTGCTTTGAAGAAGAAAGATAGAGCTGACTGAAATAGTTTCATTTGATGAAAACCAAAAAAAATTGACAAGAACCACAAAAAGTTCTTGTATTTTAAGATATAATCTTACGCTATTAAAGAAAAAACTTCTTGCTCGCTGAAATCTGTTCATTTGCTGAAAACCGTCAAAACCACGAAAAGTTCTTGTATTTGAAGATAAAATCTTTTTGCTTTGAAGAAGAAAGATCTAGCTGACTGAAATAGGTTCATCAGATGAAAACCAACAAAAATTGACAAGAACCACGAAAAGTTCTTGTATTTTAAGATAAAATCTTACTCTATTAAGGAAAAAACTTCCAGCTCGCTGAAATATGTTCATTTGCTGAAAACCAACAAAACCACGAAAAGTTCTTGTATTTGAAGATAAAATCTTTTTGCTTTGAAGAAGAAAGATCCAGCTGACTGAAATAAGTTCATTCGATGAAAACCAACAAAAATTGACAAGAACCACGAAAACTTCTTGTATTTTAAGATAAAATCTTACGCTATTAAAGAAAAAACTCCCAGCTCGCTGAAATATGTTCATTTGCTGAAAACCAACAAAACCACGAAAAGTTCTTGTATTTGAAGATAAAATGTTTTTGCTTTGAAGAAGAAAGATCCAGCTGACTGAAATAAGTTCATTAGATGAAAACCAACAAAAATTGACACGAACCACGAAAAGTTCTTGTATTTTAAGATAAAATCTTACGCTATTAAAGAAAAAAACTTCATGCTCGCTGAAATCTGTTCATTTGCTGAAAACCAACAAAACCACGAAAAGTTCTTGTATTTGAAGATAAAATCTTTTTGCTTTGAAGAAGCAAGATCCAGCTGACTGAAATCAGTTCATCAGATGAAAACCAACAAAAATTGACAAGAACCACGAAAAGTTCTTGTATTTTAAGATAAAATCTTACGCTATTAAGGAAAAAACTTCCAGCTCGCTGAAATATGTTCATTTGCTGAAAACCATCAAAACCACGAAAAGTTCTTGTATTTGAAGATAAAATCTTTTTGCTTTGAAGAAGAAAGATAGAGCTGACTGAAATAGTTTCATTTGATGAAAACCAAAAAAAATTGACAAGAACCACAAAAAGTTCTTGTATTTTAAGATATAATCTTACGCTATTAAAGAAAAAACTTCTTGCTCGCTGAAATCTGTTCATTTGCTGAAAACCGTCAAAACTTCGAAAAGTTCTTGTATTTGAAGATAAAATCTTTTTGCTTTGAAGAAGAAAGATCCAGCTGACTGAAATAGGTTCATCAGATGAAAACCAACAAAAATTGACAAGAACCACGAAAAGTTCTTGTATTTTAAGATAAAATCTTACTCCATTAAGGAAAAAACTTCCAGCTCGCTGAAATATGTTCATTTGCTGAAAACCAACAAAACCACGAAAAGTTCTTGTAATTGAAGATAAAATCTTTTTGCTTTGAAGAAGAAAGATCCAGCTGACTGAAATAAGTTCATTCGATGAAAACCAACAAAAATTGACAAGAACCACGAAAACTTCTTGTATTTTAAGATAAAATCTTACGCTATTAAAGAAAAAACTCCCAGCTCGCTGAAATATGTTCATTTGCTGAAAACCAACAAAACCACGAAAAGTTCTTGTATTTGAAGATAAAATGTTTTTGCTTTGAAGAAGAAAGATCCAGCTGACTGAAATAAGTTCATTAGATGAAAACCAACAAAAATTGACACGAACCACGAAAAGTTCTTGTATTTTAAGATAAAATCTTATGCTATTAAAGAAAAAACTTCTTGCTCGCTGAAATCTGTTCATTTGCTGAAAACCAACAAAACCACGAAAAGTTCTTGTATTTGAAGATAAAATCTTTTTGCTTTGAAGAAGCAAGATCCAGCTGACTGAAATCAGTTCATCAGATGAAAACCAACAAAAATTGACAAGAACCACGAAAAGTTCTTGTATTTTAAGATAAAATCTTACGCTATTAAGGAAAAAACTTCCAGCTCGCTGAAATATGTTCATTTGCTGAAAACCATCAAAACCACGAAAAGTTCTTGTATTTGAAGATAAAATCTTTTTGCTTTGAAGAAGAAAGATAGAGCTGACTGAAATAGTTTCATTAGATGAAAACCAAAAAAAATTGACAAGAACCACGAAAAGTTCTTGTATTTTAAGATAAAATCTTACGCTATTAAAGAAAAAACTTCTTGCTCGCTGAAATCTGTTCATTTGCTCAAAACCAACAAAACCACGAAAAGTTCTTGTATTTGAAGATAAAATCTTTTTGCTTTGAAGAAGAAAGATCCAGCTGACTGAAATAAGTTCATCAGTTGAAAACCAACAAAAATTGACAAGAACCACGAAAAGTTCTTGTATTTTAAGATAAAATCTTGATCTATTAAGGAAAAAACTTCCAGCTCGCTGAAATATGTTCATTTGCTGAAAACCATCAAAACCACGAAAAGTTCTTGTATTTGAAGATAAAATGTTTTTGCTTTGAAGAAGAAAGATCCAGCTGACTGAAATAAGTTCATTCGATGAAAACCAACAAAAATTGACAAGAACCACGAAAAGTTCTTGTATTTTGAGATAAAATCTTACGCTATTAAAGAAAAAACTCCCAGCTCGCTGAAATATGTTCATTTGCTGAAAACCAACAAAACCACGAAAAGTTCTTGTATTTGAAGATAAAATCTTTTTGCTTTGAAGAAGAAAGATCCAGCTGACTGAAATAAGTTCATTAGATGAAAATCAACAAAAATTGACAAGAACCACGAAAAGTTCTTGTATTTTAAGATAAAATCTTGCTCTGTTAAGGAAAAAACTTCCAGCTCGCTGAAATATGATCATTTGCTGAAAACCATCAAAACCACGAAAAGTTCTTGTATTTGAAGATAAAATCTGTTTGCTTTGAAGAAGAAAGATCCAGCTGACTGAAATAAGTTCATTAGATGAAAACCAACAAAAATTGAAAAGAACCACGAAAAGTTCTTGTATTTTAAGATAAAATCTTACGCTATTAAGGAAAAAACTTCCAGCTCGCTGAAATATGTTCATTTGCTGAAAACCAACAAAACCACAAAAAGTTCTTGTATTTGAAGATAAAATCTTTTTGCTTTGAAGAAGAAAGATAGAGCTGACTGAAATAGTTTCATTTGATGAAAACCAAAAAAAATTGACAAGAACCACGAAAATTTCTTGTATTTGAAGATAAAATGTTTTTGCTTTGAAGAAGAAAGATCCAGCTGACTGAAATAAGTTCATTCGATGAAAACCAACAAAAATTGACAAGAACCACGAAAACTTCTTGTATTTTAAGATAAAATCTTACGCTATTAAAGAAAAAACTCCCAGCTCGCTGAAATATGTTCATTTGCTGAAAACCAACAAAACCACGAAAAGTTCTTGTATTTGAAGATAAAATGTTTTTGCTTTGAAGAAGAAAGATCCAGCTGACTGAAATAAGTTCATTAGATGAAAACCAACAAAAATTGACACGAACCACGAAAAGTTCTTGTATTTTAAGATAAAATCTTACGCTATTAAAGAAAAAACTTCTTGCTCGCTGAAATCTGTTCATTTGCTGAAAACCAACAAAACCACGAAAAGTTCTTGTATTTGAAGATAAAATCTTTTTGCTTTGAAGAAGCAAGATCCAGCTGACTGAAATCAGTTCATCAGATGAAAACCAACAAAAATTGACAAGAACCACGAAAAGTTCTTGTATTTTAAGATAAAATCTTACGCTATTAAGGAAAAAACTTCCAGCTCGCTGAAATATGTTCATTTGCTGAAAACCATCAAAACCACGAAAAGTTCTTGTATTTGAAGATAAAATCTTTTTGCTTTGAAGAAGAAAGATAGAGCTGACTGAAATAGTTTCATTTGATGAAAACCAAAAAAAATTGACAAGAACCACAAAAAGTTCTTGTATTTGAAGATATAATCTTACGCTATTAAAGAAAAAACTTCTTGCTCGCTGAAATCTGTTCATTTGCTGAAAACCGTCAAAACCACGAAAAGTTCTTGTATTTGAAGATAAAATCTTTTTGCTTTGAAGAAGAAAGATCTAGCTGACTGAAATAGATTCATCAGATGAAAACCAACAAAAATTGACAAGAACCACGAAAAGTTCTTGTATTTTAAGATAAAATCTTACTCTATTAAGGAAAAAACTTCCAGCTCGCTGAAATATGTTCATTTGCTGAAAACCAACAAAACCACGAATAGTTCTTGTATTTGAAGATAAAATCTTTTTGCTTTGAAGAAGAAAGATCCAGCTGACTGAAATAAGTTCATTCGATGAAAACCAACAAAAATTGACAAGAACCACGAAAACTTCTTGTATTTTAAGATAAAATCTTACGCTATTAAAGAAAAAACTCCCAGCTCGCTGAAATATGTTCATTTGCTGAAAACCAACAAAACCACGAAAAGTTCTTGTATTTGAAGATAAAATCTTTTTGCTTTGAAGAAGCAAGATCCAGCTGACTGAAATCAGTTCATCAGATGAAAACCAACAAAAATTGACAAGAACCACGAAAAGTTCTTGTATTTTAAGATAAAATCTTACGCTATTAAGGAAAAAACTTCCAGCTCGCTGAAATATGTTCATTTGCTGAAAACCATCAAAACCACGAAAAGTTCTTGTATTTGAAGATAAAATCTTTTTGCTTTGAAGAAGAAAGATAGAGCTGACTGAAATAGTTTCATTAGATGAAAACCAAAAAAAATTGACAAGAACCACGAAAAGTTCTTGTATTTTAAGATAAAATCTTACGCTATTAAAGAAAAAACTTCTTGCTCGCTGAAATCTGTTCATTTGCTCAAAACCAACAAAAC